>NW_027172426.1:0-320998 GCF_018151085.1 Drosophila tropicalis | reverse complement strand
TTTTAATGAGACACAGTTGAAACTAAATATTTGATATTAAATATTTCATAATTTCACCACAACTGTTTAAGTTATTTGTTATTTAATTATAATTTTCACTTATTCTCTTGATTCTTTTTATGGAATATTTGAAATTTCATATTTGATTTGTTTTAACCCACAAAATTTTCTAAAAAACTATCAATTTCATAAACACAAACTGCAAGACTATAAAAATTCAAGCGCAGTGGCATACACTCTCTTCTTTTCCTGGTCCTTTCACTCAATAAATTCTTGTTGGGGTACAAAAATGTTGCTGAACAAATTGAAAATTCCAAAAATCGCTGAGGCATACGAGTAGAAAATGATAGAATCTACAATGAAATGCACAAAAAAGAGGATACTCTAACCCGCTCGCTTGCACACACACACACACGCACACACAGACACACATCAACTGCATAAAGGTCATGCGTATGGTGGGCAGGAGCAGAAGGAGGTAAGGGCAGTGACGGCATCAGCAGGCAATAGGACTTAAAGGAGGATGAGTACATGACACATTTGGCGTGGCTTTGGCATCAAAGCCAAGTGATGGAGCCAGTACGAGAGGCGAACAAAAGTCACTTGGGAAAATATTTTGTCATGTCATCAGCGGCATCAGGCTACGACTTCGGGTTTAGCTGCTGGTACTGCTCCTCCTACTGCTGTTGCTCTTGGTTTCTCGGCTTCTCGTAACTGTTGCAGCCAGTAGGAGCAGAGGTCGTTCTCTCTGATGTCGCCGCCAAATGTGGTTACAATAATTTATGCACTTGTAATGACAGACAACAAAAACCCGTTAAAGAACACAGTCAAGAGTCGGGAGCCAAAAACCAGCCAACTCAAATTCCGAACTCCAAACTCCCCACTACCCAGTAACCCTTCCCTTCGGAAATCATCCCCTTTGTTCCCTTGTCAGTTGCGGCGACTGACGCGAGCAATAAAATGCGTGTCATGTATGCGAGTGAGTATGCACACCGACATCATCTCTTCTCTCAACTATCCTCCCTCATGTCACACGGTCGCCATATTCGGTTGGGAGCATTTCTGCCTGCACTTCAAAATTAATTTAAAATTTATAGTTGGCGCTATTGCGTTAAATGACTCTGCGGGTAGGACGAACATTTGTCCTTATGTCCTTCCGTCAACACGGCAGACACAGGCACAGGCACAGGCACAGGCCCAGGCCCAGGCACACATCTATCATGCCGTTGAGTGATTTGCGAGCATCAAAGGAGTTGCATTTCGAGTTGAAGTCGGTGTCTGTAGTCTTCACGTCGACGGCGGTGTGCTTTGCGTCACATTCGATTTATGTTAATACGCATTCCAAACGGCTACCACAAAGCATTGCGGTTCGAGTACTTAACCCACTGTCTGTATAACGAGAGCAACTGGTGATGGCGACAAAAAAACTCGTTTTACTGACAGTTCAATCATGTCGGTTTTAAAATCAAACATATGTAAAGAAATTCCTGTAATTCCAGATGATTATAATTTCTTTAACAGTAAGTCTGGAGGGTGTCGCTATTCATTAAGTGAATGCATACATATATGGAATTTTGATCATTCTCGAAAATCTTTATTTGGTTTTGTAAAACTTTCATATGCTTGGACTGTAAGTTTGAACAGGACTTCAATTCTTTTATAAATCAGAAATATTGTGAACTAAATGAAAGGTAAAAAAGTTAAGTTCCAAAAGACTAATACCTGTGGAATTCCATGCTTGTGCAAAAAATAAACGAAAGGCTTTCATCTAATTTTTGTTTTCTTTCATTAATTCGCTAAGTGATGTCAAGTAAATTCTCAATTAGCACCAGTTACATATTGTTGCATCCGGCTCTTATCCTTGACACTGTTTATCGCCTTAAAGACGTCATTGTAAACATAAACTTGAAGGTAGTCGCATCATCAGCTCGATTCGTCAACACAGTAAGTGGGGTAATTCTAAATGTAAACGCCAACACGCCTACAGCAGCTGCTTTGAATTTCTCCGCACCGTGGGAACCCTTTCTCTTTCTACTTTCTGTATTCTATTGCCAAGTTCTAGGCAACTGAAGAAACTTTGTGTAGGCGAAGACGCCGATAGGCCTCTCGGGTGTGGCTCACTCATTTGCATTGTGTATGTGTGTGTGTGTGTGTGTAGCGCTCGGCAATTGCATTTTAAATGGAAGCGCCAAGTTACGCCTCTTCGCTTGCTACAGTGTTAAGTGGGCGCTATGCAGCATGTTTGTCGTTGTCTTGTAAAATTGAGCAACGTTTTTACAGTGCCAACAAACAGTTTCTTCTCCTCTTTCTCTACCGCCTTTTCTATCTTTCTCTCTCTTTCTGTCTCTGTTTCTCTTCGAGTCTTGGCTCTTCTCATATCTCTTGCTAACATGCAAAAATTCAGTTTGTCCCCCTGTAGGTCGCTTAGAGTTTATTTCTTTTCATTTTGCATTTATTTTTTTCTGTTTGTTTTTTTGTGCCCTCAAACTTCAAACTAAGCATAAAGTGTTGCCTAATGGGTTTTGAGTGTTTTCGACGACTGCGACTGCAGCCCTGCAATGTATGCTATGCATTTTTTCCTTGTTGTTTGGCAAAAGTTGGTCATTAGCGTTGTTTTCTGCCATGTAGCTACTACTGCAGCCCGGCAGGCAGAGCAAGAAAAAAAGAAAACGCAGACAAATAAATAACAATTAAAACAATTTTTGTACAATGCAAACATCTCCTAATGACTCAAGTTGGTTTATTTCTGCACTGAGGTCAAGGATAAGAGTTTAGTAACTGACTATCTTATGGCCAAATTGTTGCATATTTGTGAATATTGAAAATAGATTAATGAATCAAGCTCTGGTCATTAGCAGGAGGAAACTCTAAAGAGTTTATATTAAGTGTGTGCTTCAAATTTAAAAATTCCCAAAGAATAATTTCAAATCGGTTAGAGTCCGTTCTGTAAAATATAAAATAATAATATGTAAAGTACTGTAATCTTTTATTTATTTAATGTAAAATATTTTCTTGGATTCAAAAATAGACTACTTATAATAGCATGGCCATGGGATGGGGATATTAAATAGTTTATATATCTTCAGATTCTACAACTAACTAATTATTTATATATTAAAACTGCCAGACGGTTACAAGTAATTTATAGGGTCCCTCTTAATCATAATTTAACAAAACCAAGCTCTTTCATTTGAATCGGCAAATCCCAAGAAACCTTGGCTCGCACCCGTACCCAAATATAAATTTTGGAATTTCACCTTTTTTTTGGGCCAAGATATGCATATACATAAATCTATTATAATCACTTCAACGCCACAACAAATTATGATTGAGAATGTCCCCCGCAAACAGAAATATAAATCTCCAGAGACTGACAAAAAAGGACCAAGCGTTAGAGGGAAAGATCTAAAGGATATGGACAAAAATCAAGAAAAATAAATCATTTAAATGATTACAGCTTAACTTTTGACGCTTTTTAAGCGAAATTAAATGAAGGATATGCGAAAGCGACAGACAGTCATACCACAGAGGACCAGCACATGGTGGTGGGGGATGTAGGGATCATAAAAAAATTATTTATTTGCTTTGAAGAAATACCAAAAATAGAAGAAGAAAAAAAATACGAAGAGAAAATATTTCAGAAAAGGCAAAGGAGAAATGTAACCCAAATCTATGTAAGTGAATCAAGAGAAATCACTTAAGTATATTTTTATGCTGGACATGCTGCCAGGAATTACAAATACAGGGCGGCACGCACGCACGCACACAGGACATAGGACAAAGACGATGGGGGGGGGCATTCAAGTAGGAGAACTTGGAAAGGGACGATGGTCGCTTGGCGGTTTGTGCCACTCATTTTGCCCGGGAGGCTTTTGGGGTGCTGAAAAAAATAAGAAGACGAGGCAAAAGGAGAGCGATACTGCCATGGAGAGAGAGAGAAGTGCCATCAAAAGGACATCAACACGTAGCAAATAAAGGACATGCCACAAGGATATGCGAGGCGGCTGAAGCTTCTTCTGATGCTCTTTTGCCATTGCTACATTGCAAAATTATTATGATTTATATAGCCTTTGGGAATGCGCACTAGAACAGATACACATACACAAGCATATAGACACACAAACACACAACACACAAAGGACATGGACAGGATACTTGGAGAGTTGTCCCCGTCGTCGTTGTCGCATTGGCCACAAAACTTTTGCCCGCTGCGACAAAATAGAAAACTTTCTTGGCATAATTCTTTCTATTTTCCTTCTCCATATATATTATCTATATACACACGCATACATACATACACACACACACACACACACACACATACAAATATATATTTGCTCTTTTTTTCTACTTACTTTTGTGTTCTATCCTGTCGACGTCTAAGTTTTTTTTTGCCTCGTCTACGTATCCGAAATTAGGTTAACACTGACGAATTAAGGACATTAGCGTCATAAAGAAATAAGTAATAAGAAACGGGCAGCAAGTTGAGCACTACTCAGAGTGCGTAATGCAGACAGTCATACACGACGAACACTGAAGTTTTCCATCTTTTGTAAAATATATCATCACAACCCCAATTCAGCTCTTTCAATTCTCTTCTTTATGCTGGAAACTTGTTAACAAACTATCTCTTTATGGTGATAACTAAGCAATATTATAATATTTAAGCAGTAAGTCCAGAGCGGAGCTCAAAAGAAGGGTCCTACTTTCTATGGGTATTAAATAAAAAACAACCGAAAACAAGACTAATTTAATAGAAAGTTAGATGCTTCTTTTGAGCCTCGCACTGCGCTTACTGCTTGTGATTATCTTCGAACTAATCAATAGATATTATTAACTGTTGGATTAGTAAAATTTGTTATAGCCCAGTCCAAGTTGAAAACAATTGAAAAACATTAAGTTTAAGCCGGCTCAAGGTCAATCTACTGAAGAAGATTCTATAATGGATCTAAATGGACATTTCGTTTCATCTTATCTGCTTCTTTTTTAAACATTTCTTTTTGAGGTCTATTTAGTTTAAAAATTTAACCCCCAAGTCGAATCAAAGTGGAAAATCATAAATTTGCTGCAATTTACTTTTAATTCTGTACATATATTCCTTTGGAAATTAATTTACTTTCAATATCGAGAGCAAACTTGGATGCTTAAATTTGCCCTTGGCTAAATTTAACAAAACCAAAAAACAAGCTATTAATAATGTTAATAGAATTGGTTTGTGGATATAAATTATAGTGCATGGATTATCATCGTAGGACAAATAATTCACATGGTTATAAGTTGTATTTTCAAAAATTTCAATCAAAATTATAGAATAATTAATTATTACTTGATTGATAATTTATTAGTTGCTGACAATTGTCGATATTTTCGTATCTTCATTATGTATTATAAACTTTTCACATGGCATGTCAATATTTTGCCAATTTTTTACTTTACTTATTTCAGGCATAAGTTCTGGCCATTTCCATTTCATTCTCTTTGCTTTCGACCCCTCTGTCCTTTCGTAAAGTGCTTTTTAAAATCTCGCCTTAAGCATTTTGTTTGTCTGTTTGGTTGCTGGCCTCCGATTTGGGTTTCCTGGGTCCAGAAGCGTGAAATGGATGGAGTGGCATGGAGGGGCCAAATCGGAGAGGGGTTAAGTAACCGCACAACTTTAAATTTGTTTGCCAGCCCTTCGACAAGAAACTACCAAGAGAGGGCACTGGTGTTAGTGTGGTAGCCATGGAAAGCTTTGTTTGTTTCACTCAATAAAGCATCTTTGACGTATGTTTTATGCCCTCTACCCAAACCGATTCCAGACACTCGATAAAAATATGAACGAGCAAACCAGCAGCAACCAAGCCAAAAGGACGTAACTGGTGCTAGAGATGACAGCTTGTCACCAGGAAAGACACGAGAAAAGATTAAGCAAGAACTTTTAAAGAACTGTTCAAAGTTTTTATGTTCATTTAACCCGATCTTCAGCAGTTTTTTTTTTATTCTAGTTGCTAAAATTAATAATTTTACTCTACAGATTTGACCATTGCCTATAACTACTTGATTGACAGGTTTTGATCAAGGGATATGCTACGTTCGATATAGAACTATGTATTTTTGGAATATGAATAATAAATTGGCTTATGGATAACTTCTAATATTAGTTAATGCAAGAAAATAATTTTAAATTAGTTTCTACACTCACATCTCTAAAGTGTCATATCATATTGGGATTCATCGCACTCTCTTTCTCGTTCTTCGTCTTTATCTTCAGGGCAACTGTCTTTTACACTGTTTATTGATGCCTTTGTTGGTCCTTGTTTTTTTTTTGTTTTTTTTTTTTTTTTTTGTTTGTTGTTGTCCTTTCTTACTGCTGTAGTAGACATTTGCTGACGTCTTTTATGCCTTTTTATAGAATTTTCTTGGGTTTTCAACAACTCGATTGAAAGAGAGGGAACGATAGTGTATAGTGGGAGTGGAAAGAGTTCAAGTTTGGCAATGGGTGTGGGTGCTGGTTGTGGGTTGGTTTTAGTTTACAACATTGTCTTGCTGCGGTCTGTGCTGCATGCAAAATGGTTTTATGCAAAATTTTACCAACAAAGAGTTTTTCCTTATTTTTGTTGGCATTTCTGTACTTGTTTTTTGGTCGTGGGGGGGTTGGGGGTTCTTTTTCTCAAAAGGGTTAGAACTTTTGGACGCCATTTTTGGAACAATTGTTTGGTTGTTGAACTTGAATTCCAAGATGTTGGAAAATTATGAGCAATTCATATTTAATAAGTAAACCAGACTGGTCGAAGTTCTACACCACTAAATATGCTCATTTTTGGAAATCAGACCAATTGGAACTACCTTTAAGTACATAGTCTGCTTTGTAATCAATGTTTTACCAAAGATTTTCTCGAACTTTAAGAAAAGGTTGCTCGTTCATTGGACATATCCAAGCTGACTGGGAAAAAGGACTACTAGAAAGATTAAGAAGATCTGTCTTAGCAAACGACGCTCCTTATGCTGATCGTGAAGTGGACGGAATCGGCAAAGTCCCCCGACATTAGAGAAACTAATAGGAAGCATTTCCATCTTTCTTTATCCTTATTCTTACTCTCGATTCATCTATTAATTTGACACAAAAAAGAAAGAAGGACAACGGCAAACTGCTTCACTTGAAAGAAAGTTTTGAAAACACAAAGGCAATGCATCATTTTTATGCCGAAAACTTTACAACTGCCTAGTCGTAGCAGTTTACTGCTTGTGCTTAATGTGCCCAGAGCTCACAAAAACTCACTCGCATTCGCACTCGCACACGCAGAGTTGCCAGGCTTCTCTCACAGCACCCCAAAGGATATTAACAATAATCTAACCAAATTAACCCAAAGCACTAAAGTGTAAGTGACATTAAGTTAATTTTCGTGTGCAAAGCACAGAAGGGAGAAGAGCTGCTAACAAAAAATAAAAACCAACAAAAGCAAAGACAAAAGCGTACAAGAAGAAACAGCTGAAGAAGTAACAACAAGGACAGCAAAAGCAAAGAATCAAAAAAAAGAGCACAAAGTTGCTTTTTATTTTGTTGTTATTGTTGTTGTTGTTGGTTGGTTCGTTGGTTGGTTGCAACAACTGTGCAAAATTTCCCACGAGATCAATCAGCCACAGGCAAGGAATAGCAGAAGGGAAAACTGCGACTCCTAGTCCTTGTTGCTGCTGTTGCCTGTTATTACTACTTTTTGCAACTTTTTTTGTTTTCCTTTTTTTCTGCTTTTTGTCTTCTCTTTTGTGTAACTTTGACCTGCTCTTCCTTATATTCTTTCACTCTACTTCTTCCTTCGCATCTTTATATTGTTATATTGTCTATGAGTAGCAGGAGCAGCTTCTCATATTTTTCCTTCAAACTTTTGTTCTTGTTTCATTTTTTTCTTGTGTTCCTTTTGTTTTGCACCTTTTGGCATTGGCCTTTGGAGAAGTGTGTGGCTAATGAACCGAGAGTTGATGATGAGACCCAAAAACATGGGCGCCCTCAGTGTATTTTGTGCCTCCATAAAAGGATGAGCATAAACTATTAAGTGAGACTAGCAAAAAGTCAAAACAAAATGGCAATATTCGTTATCGAATGCAGTTTTTAAGTTCTAGAGCTTAATAAAATGAATTCAATTAAAGAAATGTTGTCTAAAATAAATCCTTTGACTTGCCTAAAAGAATTTGCTTGAGCGTCAAGATCTCAGTTTATTGACCTTTTTAATAATTTATTAGCCGAATATTTAATGCATCCCTTAAATTCGTTTCCTCTGCAGGGTGTCACTGCTTTTAATCTGTACATGCCTTCCAATCTCTTCCTGATAATTTGTTTCGCCTAAAAAACAGCCAGAAAGTGGAGGGCAAAGCAATCTCGATGCCCCAGTCCATGGGCCCTCATCTCATTAATCGGAGGGGAAAAAAGAAATACTTCAAAGCTACGCATATGCCATTGAACTGAGTGCTAATTGTCTTAGTCTAAGTTGGATGAAAAAAAAGCCCAAAACGCTGGCAATCGTTCTGCGTTGCCCCATGGATGCGACGCCTTACACACTCACACATATACACACACACACACTTGATTGATTAATGGCTGTCAAGTAGCAACGCCAGCATCAGCGAAGGTGACAAGTGGGCAAGTCAAGTTGTACTGGGATTTGTGCCGTAGGCTTTTGGCTTTCGCTTGGGCAAAGGCAGAGGCTACTACTAAATGGTGTGCCAAATTACAACCAAACTGGCATGGGCTGGTGGTCAGAGAGGAACTGCTTAGTGCCAAGAAGTATGCAATAAAATGTCAAAATGGCGCCCGGCAAATGACAAGAATATTGTATTTCTTTTGTGCTTTTGTTTTCGCGTTTCTTCTTTTTCGGTTTTATTTTATGTATACGGAAATATTTAATTTCAAGCCTCGAAATCAAAAAAAAAGCCAAGTTCTTTTTTGCCCAACTTGCATTTCCGTCTACTTTTGCATTTCCGTTTGCTTCCTTCACGGGAGTTTCAGGGTCCATTGCGGATGTCCGCGTGGCAATTTTAATGCAATTTTTATGCGCCCGCTTTTTTGGTTTCCTATTATATATTCGGTTTTCTTTATTTTTGTTTTGTATGTTTTCCTACCATTTGCTTTTTATCGTGTGCCATAATAGCAGTTGCTTTCTTCCTATCTTACCCCCTTTCTCTTTGGTTCTTGTATTTTCGGACAGGAAAAGCGGGTTTGTGGTTCGTTGAAAAGAAAATTTGTGTGTGTCTATGCTTGGGTATAAAGAACTGTTGAACGGATGTTCAGGTATAGTCCAAATTGCTTTTACTATATTTGCTTAAAAGAGTTTGTATCATAAAAAGTTTTATAATGTATTTGAATTACATAAATGTACTTAATTATGAATGTTTCATCTAATACAAGTTCTAGCAGATTTCCTTAAAGGTTTTTATTATTAATTGAACAGTTTTAGTTATCAGTTTTCTTACTATTGGTTAAAGAAAACGTAAGAAAAGTTTTGTTTCTTTTAGACTTATTATTGCACTCAATACTTAAAATAAGTTTTTTTTCCTAATAGCAGACTCACGAGATAGTTTTTGACAGTTATCAGCTCTGTTTGCACCCAACCAGTGACTCCTCGTAGTTGTCTTGTAATCCTTAAATGGAAATGACAACAGCAAATCTAACTTAATTCTTTTGGTGGTAAGACCTTTTATTATTGATCGCATGTTTTTGGGCAACAAACTTCTTAAGTCGAAACTATTTAATGCCTATTTTGCCGATAAATTATAAACGATATATTTTACTAAGTATTTGGTTATAAACGTTAAATTTGAATTATGCAACTATAATTTGGTCATGCTCAGCTAAAAAATTTACTTTTAAGCTCCCGAGAACTAAGCAGGCATCCGCTTATGTACCCTTTTAATTGATCAACTAAATAATCTTAACGTGTTTATAAAATGGCATATTAAAACCCTCTAAACATTTTTGCATTTTGTTGTTAATAATTTCCATTAAAAAATAATCATCAATTCAACAACAGATTGTCCAAGGCTGTAACAGAAAACAGAACCAAAATAAGGCTACATTACAAAGACGTTTAAAACATTTCTTAATAGAAAGAAAATGCGGAACTTCGAAAAGAAATAAACTCCACCGATTGTCCAAAATACTAGTGTATATGCAAAGGCATATCAGGTAGAATATCTTTAAAAGGTTTGCAAATATAGTTTTTACTAATTATATCCCTCCAATATAAGTCTTGAGTATATCATAAATTAATTGCAATTAATTGGATATTATCCATTTAGAGTGTTGAGTGAAGGAATTATTATAATAAGCCAATGTTTTACCATATGAAAGAGTTTCTCTGAGCCAAAATACAGACATAATCACCCACACATACATACATATACTTAAAATGCTGAAAATCTTTTATGACACGTTATTAGTTGGCAATATGTGTGTGTCTGCGTGTGTGTGGGTTAACAAGGGCAAGATGGAGAAGAAGGATAACAGCGACAACGAGCTTTAATATGCTTAATGTAATTATGGTTCGCCTGCCACACACCCTGTCCTTGCGCCTCTCTTTGCTTCCTGGTGTCATCTGCATACAAATGAAATTATAATTCAGCAACGAAGATTTTGTTGTTACTCCTGTTTTCCTTTTGGGTTTTTTTTTTCGTTTCGTGCGCTACCTGTCATAAAAATGCTTCCTTTTTATTGTCCTTGAAATATGCATTTTGAATTGCTCAATGGAGGATTTTCAAGTTGCTCACTAAAAATTAATAATTTCAAAATTTCAACATTTTCTCTGCCTACTTTTCGGCTTAGGTGCGCACGTGTGCGTTTTGGCTCCAGTTCCTATTCATAAGTCAATTGAAATTTATTACTGCAAACTTAACACATGCCGTGTAGCCATCCCCGCCACCTAAATGCTTTCCAGCCAACAGGTCCACCGCAGAGTTTGTTTATTCAGAAAATATTTCTACATTCATATATTTGCGTCTATAATGCTTACCGTTCCACCCCGTCTCCAAATCTAATACCGAGCCAAAGTCTCCTGAATCACCCAACGCCCATATTTGTGTTGTGTCTTGGCCATAATAATTTACAAAGTATTTTACGCTTCGCTTCGCCCGCCATCTGCATTAGCCGCAAAGTCACTTTCACAGCGACTTTTTTTCGAAAACAATATACAAAACAAAAAACAACAACAAAAAGAGAAAAACAAAATAAAGAAAAAATAATGTTCGCATAATATAAATATAAAATAAGCGCCCTTGATCTATGGTCTATGATGCAGGCGTGTCCTTCCGGTGATAATAATGGTGTCAGTTATTTTACGGAATTGGTGGCTCATTGTTTGACAAATGGCCCATTATGATGGACATATTCCTCTTGTTGGCATTTAGATGACTTCTTGGGTAAATGTTTGTCAATCCAATAGAACTTTTAAAATATAAAACATACGAGTTCTAAGCCACTGCCTGAAAACTGTTCTGTATAAGTTATAATGATATTTAACAAATAAATATTAACAAACATGGAGTTCTAGTTTGAAATCACTAACTGATTTTGGACTATTTTCTTATTTCTAAAGAGTGTAGTTTTATTTCTTTTGTTAAAAGTTAAACAATTTTGAAAACTTGAAGAGGTTTTACTTTACTCTCAATATATCGAACATTCTGGAGAAAATAGGCCAATTTGCTAATAACTTTTTAACTTCTTCCTAATTTAAGATCATTGTTCCCTTATAGTCCATTCCTCTTCATATATAAAAGGTATTTTAAGAATATTTGATAGGAAGAAAAATTAATTATAATTCAACTAACTTTCACATTTGAAATATGTTAAACTCTCATGTGTAAATTATGTTCGAGAAAATAAAATTCCCATTATTTTTACATTTTTGGGACAGCAGAAAATAAAAACCTAAGCACATGAACTAACTTTGGGATACCATGCCCTTCAATAATGTCAAGCCTGTATTTATCCTTAGGCAGGAAAACGACGGCATACAAATTAATAAAATAAATTTAATTTACATAATATAGACTTGTAAATATAGACTTATCATTTGTTTTTAAAATTTTATGACCGTTAAAAGTCCTTTAGACAAATTCTGTAATTGCAAAAAGTCCTTTTATGTTTCGTTCAGTTGAGAGTGAACTCTCTTTAATTTTCTCCCTCTTTGTAACTCTCGCTCTCGCTTTTCCTCTCTCGTGAGGTAGTCTCTTGGGGGCCAAAACGAATGCGCACGAGAGAGTTTCGGCTACCAGGCCCAAAAAACAAAAAACGATGCAAAGACGAAACTGTGAGCAGTGAAAATTCCTTTCTGGGGCGATGCTTACGACGATGACGAGAAAAATCAGCAGTTTCATTGATAACGCGCAACGAATTGGGTCTCAAGGTAGAACGAACGAACGTTTCTCGGCATTTCAATTCAGTTGCCGTAAAAAATACAAAAATACAACAAAAAGTAAAGAACAAACTGAAGCTCTAGCTGTGCGGCATATGCGGCGTATGAGTGATGCTCCAGTTCATGAATTTTTCATAAATTTCGGTTGCCACCTCTCGTTTCAACTCGCATCTCGTCTTAACTCATCTTAATCTCATCCCATCGCATCTGACGTTCGTTGGCACTCGGAACGCGTGTGCTTAATTATATAGCCCGCATCCTATAAGGAGGAAAGAAAAACACAAAAACAAACTGCAAATTAAATTAAACTGGTTTATTTCTGTTATAGTTTTTGTTGGTCTGTGGCCCCCTGCAATTTGCATTCATCTGCATCCATTTGGCCATCGGGTAGAGTCAACAATTTGTTTCGTTTGCCTCCTTGCAGCTACATCTGTCTCTAATTAGCTTGATGGCAAAATTGTGTGTACGGGATAATTGAAAAATTGTTTTTCCAGTGAATCCGGTTAAGTCTAATAATACAAAACAAAATGTTCAGACTTTGAAATAAAAGATAACCAAAGAAATGAAATCCAGTACAGAAATAAGGTAAGAGTGATTGTTTCATAATCTTTGTATAACATACATCCGATTCCTAGAAACATTTGAATGTGTTTTCTCTGCTGGTAAACAATTAAATGTAAAAGTAATTTCATTTCCGAGCAGAAAGATTTATTTCTATTCAGCGAATTCCTTGAACAATCTTGGGCTTAATACTTAAGAGTGGGCAGAACATTTTTGTTAAGAAAAACTTTTTTCCTGGTTGCCATACTTAAACAAGGATGGCTAAGTAGCTACGCATGGCACAAAGGAACTTTTAATGACGTTTTTAAAGAAACTAAACAATTGATTGTTGAAAAAACCCCAGAACCTTAGCAGAGGGAAAGACCCCTAAAAAAATTTAATGGAAAAGTCATCAAATCGATTTAGATTTAGGTTGCGGGAAGTTTTAGTTAACGACAATACTTGTCCTTCTGACTGCGAAATTCCTGATAACTGTGAAAGCCTATTTGATAGCCTGCAGTATATAATCCTTTGATAAGCAGGCTTAACATCCTTAGTTTCTATTGTAAACGTTAGCACATACAACAAACATTAAATAGTTAAGACACATGTGTGTCCTTTAACAAAATGGACGCTTTCCTGCTTAGTTCTTAAACTACTTACACATTGTTGTCAATTACTTACTTTGGCCATCTGAAGATTCATAATTAATATTTATTAATAATATATTCTCCTAGTAGCATGCAAAAATTCCTTTGCTTTCGCATGTATTTCAATTAAATTCATATTAAAATTTCATTAAACAAAAACGCCCACAAAATGGCCACTAATTAGTTTCACCCCCCACTTGGCCCACCACAAGTCCATGACCTTTGGGTTCAGAACAAAAATGAAAATGTTTGCAGACAATTTCTTATATAGGCCGGAGAAAAAAAAAAAAAAAAACAGGCACTCATAAAGAGAAAATACCAGACGACCTAATTAAACTTGAGGCCAAACAGGGAGAAGGTCCAGATTTTTGTTTTCATTTTCATTTTATTTTTTTTGATAAAAACCTTTTTCAACAAATATTTCTTGTTTAGCTACACCCCAAATCATAATTTACATGGGGCCAAATATTTTATTTCAGTTTTGTTTTTCACAAAAGGGAGAACTTTGAGACCTCTCCCTGTGTGTTTGTGTGTGTGTTGTAGTCCAGTTGGCGTCACATAAATTTTTATACATTTTCCGCTAGCTTTTTGTCCATTTCATCTTTCTTCATCTCCCCTCTCTGACAGTGACTTAATGAGCTGCGGAAGTTAATGTGCAAGTTTTTTCTTCGCTTGGTAGAAAATTTATTTGCATATTTGGGTTAATTTTATTTTTCTTTCTGCCTTCATCCCATGACTGGCATTTTATTTTTAACGCCCGCTTGTTTTTCTTATTTTGTATTTTGCGTTGTTTTTTGTTGTTGCTTTTTTTTTTTGCTGACCTACTTTAGGCTTAATTAACATGTTCTATCATTTGTCATTTTTGAGATTGAATTTAAGGTTGAGAAGACTAGATTTAAGTTACCACAAACAAATGGCTTTAAAGAGCAAACCTTACTAAGGTTTAAGCAATGCTTCTTTCCAGCTGTGTTTAAAGAGATTATGCCATTTTTGGTTTAAAGATGGTTAGGCAGGTTAAAGGACTTTCGGATGGAACCAAATTCTAGTCCCGATCTAGTCTGAGTGTAATGAGATGCAAAAGGAGTTCGTTGCTTATAGTCACTGGGATAATATGTGAATATATGAATTTTATTTTAACTGTCCCAAACGGATTGGAAATATTTGGTGGGTTCATAATTATATCCCAATCGTATACGAAAGATATGGGATTTGAAGTATGCAATAAAAAATTGGTAATTCGATTCCCTTGAATGACTTCAGAGTTGTCTCTTGGCTTAACAACCATGTTATCTATGAAAAACGTTTCTAAACTTATGTAACTATTATATTCTTTGGAGTTTTTACCTTTTAAACTTAATTCAAATCGTGTAGGGAAATAATCTTTGGAGTTGTAAGCTATGCTTGCCTTTTTTCGCTTCGTCCAGTTACAATTCCCAATTAGTTTCAGTGTTAATATAGTGGTATAGACTTGCCATTCTAGAGTGGTCGGAAAAGTCTCCTCACGAAAAAAAATCCTGGTAATTCTTGAAATAGCGCTATACAGATATCCTGTTCTTATTTTGTTTTTATCGCAAGATTAAAATAATATATGTAGGTCGCTCAATATAATTTCAGGGGGAAATAACTTTAAGCCTTGATTTAACGATTTTTTTCAAAGTTCAGAAATTTGTTAACTAATTCGAAATAATGAAATATCGGGGAACTTTAGGAAACTTTCAATAAAGTTGCCTTCTTAGCTCATTTGAAAAAAAATTTATATATAGACATTGCTCTCTGATTGAATGTAGATATAACTCATCCTTGGCCCTGAGAAGGCAATCTCATGGCATTTACCTCCTCATTTTTTTGGGAGTCTCTCACCCAAGTCCCCACTTTCGTTCTCTAACTTCAACTGATTCATGGACAAACAAAGACGTTGAATATATAAAAAAGAATTGGGAAAACTGTGAAAATATCAAACGAATTGTTGACTTTTGTGGCCATACAATAGGGCAGCCCACACATCCACACACAGACACACACATGTCATGTGTAAATACTTTTACACACACAATCAATAGCATGAAATTTTTTGTGTAAACACGTTCGGTACTTTGCCCCCTGTGGTCGTCCCATCATCCGCCCATGCAACTATTCACTCTGCCAATTTTCGTTTAGTTCGTGGAAACTCTTTAATCAAAGCCAACGACAACGATTCTTTTGGGAAAATTATTTTGGGTTCTTTTTTTGCTTCGACGTTTTGTTCTTGGCCATTTTTGTATGCTCAAGTTCATTAGCGTCAGTTGGTAAATATTTACCAATTTTGCCTTGCTCTTGTTTCTTTGTTCTTATTTTGTTTTATGTTTTCTTTTTTTTTTTTTTTTGTTTTCTTGGCTACTTTGTTTTGGCTGTAAGTAACAAACATCATTAAATTTAATTTGTTGCCAATATTGAACTTATTTATTGGAAGAGAGAAAAAGAGCCTGTCTGGGGAGATACTCAGTTGCATGTGAATGGAAAATTTTTAGTGCATTGACCGTGTTGGAGGAGACGTCATTGTTAACTTAGATTTGTATATATTAAAATTTCTTATATTATTTGTTTAAGATTATCGGAATTTCTACCACTGTATTTACATTAACATGTTCTAAAAGCTTCTGTTACATGGCTCATGAAGAGCTTCTAACTCATGAAAACGAAATATAAAAAAAGGACTTCTTTCTGGAATTCGAAGAGGAGAAGACTTATTTTTCCTCACTCCACTCCACATGCTATTGAGCATTGGAGTTTTGTACCATCTGCAACTGGGCAGATCAAACATTGGCGACCGTGACAGGACATTGCACTTCGCAAGTCCCAACATAAAAACTTAAAAACTATATAAAGTCGTTTATTCGTTCATTATATTGCATTCATCGTTACATCATCTTGGACAGTCATCATTGGACTTTTCAGCGTACATCATCATCACATTCATCATTGGACTTCTTCATCGTTACAAAACCATCTTGGATAGTCGTCATCGGACTTCTTCATCATTGGCATTTGCAAGACATCATCGTGGACATTTACGTGGAGCCCTATCATAACCTAAGTCAACTTGAGTGTGTAAATTTACAGTATCTATTTCCACTCAAATTTTGACTCAATTACCACTCATTAGCGATCGTAAAGCTTTCACATGCTTTACACTCACATGTAAAACACTCGTAAGCTTTAACACGTGCTAAGTATTAAGCACAGCGGAGTAAGTACTCAAACTCATATAGAGAAACGATCTACATATTAAAGCTCACTTATTAAGCTCTTGAGTGAAACTTAATGCATTTGAGTGTTTTTATTAAAACTAGAACTCGTTTAGCTCACGTTTAATTCATTTCTAACTTGCTACATTTCTTTCGTTAAGGGCCCAAAATGTCTCCACCAAATGAAACGCAGCTTCTACCTCTCAGACAACAACGGAATCAACTGCAATCTAATATTCAAAGTTTAAGAGCTAGAATCGATCTTGAAAATGACCCTATTATATTAGATTGTCAGTCTCAAATTATTGAGTCGTATTTTAAACAAGCATTACAAGTTCTAACCAATATTGAGAAGCTAGATCCAGCAGACGCGAATCGGGCAGAGATAGAAGATCTTTTTATCGAAACAAAGGCAATCATATTACGGCGCATTGGCGCAAGTAAAAAGGAAAAACCAGAAGAACTTAGTTTCTTTAATTCATCGACTTATCATGGGGGACATCATAATCGGCTTCCATCCCTCAAATTACCTAAATTCGACGGCAAATATGGGGAATTCCAAAAATTTATTACTTCATTTACAAATATGGTACATGAAGACAACTCATTGTCCAATGTTGACAAATTTAACTATCTAATAAGTTGTCTATCTGGCCAAGCTCTAAGCGTAGTCTCGCCATTTCAAATATCAGACGAAAATTATCCCAAGGCCCTAGAGCGCCTCAACGAGCGATATGACAAGAAAGTTCTTATTTTCGTAGAACATATTTCAAGTTTATTTAACATTGCTAGCATGAAAAAGGCAGACGCTGTTACCCTACGTACAATTTTGGATACGGTTTCAGCTCTACGCGGATCATTGTTGTCTCTTGGGTCTGAAGCTGATGTATTAAACGCAATACTTATTCACATTGTTATGGCAAAAATTGATCTTGAATCCAAACAAGCATACGATCGGGTTCAAGAATATGATAAATTGCCAGACTGGGCCGACTGTTATCAAATTCTCAGTCGACACTGTCAATATTTGGAAGGGTATCTGCGAAACCGACAAGAGGAAAGACCCGTCAGAGACAAACTTCATAGTACTTCAAAAGTATTTGTTGCTGCCCAAAGTAGATGCATTCAATGTCAGTCAACTGAGCATAGGTTAGCATTCTGTCCAGTTTTTATTTCGCTACCTTTTATTGAGCGATTTAAGATTGTTAAAACAGCGTCACTTTGTTTAAATTGCCTCAATAAGGGTCATCCAGCCTCAAAGTGTCCTTCATTGAATAGATGTCGTCATTGTGGAGGTTTACATCACACAAACATGCATAAGGATTCAAACGTCCAGGGAAATTATCAACTAGATGGACCTTCTATTCATCATCAATCGCAACAAATCATTCATAATACACATGACGAAAGTAAAACATTTGCAACATCAATGTTGACTCGCCACGCTCGGCGGGGATTACTTCCAACAGCAATAGTTCTTATTCAAGACAAACTTGGTGAGTTTCAGCTCGCAAGAGCATTACTTGATTCGTGCTCTGAGCTTACCTTTATAACTGAAGAATTAGCGAAAAGGCTTCAGCTTCCGTTTCGTTACGATCATTATGAGATTGCTGGAATCGGTGAATTACGTACACATATGAAACATTCCGTATCTACCAAAATTCGTTCAAGAATATCTCCAGATGAATGGAATATGGAGTTTATCGTGACTAAATCTATATCTCTACCTCAGCCTGAAAAGAGACTAGATGTGTCAAATTGGGCCATTCCCAAAGAAATTGAGTTAGCCGACCCATTCTTTTATACGCCCGGAAAAGTAGATCTATTGCTTAGCGTAAAGGAATTTTTTGATCTACTTAAAACTGGTAAAATTAGTTTAGGAATTGGTCTTCCTCATCTAATGGAAACTGCATTAGGATGGATCGTCGGGGGTAAGATTGCTGAACCTCAATCAACTCAACAATACACTTGTAATTTAACGCAACGGCAGGACCTTAACATATTATTAGAAAGGTTTTGGAAAATGGATGAAATACATGGAATTCAAAATAAAGATATTTCGTTAACCTCAGAAGAACAAGCATGTGAAACTCACTTTCAGGTGCACACACAATTCCTGGATTCAGGGCGCATACAGGTTCGGTTGCCTTTCAAGGAATCTCCTGAACAACTTGGAGACTCGTTGTCCTGTGCAAAAAGACGTTTTCTTCAACTCGAAAGACGGCTTGCATCTCAACACCAATTAAAGGAAATGTACATCGATTTTTTAGATGAATATCTTAAGTTGAATCACATGGAGGTAACTTCGTTAGATAATTTGCAATCGGGAAATCATTACATTCTTCCTCACCATTGTGTACTTAGACCGCAGAGCTCATCAACTAAACTTCGCGTAGTATTTGACGCTTCGTCTAAATCATCATCAAATATATCATTAAATGATATTCTCATGGTTGGTCCTACTATTCAACAAGATCTAATCCTAACATTACTCTCGTTTCGTTTGTATCGCCATGCTATTACAGCTGACATAACAAAAATGTACAGACAATTTCTCGTCGCACCTGAGGATAGAAGTTTCCAACAAATCTTGTGGAGAAAGTCACCGCAAGAACCTATTCAATTATTTCAATTGAATACTGTTACCTATGGGATGTCGTGCGCTCCATTTCTCGCAACCAGGTCCTTAAAGTTTTTATCAGAGACGTATAAGGAGTTGTTTCCAATTGGAGCTGCTGTATTAGCTGAGGATATGTACGTCGACGATCTAATTTCTGGAGCTGACTCAATCGAAGAACTCAATGCTAAGACGAATGAAGTTACCAAATTGCTCTCAAAGGCAGGCTTAGAATTGACAAAGTGGAATTTTAGTGGGGCACCAACAGATTATGAATATAATCTCAATATTGACAATAGTGATGTCACCAAGGCTCTTGGCATGTCGTGGCTGCCAACTGAAGATATTATATTATTTCGATTTGATCTTCCAGTAACTGCAATACCAACAAAACGAAAAATAGTATCGATCATGGCCAGGCTCTATGATCTGCTAGGATTATTAGCGCCAGTCGTAGTACGCTACAAAATCTTGATCCAAGACTTGTGGATCGAGCGCTTGGACTGGGACGACCCGTTGCCAGAGATCTTACGGACTAGATGGCAACAACTTGAAGCTGATTTATCTAATCTTGACATGGTTCGAGCAAATCGATTTGTTAATACATCACCAAAAAATAAGTGTGAAATCCATGGATTTTCGGATGCCTCAAATCGAGCGTATGGATGTTGCATATACGCAAGGGTTTTGAACAACGGAAAATATGTAACTTCATTGATCATTTCGAGATCGAGAGTTGCGCCCACTCAATCGCAAAGCATACCTCGTTTAGAGCTTTGTGCTTCCGTTTTACTCTGCCAAACATGGACTAAAATCAAACACAAATTAAACTGTCTTGTCAGCAAAACATATTTTTGGACAGATTCAACTGTCGTTCTCCATTGGATTAAAATGCACCCATCAACTCTAAAATGCTTTATTGCCAATCGCGTATCAACCATACAAACTCAATCGCAGGACATCATTTGGAGTCACGTGCCTGGAAAGGATAATCCAGCCGACATTGTTTCACGTGGCTGTGCAGCGCGCGATTTGATGCAGACAATTTGGTTTCATGGACCAAGGTTCTTAACACTTAATGCATTACATTGGCCGAAATCTGAAAGAAAGACAGATTTCGAGCCCAAAGAATTAGAATTGCGAAACACCCTTGTATTGAAATGTAGCACTAGTTATAAAGAAAAGAGCATAGTTGAGCAGATCATTAGTAGACTATCATCGTTTCGTATGATTGTGAGAGTCTTAGCATACGTTTTACGAGTTTTCAACCGAGTTCCTATTAACCGCAATAATACGATAAATGCTACAAGAAGCATTTCAGTAGAAGAATTTAAATTGGCTTTTAATCATATAATCTCTTCCATTCAGAGTGATGTGTTTGCGAAAGAACTAAAGGACTTACAAGCAGGACGAAGTCTGAAGCCGGAGCTTCAAAGGTTAAATCCATTCATCTCAAATGAACAGATAGGTTCTCAAAATATTCGACTTATCCGTGTTGGAGGCCGTCTTGCAATGGCTGACATACCATTGGACGCTAAAATGCCGTTATTGCTTCCAAAGACTCATAATTTCACTTATAAATATATTGAAGATCTTCACTTGCGAAACCTTCACGCGGGAGCTAAGGTTTTGATAGCGATTCTGCGCCTAACAGTATGGATTGTAAATGCTCGCGAACTGGTCCGAAAGGTTGTTAGAAGTTGCACACATTGCTATCATTACAAACCTGTATTAATGCGACAAATCATGGGTAACCTCCCAGCTGACCGTCTCCTGGCCGAACGCCCGTTTCTGATATGCGGAGTAGATCTATGTGGACCATTTCTTACGTCGTACCGCATTCGAAGCAAAGTTCCTTACAAAACATATTTGGCCATATTTGTTTGCTTTTCTTCAAAAGCTATTCATACAGAACTAATCTCTGACCTATCTGCTAATAATTTTATTCTCTGTTTGAAGCGATTCATCGGACGACGTGGCATACCCAAAAGGATTTATTGTGACAATGCCACCAACTTTGTCGGAGCAAGTTCGCAACTTGAAGGCTTCAAACGGCAATTCTGTTCAGAACTCAATGCAAAAAATCTGGAGGAATTTAGCCGAAATGCCGGCTTTGAATTCAATTTCATTCCACCGCGTGCTCCCCATTTTGGAGGCTTATGGGAAGCCGCAGTAAAGTCAATGAAGACTCTGCTCATCAAAAATTTGACCTCTTCTCATTTGACGTATGAAGAGCTTCAATCGATTGCAATTGAAGTGGAGGCGATATTGAATTCCCGTCCAATATCCATTCACAGCGATGATCCCAATGACGGGGAGGCTCTGACGCCAGCACACTTATTGATCGGATGTTCACTGCAAGCGATCCCTGAACCGGTAATAAATGACTCAAAACTATCTTATCTATCTCGTTGGCAAAGGGTGACCTATCTCAAGCAACGCTTCTGGGAACTCTGGAAGCGCGACTATGTACATCAATTACAAGAACGCTCTAAGTGGTTGCATCCCGAGAACAACATAGCAAAGGATCAATTAGTTCTCATCCATGAAGACAATCTTCCACCGCAATGCTGGATTACTGGTCGTGTGGTCGAAGCCATACCTGGTGCAGATGGAAGGGTCAGAGTAGCCGACGTTCGCACCAAGAAAGGAATTATTCGTCGCCCAATCTGCAAACTTGCTCCATTGCCTTTAAGAGATGACGTTTATGTATATTGAAGGAGTCATACTTCATCCTTCAATGGGGGAGTATGTTGGAGGAGACGTCATTGTTAACTTAGATTTGTATATATTAAAATTTCTTATATTATTTGTTTAAGATTATCGGAATTTCTACCACTGTATTTACATTAACATGTTCTAAAAGCTTCTGTTACATGGCTCATGAAGAGCTTCTAACTCATGAAAACGAAATATAAAAAAAGGACTTCTTTCTGGAATTCGAAGAGGAGAAGACTTATTTTTCCTCACTCCACTCCACATGCTATTGAGCATTGGAGTTTTGTACCATCTGCAACTGGGCAGATCAAACAGACCGTTCTCGAGTGGATGAATTTGGCAAGAAATGTATAAACAAAATATGTATCTAAAGTCCATATATTTCCTTACTTATATATGTAAGCATCTGCTTAGCCAAACAGTACAGAAAACTCTAAGAATGTAAGGTTTAGAAAAATAAACTGAATCTCAATTTCAAATGATTATCTCTATGGAAACTATAAGATGCTATTCAGGTGATACAGGTGTATGTAATAAAAACAAAGGCCATTGCTATAAATTTTACTATAATTGATGATGAAAAAATAAATGTCCTACATTAAATTTAAAGGATTGTCGATCTTTTTGATCAAAACATGTCAGTTATTTATGGAGAAAAGTCTATGAAAGTGAAAGGTTAACTCAAGTGTAACAATATAATTTATATTTCATTTGAAGCATCTTTAATGTTTTATCTCTTGGTTGGACATTTGCTTCTTTTAACGAACAACTGTTATAAGTCACTTGAGCAGTCGAATGTATTTGTCAGGTGTAAATTAAATTGCGTGCATTTCGAATAAAATCCTTGCCTTACCTGCTTGTCTCTTAACGCCTCGCCACGTCCCCTTTTGACTCTTTGGGAGTTGTGAGTTTAATTCATTTTTAATGCCTGGCCCGAGACTCGTCGAATCCTTCGAAGGCGCAACTTTTTGCTACTCGATGGTAGCATTATGCAATTGCAGTGAATGCTCAAAGGGGTTTTGGTGACACGGTTTCGGTGCAGGAGTCCGAGGAGTCGGAAATCAAAAGTTAAAATAAACTACGTTGTCGTTGGCGGCGTCTGTTGTCCTTTGTTGGTCCTCCGCCTTGGTTTGTTCGACTCTGTTGCTACTGTTGCTTATAAAGTTTCCGGATATCCGGTTCTTGTCTTCGACGCTCATTTTTCGTCCTTATGCACGCTCTCTCACTCTGTCTCCCTCTCTGTTTCTTCGTCTCCTTTTCTTGCCTCTACATTTTGGTGTTTAATGTTTCATTTTGTTTGTATTTGTGCCTGGTCGAAGGCACGAACGTACTCTGAGAGGACTTTCCTGTATTGTATTGTACTTGGCTGTTCGCTGTTTTTACTATTTGACGCTTGTTTACTCATTTCCGGTTGCAACTTTTCCAACAGGACAAAAGACATCGCTTTGCATTGCGTAATGTTCTCGAAGACAGCTGGGTGCCTGCTCTGTCTGGCACTTAATATGGCACACTTCAGTTCTACAATGAAATGTTTAAGTTGGGTGAAAAAATTCCACTGAAGAAGTTCAGTGCAATTGAACAATTGATTTTCAAGTTTTTCCTAGTGAATTACTGGAAAAGAAAAAGTTTGGATTTCTGTTTTCTATCCGTGTTAGCTTAAATTTGTTTTAAATGAAATTTTTAAGAATTATTCTAATAGATGAAAGAACTAAATTAAAGTTTCATGTTACTCTCATTCTCATATGCTCTAAATTCAATCCAACTTTCAAAGTATTTCCATTTTGATGACCTCATTAGGACCATGGGCTTTTTTGGTACACACAAAACTAAATCTCAACTCAAGGCTAAACTTTCTCTGCTCTCTCTTGCCATTCCACTCCGACAATAACAGAAACTTTTTTGTGATGCGGTTTGAGTTTCTAATTTGGCCTCAAGGCAAAAGCAATCAATCAATATTCATCAAAATGCTATTTAATTTGAATGCAAACGTTTCCAGGCACCTTAACACTGTCACGCCTTCGCAACATCGTATCCTGCCCCCAAGACTCGGCCCCCCAAAATGCCTTGCAGAAAGCACGCAACTTTCATTACTCACAAAACTTGGCGACAACGCGAACTTTGAAGTGTGGCAGACGACGAAGACGAAAAGTGCCACAGTAAACTAACGAATGTACGATCGAACGTGCGACAGTTTCAAGTGCCCTGAGCCCGCCTCCCAACCAACCCCCCTGACCATCCCTTACACTATCTCAGGCCATAGCTCAATTTTCAATTTATCAAACTGCAAAACTTTCCCATCCCAGTCCACTGCCCCCCCATCGCACCGTCTACCTCATCACTGCTCCGTGTAGTTATTTTCATTCCTTTGCTCCGTCAGACAAAACCGTTTGTGTTAGTCGAGATGCCGTATTCATTCTTGATTCGTATCCATTCTCTGCATGCTTGATGTATGCTAATTGTGTGAATACTACAAAAAATGTTTCCCATCTTTTGATATTCCGTTTGCTTTTTCCCCCAATTTCCATTTCTGACACCAGTCACCTGCAGCTCAATTGCTTCTCTCGTTAACCTGATTTTTCAGTTTAAACAATATGTGAAACAATGCGAGACAAATGATGAGTCGGTGTTTACAGAGAGAATATAAACCATTGCGAAGCGCTTTTGACTTTTAAAGGGCATAAAGTTAAATTTGTGGGTTTTATTGATGATCCAACGAACTAAAATGCAAATTTTCACAAATTAGTTTATAAATTCGCGGTGCATTTATAAATAAGTAGAAATGAATATTTGTTATGTAAAATAGGTATTTTCACACGTTTTCGAAGAAACTCAGAAAACTTTAATGAAATGCCACAACAAATTGGCTTCACTTCGATGAAGTAATTTAAATTATGCTTTTAAAACCAGTCACTTTTATGGCCATTGTCATGGATCCTATATTTTTTGAAAAAAAACCCTTGGAAATGACCATAAAATCCTTAAATCGGATTGGTTAAGTTGTATTTGTGTTTCCTCACCTATCAGAACTACGGTCAATTTCAAACATTTTTTAAAACATGCAAAATGTACTTACCCAACTTACAGCTTTCACATTACTTCCGGCGATTTTATTGCAAAATTTGTTTATTTAAAATTGTGTACCTTCTAAATGGAAGCCACAGGAGACTTCAGCTGCAGGGTAAGCTTTGTGTGTCTAGTTTTCTGCCTGAAACCAGACAATTGAAAGCACAACAATACTGATGTTGCTGCTTTTTCAACTACTTGGCATAGTAGTGGGTACCATGTACTTTTGTCTCGTTGTCTGGCAAGCTGTCTTTAACACACATCAAAAGCATTATTAACACCATATCCTGTACACAAACAGCATTCGCTTACTAAATGATGCCTTCAAGCAGGCTCAGTGGCCCCCAAAAGCCCACAGAACATGTGTCGCTCTGTGTGTGTATGAGTTTCGAGTGAATGTATGTTCGTACATATTTATGAATCTTACTATATTCACATATACATATGTCTGTGTATACGCATTCGTATATAAACTGCTTTTGGCGTGCATTAAGTGGTCTTAACTTGCCACACAAGGACATGCTTTTTGTGGTCTTTAAATTTTCCCTCCCGAATCAAGGAGATGGACGGAATTGTGGGGCTTGTGGAGTAACTGCTGACTGTGCCATCTATAAAATTTATATTAGTCTGGCACGCACAATGATAATAAAAACAATTTCGGAAACTTTCAAACTTGAACCTGCCAAAAGCGACAGAGACGAAAATCGTTACTAAAATCTTGCTTGCTGCTGTAAGCTGCTTATGACAAAATATTGGTTCCTGTACGTCCTTAAGTAAAGCTACATAGAAAGTTAATACACCTATTTTTCATTTTGTTGTTGCTAAACGGCAAACAGACAGTTCCGAAGAATAGACCAAAATTTTATACAAGTAAAATATAAAATAAATATGAAATATCGTTCTTTTAATGTAAAAAAGGAAGATCCATTGTTTACACATTATTGTCGTTACATTACGTCTCCCTAACACTCTAAAGTTATCATTTCCACAGAAATATCTAATATGTGGACCGATCTTAAAACATCTATTCATCGACGATCCGTAATGATAAATTATGTGGCGTGCAAAATGGTCCTTTGGGTTTAAGGATATAAATCACGCATTCGAGGTGCCTAAGCAACTATTATTATATATATTTATCCATAGACATAATTAAACCAACTGAGGTTAATATCAGCAATAAATTTTTCTTTTGAGATAATCGCGAATTCAAAGCAAAGCAATACTTCTCGTACTTTTTACTCTATATAAGTAATTAATGAATGCTATTTTGTCTCTCAAACTAAGCCCTTATGAAAAAATTCGCAGTTTGTATTTATATAATTTTATTACAATAAATGTAACAAATATTAATAGTTAAGGAATTTTTTGTTTGGTGAGTAATTTCCAAAATAGTCTTCGGTTGTGGTAGATTATCTTGTTGTGATTAACCATCATACATTCCAAGATAGAAAGTGAAAAGTCAAGGTACAATCTTTTTAAATTTGTAAAAATCAGTAAATTGTTTAAATCAGTAAAACAAACATACAAAACCTAGTTATCTTAATAAATTTCCAATTATACATAGTCGACTTGTTGCATTGATTTCGAATTAGAAAATACGTTGAATTTATTACAATTTAGTGTTAGAGAATACAAAATTTCAATTTAGATGTAAAAAAAATGTTGCTAGTTTGCACTAAGCTGTGACCTTTCCAATATGCTCTTGTTCCTGACCTGCAGCACACAACCAGTCGAGCCCACTTATATCTAATCTATCAACCTTTTATCCATCATCCTTTCATAATTTTTCCCCCCACCACTTCAAGATATAACACTTGAATGAACTTATCCAGAGCAGTCACACTCACATTTTCACAGAAACGAGCGCTGTCATTTCCCCTCACATACACACGCACAGACACACACCAACACATACACCAGGAGCGACTCCTACACTCACAATCATCATCAGGAGCTTCCCTCTTTGGCGGCTTTAACCAGTTTAACCACTTGGCTTAAGTGTTTGCTCACTTTGCGGGTTTGCTTTTCTCGTTGCCATACCCTGGGTTACCGTTTTTTGGTTTGTGGCCTCTTCCACTTGCCCTTCTTTCCTTTCGTTCTTTTTTTTTTTTTTTGCATATGTTTTGACACGCCTTTTTTGTCCTTATGTTTTTGTTTTCTGTTGTTGTTTTCTTGCGCTCGCCTTCTTCTCGTTTTTATCTATTGTCTGTTGGCTTTCACTCACTTTATTTGTACTCATGCATCATAAGGGTTTAATGGATTTGCTGGAGCAGTGAGATCTTAGACCTTTCCCAAGTGTGCGTGGGGAAGGTCGAGAGCCCCTTCTGTTTTGCACAATTTCTCATACGCCAGCGGGGGCACACCCACTTTTCACACGCCCCACTCTCTTGTGTGTGTGTGTGTGTGTGCCCACGCAATGATTATCATATTACGGCCATTGTGTCTTTCTCCCATCCATTCCGCCTTGACTCCTCTTTATGACTTTATTTTCGCCTTCTCCGCTTTGCCAGTCGACAGTTAATACATTTTTATAGACTTACTAAACTACTTTACCTTCCGCAAGATTTCCCCACTCTCTCCACCTCCAACTAAGTGTTCTTCTTGTGGCTTCAAGGTCTATTTTCTCTATTAGCTTTTCGCGTGCTTTGTCATTGCTGTTAATAGACTTACATTTTCCCTCTTATTGTTGTTGTTGCCGTAAAGGCCATTAAGACCACAGACTGTCCACCTGCCCAAGAGAAGGCAACGAAAGAAACAGTGTCTCAAGTGAAAGTGGATGGTCATAAAACCAAGGAAAAAGAAAAAAAGCAACGTTGCGTATGCGTAATATGATGAAATAAAAATTAATTTATGTATGCGTTTCACTGCTTAGAAATCTATCAAAAGTTTCTCCAACTTTCTTAAAGTTTGTCGTTTAAAAATGTCCGAATTTCTATTGATTCCAATATCAACATTTTTTTTTAATTCTTTGTGCAATTCGCACAAAGACGCCACAATTTTTAATTTAATTTCAAAAATTGAGTATTGGGTATATCACCTTTGACAAGCAAACTTTAATACTGGGCAATGTTATCCTAAAACTTGTTAGTTGATTCAATTAAAAGAAGTTATGACCAACAAATTTTCTTAATTTTATAAAAACCTGCAGACGAAAAAAACAAGTTATGTAATATTTGCTTACATAAAGCAAAGTTTGGCTAGAGAAAGATACAAAAGTTCCCACAGTCAAACTATTTAATCATCATTTAAATAGAGAATAATATTATAATTGTAATGTATTCTGGTTTGGAAAAATATATGTACGTATACTTTTCATTATGCATGTTGCCATTATAAAGCTGTTCTTCCTTTACTGAAATACTTAACATTTCACGAACAGCTATAAGGCAAAAATGATAAAGAGTCATTTAAAGAATTTAAAAAGAAAATTTTACAATTTTTTCATAGAGATTTCGCTGTTGTTTTTTGTTTCTTACCTGATGAAAACTTTTCTTTAAACATTTCAACTGGTGACATTATTTTTTTTTCTCATCATCTTCAACTCCCCGCTGAGCGGCTGCTGCTGCTGTTGCCCCTGTTGTTGTTATTATTATTCAGTTACGCTGTTTATACTCGGCGAGATATTCATACATTCATGAATATATATAAAGCACGTATCTTTCCCTTTTTTGGCGGTGGCCCAACACGAATGTGTGGGACCCAACAGCACACTGGGGCGAGAATTTGCATAAACACCAACTACAACAATATTAACAACAACAATAACAAAATAAAAAAAAATATAAGGAAGATGATGATTCAGGCAAAGTGTGGTGGTGGGGAATAACCATACGCAGATAGCGCGATGCGACTTGGTTTACTTTTAAATTTGTATTATATGCATATAGTATACATGTACAATATAGCTACTATATATGTATGTGTGCACACACATACATACAAACGTATCGTACCTCCTTCTTCTCCTGGGTCCTTATGTGCATGTTTATAAAATTGTCTAAATTCCCACAAGTTGATTTAAACTTTCTTTGCTTACCAAAAAACCTCACAGAAAAAAAAAAAAAAAAAACAAGTTGCGCCTGGCTGAAGCTTTTGTTAGTTGCGCCAGGACTCTCGTGTAAGTCGCCATGTAAAACTCAACTCTCGTTGGGCTTCTGCCTTCTTTTGTATCCTTTTTAGTGGGTACATTGGCTTAAGAATCTATAAAGATATTTGGGATATACAGATCTATGTAAGTGTCGCCTAAATGTTCATCTGATCAATAAGATCTGATTTCAAATCGAATTGCATTTAAACAGCATCGAGTAGTTTTTGTTTTTGTATAAATCTTGAGTTTGGGCGAAATGGTTTAAATTTTGTGTTACTCATTTTAAATAGACCTGATCAGCTAAATAGATTTATAAATCGACTTAGATTTTCTTTTGTTTCATATTTATATTTACTAATGTATGAGCTCATTACCAAGAGTATTAGAAAGTCGTTATAAAATGTTCAAGCCTTATTGTCTGGTTTTATGTGCTGTTGATATTTTCTTTAGTTTTGCTTTTTTTTCGGATGCCACATCGCGTATACGTTATGCTTTTTACACAATTCTTGTTGTTTTGTACTGAAAAATTCCTGTTTTCTCTTGCACACAAGTATCATATTATATTGTTTTGGTGATATATGCACGATATACTTACCTTTTGGGCGTGGCAGGAAATGCTAAAAATGCACTCAGGTATTGAAATCTGAAACGTGGCCCAGCTTTTCCATTCCAGCATCTTTTTTCTTGTTTTCCTTTTTTTTTCTCCTTGCTTTTTTTCAGGTATAGGATGTTGCTGTGGCCACGGGGTTTGTTGTGGTCTCTCTTCTTGTGGTTTATTTTTGCGATTCAGGATAAAAGGGGCGCAGGTGGATAGTGCCATGATGGGATGTAAGATGATAACACGGCAAACTGAAAGCGAAGATACAATATTTTTTTGTATTTTTATTTTTTCTGTCTCTTTTTTTCCTCTCTCTCTCTGTTGTTATCAAATTGAATGCAGGTGGCATTGAAAGGGAAAATGTCCTTTGTTGGTTGAGGGTTTAATATAAAATAAACTACCCAAAAAGAAAACAAAATATTAACGGTAGCCAAAAATGTGTCAAATCTATGTAAAATCATATAGATCAGGCAAAAGTGAAAAGAACGGAGAACAATTATCCGAAAAAGACCTTCCAACCATCTGTTTACAGGATATGAAACCAGTATATTAGATGTGTTGAATATGCTTAAATTACTTAAAGTGAGAGTCAAATAAAAGTTATTAGAACTAATTTCAAACAATATTGAATACGATTTTGTTTAAACTTATGTTTTAATAAGCAGCTTTAAACTTAACCAAATACAATTTAGTTAAATAGTACATAATGAAATTTAAGTAAGGACACTTTAACTATATTTCAATTTGAAGTAGTACTGAGTTTTGTATCATTAGTAATAAATTAAAGAAAATTGGGCACAAAATCTTTTCATTTTTAATTAAAGCTGTGTAAAAACTCCAATTACACTAGTTTGTTTTTTTATTCATCAGAGTTTTTTAAGTTTTAGTTTTCTAATTCACTTGACCAAATCCAACTAACAGGTAGGTCGGTTGCTTTACAAACATAGGTACATCTGTTTGTATGTATACACAGAAATATGGTTCTCCATTTTTCGCACAACTAACTGCACTGCCATTCTGTTGCACATTGAAGCGTGAAACTTGGTGCGCTTGTCACAAAAAATGCTTCCTGTCAGATTTCGTTTTGTTCGTTTCAAGGAAATGGAGGAAGAGAGTTGACCACATAAATTACAAAAAGCAACGAATCGAGTTACACAACAACAAACCGATTGCATGCCACCTCTTTCTTGGTTTCCTCTATGCACTCTAGAGGGTGAGTCCTTCCTTTTTAAGTTTCTCATCTTGGCATCTCCTTCACTGACTTCATTTCTCTCTCGGTCGATCTCTTTCATTCTGCACATCTTGCATTAGCATTTTCTCCACTTTTCCAGCGGAATCTGTTGCCACTTGTCTCATTTTGGATGTTGTCAACCTGAGCAGAGCAAAAGTAAATGCACAACGTCGTCGCCATCTTGTGGCTGCCCTTCTTCCTGCATCCCCATGACCCAAGCACCAGTTCTCACATCCAACTGATGACGGCATCCTTTGGGTAAACGGAACCGAGTCCAAAGACCAAGTTGCCACTTGGATGATATCGCTCTATTTTCTTCTTTAAAAGTGATTTCTGTTTTGCCAGTTGCTTTTGTTTTTTAATTAATTATGCGTAGCACACTGGAACGAAATATAAAAATAATTACAGTAAGGAGTTTAAAGGATATAAAACCAAATAATAACATTTGGTATATAATATGAACTTAGTGGCCAAGTTATGTTAAGTTAATAGTTTTTTGTCATCTTTTGATCTTTCAAATTGATCTTCATTGTTTAAACTGAAAAATATTTAAATTTTATTCCAATCGGAAGTTTAAGAATGGTCATTTCCCCATTGAAATAATGGTACTTATAAAATCGTTCACTTAAAAAGAAGTAATGATGAAGTATTTAGCTTACAGTACATTTTTCTATTAGTTTTTAACCACTGTAATGTCCCAACTATACTGCTGATGGCTATTGTTTTCCTTATTTTGTTTTGTCTGTTTGTCCTTTGCTATTTTCATAGTTCATTAGTGCAGCTTTTCTACTGCTCTTCTCCTCCTTTGCTGCGCTTATCCAGCCTTCTCTATCTCTTTTTGGTCCTTCTCGGGCTTTTTTCCAAGCATTTAACAGCTGCTGTCAGACATTAGAAAAATATTTGCACTTTGTTTTTATTTTTATAATTTCTTCACAATGTCTGGGAGAGGCTTTCAACTTGACAGCATTGCATTTTGTTAGCTTTAGTTTGTATTCAGTTCTCCCTTTGCTCAAGTTTTTCTTTTCATCTCTTCTTTTATTTTTTAAGTTTTTCCTCCAACACTGTTGCCCAACGCTGTGAACTTTGCGCCAGAGTTTGACATTGATTTTTTTAAAGGGGGCCAACTTTAGTTTAGACGATGAGGCTAATGACTTTAAATGTGTATAAAGATAAGCAGCAGGACATGCAGAAAGGGAGTAGCAGCAACAGAAGCCACTTGACTGCCTGACTGCCTGCCACAACGACAAGTGAAATTTGTTTTTGCGCATGGAGTTCTCTTTGAAGCAGCTGGGGGTCTTGCTTCTGGTTCCCAAGTTGCTTGCAGTTTGTTTTTGCCTTCTCTGGCACCGGCGACGGCTGCTTGTGTAAAATAAACGACAGCTAATAATGCGCACAACAAGCCATGATGTAAGGTGCGGGAATGGGAATGGGAATCCGAGCTGGAGCCGCTACATAAGCTGGGGCTGCGACCAAAGACCAAGTGGCAAAGAAGAAAGCTACTTGGTCATGCTCTTTTGCTGGGAAAGGATATCAAGGAATTGCCATTTAGCTGGTCATGGCTAGGTAAGAAAAATGTAATACTTCACAGATCAATTGACAACCTGTCGCTGAACCAGAAAATTCCCAAGGGCAATCGTGGGCTAGTTAATATGAGTAGTAAGTGAAGCTTTAACAAAATAGGTATTGAAGTGCTTGGTGGTCTTTCGTTTGGTTTAGCTGATAAAAAGAAGCAGCTAGTATTTTATTTATTTGTTGGCATATTTTATAAACTTCATGCATAGTGATAATTTGAGGCAGAGTATTTCAAAAGTCAGCTAGCTTTAATTATTAAAAATTTCCATCGCCCCCTTTGAAGTGTATAAGTACTTTCGGGTGTTTGGCATGGGCGTGTCTTCGACTTTAATTGGCACACATGACACAAATGCGCGCGTGACACACTTGCCACTATTCGAAAGGGAGAGGGCGACGATGTAAGGAAGACAGCCTTACCATAGGCGAAACAGAGGATAAAGTTTCTCTCTCATATGCATAGACACATTTCGCATGTCGCGGGTCTTGTTTGGGAGGAAGAAAATGGCTCCCCCGTTGATCTTTTGCCTGGCCTAACGTCCTCCTTATGCAAACTACTTGAATGTGCGACAAAAGATGTGTGTAACAGAGAGAAAGAGAGAGAAGGCATGAAACCAAAAGCAACAATAGCTAAAGCTCAAGTGTTAAGGGTCGCAGCTTAAGTTTAATTAGACGTTGGTCTAGTGATTTATTTGATTGTTACCCGGTCCCAGACCCGTGCAATAGTTGAGAATGGTTTTTGTTTTACGGGGCCTACATAACTTTGCGAATTGTCAAAAGTTTCAAATCAATAAATTTAAAGGCTGGAAAGTGGATACCCTTAGAAAGTATGACATAATTAGTTAAAGACTTGGTAAAAAATACAAACCGATGAAGAAGGTAAATGATGCATATCGATTGAGCACTCCAGGTAGTCTTTTTCAAACAATCTTCTTGTAGAACTCATTACTTATCTATACACTCAATTGCTGTTATTTCTTCTAAGAAAAATGGTAATAATTACATTGAACTTTCAACTGCACACAATACATTTGCCTTATATTCCTTATCAAACCCCAGTGGTAGATGAACCTAACCCACCTAGAACCATTCCAATGTCTCGATTCTCATTCATATGGCAAGAAAATTCACTGAACTTTTATTTCCCTATGGTAACCGCAGACTCTGTTGAAATTATGCGCATATCGTTGATATGCTTCTCCTTTGTCTCTCTCTCTCTCTCTTTCTCTTACCTATTCTTTTCCTTCTCATATATTTTGCACGATTTTCAATTCAAATGTGTTTTTCGATTTTAAGCTTAAGGATGTGGGATTTGTGGGGCGTTTCTCTTTTTTTTTTGGTGTCTGTGGCATGGCAACGAAAACTTTTCGCATAAAATAAGGGCAAGACAGATAAATTGTTAATGGGTCTGTGGGGAAGCGATTAGCGGTTTATGTTCTTCGAACTGGCTAAATGTGAATTTGGAAAATTTTAAAGCATAAAACCCGAAATACTATGTAAAATGTTAACAAAAACTTATCTTCAAGTCATATATGTAAGTAGTTTTTTATCATCAATTGCCAATGTCTGACTGGCGGGTGGTAACAAACTAAAAGTGAAGCATACAGGGAGGAAGAAGAAAAAAAAACTGAATGTCTGAGTTGAAGTTATCCTTTCGGATGGCAATTGCAATTTATTTGCTGTTTGCCAAGAATTCTGGTCTCTCTAACTCAAGGTATTGGTACTCGAGAAAGCATTCAGGTGTGCAATTGGCAAATGCAACTCGGCATTTGCTGGAGTTCATGATAAATCGTTATTTATAATTTGTATTGTAAACGAGGGAAATTTATTTTTTATTTAGTTTTATTTTTTCCATACGAGTGGCAATAGTTGAGTGGCAATCAATTGGCAAATATACATACGTTCTGTATGAGATTGCTCTAGACTTTTCAAGTGGAATTTAAGTTCAATAACAAAATATATGAAACTATGGAAAAGCACGTTAAACAGTCCTAGCTCTATTTCATCTTGAGACTTATGTGCCCATATTGACAATATGCTAATGAATGCCTAATGAGAGAATTACTTATTCTCTTATTCTAACTAATTTATGTTAGTTAGTCAGTGCATTACGTAATGAAAAATGTTAGGTAACGGCGCATAAATAATAATATCTGTCAGCCAAGTTGGTTCAGACATTCTTTCCTTTCATCTGGGCAACTTTTTGTGCTTGATTCGTTACGCACAAGCTACTGAGGCGGTTGCAAGTGCGGCTTAGCTGAGGTAATTTCTCAGTTGGGAGTCAGTCGAGTGCAGCAAAGTATGCAACAGTTTCTGCCAGCCACTGAGGACCTAAATAAAATGGTACACTCACACACACACACACACAAACACTCTCACAATGCTGAAGGTTGAGTTGACCTCCATCTTTGTCCTTTTCGGTCTTTCCATTTCCGTTTACTCCTGCTGCTGGTGCTGCTTCTGTCACTTGCAATGCAGTCGCTGACAGTTGGCGTGTAGCTTTCAAGCTTTCAGTTCAGCTCCTTTTTGCTCTTTTTCCTTCTTCTGGTGGCTGCTGCTTCTTCCTTTCCTAACTAGTTACTGCCACTGACAGTTGCATTTATTTATGCCAGGACATAGAGTCCTGCTTTACTGCCAGTTTAACTTTCTAGCTGCCAAAACAAAAAAAAAAAAAAAAAAACTGAAAAACTTTAACAAACATTTTTCATTAATATCAAATATGTTTATGTTTATATGAAAATATTTCTCTCTATCTGCTCTGTGTGTGTGTGTGTGGGCGTGTGTTTGTTAGCCCAAATATGTAATTATCCATAAATTAAATTTTGCTTTTAAATTAGCTTGCCGGGCATGCTCCATCTCTTCGCACACCTCCAACTTTAACCAACATCTCGACCCTTTGGCAAGTTAACAATTCTGTACATATTTGGTCAAAATTTACGTTATTTATAATTATTTTCTACTTTTCATATTATGAGCTTGTATGTATGCTTTTGGAAAGTTATAACCACACGGACAAGAGATGAATTTGGTTTTTTGTTTGCATAATTTTTAATTCAATGATTAAATTTTTGTAAAATTTCGTAACTTTTATTCCTATTTAGAATAAAAGTTCGAATTTTCGAAATTACTGACATGATATTAGAAATTTTGATATTAAAAATTGTTGTAAATTTATATTGAAATTCAAAGCTTTGCTTTTCAATTTATAATCCAATAATACTTAATCTATATAATATATAGAAAATTGGTTTAAATCTATTGAATATCATAAAATCGAATTGTTGAATTAACATCATGAATGGGCCTATTAACTAAACTAATCACATGACCTTTTCCTTAAAAAGCCTCTTATAATTTGATTCACTTAACTAGCAATTTCGAAACTGACCCCTTCACATAATCACCATCCATTTCAATTAAAGGTCAACCCGAAAACCCAAGCCCAAGCCCGATCCCAAGACCTAAACGCTTCAAAATTCAACACCCGCCCATTTCCCCTTGCGCGCTGCTTAACCCTATGCTTAATTATGCACAAGAAAGCAAGCCATGTGATGAAAATGACGAAAATTAAACCCAAAACTGACCAGAACTTGAAGATGAACCCCGAAAGAACTTAACAATAAACTAAACACAAAATGCTTGGGTCATCAAAATGAAAAAGGCAGCTGCTAGCCCCATGCAAATTTCAAACTTAATCATGCCAAATTATATTACCCTTTCTACAGCAGTTTCTCCAATGCTTTACTGTTGCCATCCTATGGATTGTCAAAGCCATTGCCTCACCGCCGCCCGCAGAACAATGTTCATTTATCAAATTGAAGGCGCAGCATTAGCTACAACAGCTGTTCGGTGAAAATAGTTTTCAGTTTGGTCCATTCATTCCGTTCGTTTCGGTTCTGTTCATGGCTGTCAAATGAGATTAAAATAAGCTTTTTCGTCAATCGACTTCGAATGCGCTTCAGCTTCAGAGTTCTGGGCATGGTTATCCCTTGTGACTCCCATACACACACAAATACACACACACAACAGGCACACACATGACATGACAATAGAGGGGTCCGGGTCTTGTTGGGCACCCTTTCCCAGGCGAATTTATAGCAATTGTGCACTAAAAGGGTTTTATCCACGCACAACAGCTTGACCAATAAAGCAACTAAGCGCATTTGTGCGCCACTTCAAAGAAGAGGGTGGATGGAGGGGAGTCTTTCAAATAAAGGGAGCCCATGCCTGAGGTCCCGGCTTTCAGTCCAGGATCGTGCCTCATCTCTCCTCTCCTTGCAGAGTAGTAGTAGTATATAGAATATGGCATGAGCTCTTTATTGCCAAATTGAGTTCTGAGTTCTGCCGAAGAGTGACAAAGGGAGACATCGAGGGATGCAGAAGATGACTGCTTTGTGTGTCTCCCAGTGTGTCTGTATTTGTGTGTGTGTCAACAACAGCTGCACAATTGAGATAAACTTCAATTTTCGTAAATTGTTTAGTTTATTGAAAAATCTGCGACATGTGAAGATGGCGCGAGGGTGCCTAAGCAGAAAAGACACAAGAGAAAGGGAGAGAGAGAGGGGTCAGTCACATTAAGCGCTCTGAATTTTAATTCAATTCAACTTTCGTTTTTTTTTTCCTCGCATGTGAGAAGAGACAGCAATTTATTGGCACATTCTATTTTTTTCGAATTTATGGGATTTGATTTGAAAGTTTTCCTGCAAATGGCAGATGTGGTAAATTGAATCGTAAATTTTATACGGATTCAGTTTGAAATGGCCAACTAAAAGCTTCAGTAAGGATGATCTGTATTCTGCGGCTTAAATAATATCCCCAATTATATAACTTTGGTAATTAAAAGCAACTAACAGATCCTTCTTAAAGGTTTTGTCTATGGTTAGACTGTAAAATAAAATTAGACCTTTATTCGACAGCTACGAACATCATTTGAATTATGTATTTTACTCAACTCAATACTTATTTTACTTTTTTTAGAATAGATATAGAGAAAGAATTATAATTCAATTTGTCAAGTAAAGATTATATATCCTTAAATCGTGCGCCACTTCCTAGTAATATTCTTTTCGCAATCACCATAAGTCAGCATCCTTGGTAAAGAAAAAAATAAACCATCATATCATATCATTTGGCACATAAGTTAAGGTTCAAAACAAATGGGATTGGCATTTAAATGCAAAGGTAAATGTGTTTTACTATTGGCTTATCTCGTCCTCCTATAGCCCTAAGCGCTCTTGTTCAATCCTTAATAAACCACATTTCGTTCCTTTGACCAATCAACGTTCACTCCCCGCCATCCATCAGGAAATTGTACGAGTTCCCCCACACATAAAACATATTTTGTGTCCGCACAAAAAACAAAAAAAGCGCTTAAACTTTCTTAATGCCAGAAAGTAGAAAGATTTCTTGCTGTTTTTCTTTTTTTTTACAATTTATTTGCAAACATTTATTATAGTTACTTTTGTTTTATTCGCTTAAAGTACTTTTGCTTGTTATATGCGAATTGTGAAGGGCGAATTGAGTGGTGTGGTGAGGAGGGAAGGGTAGCTTTTAATGCTGCATTGTTTTATGGACGCATCTCGTGGTTGGTAATGAAAATGCCCCAAATAAAACACAAACTTGATAAAAAAAAAAAAATAAAGAAAAAAAATACCAAGAGAAATTTATATATACATACATAAGACAAAACAAAGACTTTTGTTTTTGGGGGAACTGGCTGGGGAATCTAGGGAAACAAATTAGTTTAAAGATAAGTAGGTTACACAATTTGATGTGGGTCTTGATTAGCCTTGACTGAGACGGAGAGGACACCATCTTAGAGAAAGAGAGAGAGAATGGAGAACAGCAGATAGATGATGATGCAAACAGCATCAGGCAAGAGAGAAGACTTCACGTGAAAATCCTTAAACAGCTGCCGATTGAATGGAGAGTTTCAAGGCAAATACTCAATACTCCATCTCTCTGGGGGTGAGGAGTGTAGCAACGAAAGCCTAGGTGGTCTGTAATGCGCCTTTGGACGAGTGCACTGTAAATACCAAACCAATTTCCACTGGAAAATTAACAAGCGCCAAACCGCACAAGTGGCCAGAGTGGCATCTTCAGGAGCTGGATGGGATATGTGTGTGTGTGTGTGTGTATGTGTGTGTTTGTATGTTAGTAACATTGAAAGTAGCTTCAAGCCCCTTGCAGAGGCGTAAAAGACATAATGAATTTTCCCAGCCTTTCCACATGCTTTTCTCTCTTCTTCTCTCTTTGTTTATTTGCCTTGAAAAAATTTCTTTTTTCTACGGCCATTTTTGTTGGCCCCCCTCACAGACGAATGCAATTAAGGTTCGACTGCCTTAAACTGTTTTCCCAAAAAAGAAAAACAAGACAAAGAACACAACAAAAACCAATGTTGCATGAGTGGAGAGCAAAATGAAATTCACAGAGTTCCTTTTCTCTAGTCGATTGCATCATCAATGGCCATTTTACAGACATTCGCTATACCCTTTCCAAGGGAGTCTTAAAAAAATATGAGTTTAATCTATTAAATTTTTGCATAAAACATATTACAATAAATATCTCAATTTTTTGAAGCATACATTAGATAAGTACCAATTGACTAAATATTTAGCAGATCTACTCATATGAGAATGAAATTATACTTGCAGATCCGAGAAAGGGCAAACAAATGCTAGCCATTGGAAAGAATCTGCAATGCTAATACCTTTGTGCGTGAATGAAAATTTTTGATTGCTCTTTGGTTTTTTTGTATTGTCAAGTGCATTTAGTTAAAATTTTTTGTTTTTTTCTGTTGCACAGTTCGTTTCTAAGCTAATGCCTTCTAAGCACCTATAAAAAAGTTATCTAATTACAATTAGGGTTTACAATAATAATTGGTTGAATTATCCAATGAGATCTCATCTAATGCCTCCAAGAAGTTTATAATGGGCCGCGACTTTGTTTTCCATATACCCTCAGGAAGAATATCATTTAGAGTAATAATCCCTTGAAAATATCATTGCAAAAATCTTTGTCCCTAATTATTTTCATGTCGCGTTCATATTGCAGTTTTCGTTCTAGGGAGTAAACCAAAAAAATTAAAGAGAGTTATATTGCTAAATATGTTAGCTTACTACGCGATGCTGCTTTACGGGTATTTTGTATTCTCAAATCTCGACGTGCTTCCTCATACAGGGCGACGACGCGTGCCATATAGACATCCATATCTTTGTTGCTCTGTGGGACAATAGCATCGATGCAATCACTTGGACCACGGAATGGGGCAAAGGTGTGGTAGAGCGAGTTTCTAAATTCTTTGCGAGCATTAAGGAGACTTTGGCGACGCTCTGCAATTCTGCTATGTCGTCGACCGTTCAGAAAGCGAAGTACTAAAGTACTTAAGAGCTCCTCCACTTTCCTCTGGCAACTACACAAAAGAATGAACCAAAAATGTAATCACAATTAATAGATACACCTTATGATCTTACTTTGTTGATCGTAACGAATATACTCCTGGTAACTTCTGCTCTCGAAGTAAGGTATGCAACTGGTAGGCCACGCAGTTAATGACATCTTGGGCGGCATTCAATTGCATCGTGGTCAGAGCACGAACATCGTGTATATGAAGACGATATCGCCACCCTCTATAAAATGCCTGAGTTTTGACAGCATTCTGAATGTAGTACGCCAAAAGAGTTGCTTGTAAATCTTCTTGTATGACCAAAAAGCGCTTTTTGCGACAAATATATCCACGAAACCATCGGGAAATAGTTGTGACTGCAGCTCTTTGCTTAAGGAACCTCTTACGACAAAGCCAACCTCGAATATGCAGCTGCAAGGCTCTGGCAGCCTTGAATAGCTGATAGTCTAATAAGACATCTCTTATCCTACTTACAAAGCAGGAAAATAAAGTCTTAGCTTCGATTTACCAGTTAGAAGATATACAAACCTTACACTTGGAAGGCGTAGCCTAGAATCGTCAAAGTAGTAGTCCATCTCTGAATCACTTTCCTGCTTCCAGATGTCCATTATCCTGTGTATGAAATATGTTTACCTATTCGAGTGTGAGTTGTTTATGTTTTCATCAGTTTCGATGTTAATTCTTGGTCTTCTGATGTATTAGCTAATGTTAAATACAAAGTTCACTTTGTTGCTGTCTTACTTGACTTTTGTCAATCGAGTTGCTTTCATCATCAAATTCCCAGATTTACAGCCTATAAAGTTGACGCCCACCGGGACACATTTTTGGTTCTCAAACTAAATCATTGACGGCATGCTTTAAGCTGCATTGGATTTACATTTTTCACGGCGAACACCACACAGACATACTCCCCATGCTCCATGCATTTTCCAACTGATTTGAAAATCCAAATGTTGCCCCATTAGCAAACCAAATACACGCACAACTCACAGAATCCCAAAGTCGGAGTTTCTAAAGCTTCAACTCCAGTCACGCACAGCGAATGCCACCAAAGCCTTTGCCCTGAGCTGACTTCACATTGAAAATTGGCAAAAGCCAAGCCATGAAATTGTACAACACGATTTTCACATTTCCTACATGACACCATTTTTGGCAATGGATGGTTGGTCTTGGCGTTGGTATCGATGTCGGGCGCCTATTTTACATGCCTGTATGCTATAAAGAGAGTGCCAGAGTCTCTGTATCTCCCCCTTAGTGTGAATGTGTTAGTGTGTGTGTGTGTGTGTGTTTTTGTGTGCATGCATCTGGGAAATTCACTTATGGAAATCGAAGAATATCTCTTTATTATTTTTTTTTTTTTTTTGTTGATTTTCCCTTTTCCGTGGCGCAACGCGAACTAAACTGATATGAAGTATCAACATACAGTATTCAATGTAAATCCTTTAAGCTAAAAATGCGCTAGAGAGAAACTCTTAGCAGAGTGACACGTTGAGTCAGTGGCTTTGATTTGCCAAGCGACTCAGTGTCTTCGTTTGCTCTAAGTTTTCACTTGCGTAAAAGTGAAAAGTGGCAGCAAGATAAAAATGGTGTCTAACTAAGTATGAGAGTTTTTAATATCAATTCAGGGAACATCGAGGTCACCAATTGATTAAAATCGATAACGACACTTTCCAAAATGGTAATTTTTTCTCCTGTATGTGTATCTGTCCGTCAATCTGCTTTGAAAATTAATAATAGCTTTTATCCTTTCACCTTTCATTTCCTTGCAGCTAACCAATACATTGTAGAGGAAGCGTGGAGGAATGGGAGATGAGCAGAAACTGAATACGGCAGAAAAAACTAAAGTGAAATCATCTAACAACAAAAGTGGAAAAATAGTGCAAAGCCGGAAATGAATATGCAAAAAAGCCAAAAGGGATATGAAAAATGCAAATAACCCAGCAAAATCGAATGTTAACCCTGCGGCGCATACATATGTGAGTCACTGTGACTACTAATTGTACGAAAGCAACAACAAAACAACGACAGAAAACAGAAAAACACAAAAAAAGACAAACAATACAACTGAAAAATGCATTAAATCTAACCACAAAACACATAGAGAACAGAGAGAAATAAGGAAATTGTCCAACCAACCAAATTGGCTAAATGCGAAAAACAGAAAAATTGATTTCTGTGGTTTCAGTGCTAACGAAATCGACATTGTCCATTCAACTCATAAATAATTGAACGTCAACGTTAACGTGTTGCAAATGCCACTTGAAATGTTTAATATTTGGCGAATTTTCATCTTTGTTCTCGTCTATCTAACAGCTTTGCCAGGTAAGTGTTAATTTTTTAATTTGTCCAAAGCATTGCTTATTCATTTCATTCGTTACTTCATATTAAATTCGTCTTTAAGTTGACAGTTTACTACTTTTGAGGCAATTATAATTAACTATTAAAGTTAAATTCATGTTTCACATAAGTGTGATAGATAGAGTTGTTGCACACACACACACATTTAACTCCCTACATCATTTGTGGTTCAATTAGGATGCGGTTAAGGAATGGGAAGGGTTGAGGGTTTGCAATTCACTCAATCTTACAGAAATTACAATCAGATATATTCCATGTATATAAAAACTAAAAACCGCAAAATAGTGTTATTAAGAAGAAAACAACGACAGAAGCAAAAATGACTGTGGTAACAAGGTAAAAGTGCAAGATTAAGCCAATAAATTGACAAAAACAATGAAACAAGACAAAAAATGAACGAAAAAACAAATTATGGAAAACTCTTGCAACTTTAACTTTTAAAATGATTTTAAGTCATCTGCTAAATATAATACATAAAAGATGTGTTTGTACTTGGTTTGATTTGACTCAAGCAGAACCATAGTTTAAAATAAGATTTGAATTTAAAAGGAAAAAAAAACTTAATTAGCTTTGTTTCATTATAGTATAAGTAGTATGTAAGATGATCAAGTTTATTTTAAATTTCCCCCCCCCTCTTTCCGCTTTCCAAAAGGTTTAAAATATAGTTAGAAAATCTTGAGAACCTTGTGGTTCCATTCATTTCAGTTCAGTTTGCTGCCAAGTTGAAATTTTTATATGAGGAGATTTTATTACTAAATGCTTAAATACAATGGAATAAGTTTTTGGTACTGGGCACCATTTTGTAGCTTGAGATTGCTACTGGGAAAACATCTTTATATACTTGGCCAATCCCATAAAATGCATTTCATTAATTTTCTTTTTCTATTGTTAACCTCAGCCCAGTACAAAGGGTCCCCATAAAACTAACATCCTTAACTGTTACAATTAGACAAACGATACTGATGTTGATTTGATTGCCAATTCCATTTGATTTATCTGTTTGATCTTTTCTTAACTTATTGTTATTAAAATCAATTCATTGAAAAGTAGAAGTATGTAGTTAATTTTTGTATTATACTTTTCAATGAATTGTTTTAACAACAATATTATAACTTACTTAAGTTAAGGAAAGATCAGTATATAACTAGTTAATTTTTGTATTCTTTACTTAAAGAATAAAGTTTCTGTGAAATTTTTATCAGCAGTTTAACCTCACATTTTAAATCAATTACGGAATTGCTTCTCCTCCTTTGGGTTGTTCCACTCAATTTTCCATATTTCAATCAATCAATTGGGTTTTTTTTTTGGTGTCCTTTTTTTACTTTGGTTCTGTTCGGTATCTGGTGCTCTCTTAATATTGAATACCATCAATAACAATAATTTTCATAAATATGATAAGACATAAATCACAAAGTAGCAGGCGCCGCAAAGTGTCTGGCTAGGATAGAAGATGCTGGAGTCCTGGCTTCCTGGATATCCATCCCAATGTCACTTGGTCATGCAAGGCACGCGCGCGACAATACATGTGGAAGGGGGGGAAGCTGATGGGGTAAGGAAGATTGTGGTGTGCCAGGAGCCAGGCGGCTAGAACTAAAGAGTGTGAGTGAGTGGCTAAGCAGGACATGGGACAGGACACAGGACTCAATGTCGTCGTCGGGGCGACGGCGTCACGCGGCGTTGTCATGGCGCAATAAAAATAAAAATCTAATTAGTATGCCGTTGACAGTTTAATCGTGATTACGCTGGCAAAAATGTCAGCAAACCGGGTGGATGGGTAAGTGGCAAGAACCGTTGGTGAGCGGTTCGAGTTTAGGAGTGTCAACATCAACATGCCAACAGTTGATTCCTGTTCTGGCTGTTGCTGTTGCTGTTGCTCCTCTCTCCTTGTTGGACGTTTGTGCTTGGTATTTCCGGCAGCCGCCGCATGCAATGTGTGCGTGTCCCAACAACAAGTGAGGCTACTGTGCATCTGTATGCGGGGTGTGTGTGTGTTTGTGTGTTGGTGTCAAAAGCTTTGCGCTGAAAAATCTTGGCTCTCCCCGGTCACGGGTCACGGACTCGGTTCTCTTTGGTTGTGCCAAAAAAATAAAAGCAGGCTAAATAAAAATGTACAAAATATAATAAGCCACAGCCGGCGAGACAAGAGTCGCACCAAAATGTTAGAAAAATGAAAGAAAACCACGAGATGAGTTCAAAGAGTGCTATAAAAAACCCATTATACATAATGTCAATGTACCTAACCTTTTCTCTACACAAATAGATCTGTTTTGTGATTTAAAATGACTCTTGTTAATAAATAGTTTCTTTTCCAGGAAACACTTCCAAGGACTTGGATATAAAAATTTACTAGATACGAACCTCTTAATATTTTCACATATTTCAGTTCTGAAACTTTTGAAATAATTCAAACTGAATTCTTCAAAAATATTGGCCAAGGCAATATGAAGTTTCGAATATGATGATATTGAAAAATCAAATCACTTTTCTTTGAGTTATAAAGAGATTCAGGTTTTTCTATAATTTTCTATTGAACCTCGTCCTTATTCTAGACTCAATGTGTTTACATTCAGCTCGTATTTTAGTTGTCACGCGAATGTCACACCCACACATACTCATATGGACACACTCCTACTCACACACACACACACACACAAACACACATACGCCCATTTACAGCTAAAAAGCTTGCCTCAATGTTGGCCATTGAAATGCGTGTCTAGTGAAGGATATGCGGGACGTGATTGAAATTTTTAAACAGGCCCAACTAAGGGACTTTTGTTTAACGTGTATGACTAACTTGCTCACGTCACTTGGTTGTGTGCCAATAGCAGGAGCAGTAAGAGCAGTAGCAGCAGCAGTCAAAAATCAAAAATCAAGCTAGCTGAGACCGGAAACGGAAGTCGCCCGTATGAATTGCCCCGGCATTGCCACCCACGCACCATACCCCGCCATTACGTTTTGCCCAATTGCTCTTTCCACGATGTTAAAATTATAGTGCAACTTAAAATGAAGGCACAGAACAAATGAGAGGAGAATTTTCAAGTTCAGCACTCAAAAGTATGCAATGACTTATTTTTTAATAAAAAAGTCCTGCGAGTCAGCACATAAAGCCGGGATTTATGAGCATCTCTTTTACAACTTTATAATACCAAAGCGAACACTGACAATGAGTAAAAGCAAAATATAAAATGAAATTAAAGCTGCCGGAAATGCAGACAAAGCGTACTCGTAGGACAAGTCATTGCAGGCAGCCATTTTGCCTAAAGTGTCAGACGGAAAGAGGCGACAAAATCATAATAAAAATGAAAAACGGAAAAAAAAAACCAAAGAGAAAATATGAAACCGTCGAGAATTGAAATGAAATCTGAATCATATTGCAAAAAGGGAACTGTCTGAGGATGAGAAGTGACAAACAAACATTCTACCGTACGTTCATGGCATCCAATTGCATTCAACAGGGAAATATTAAAAAAAAAAAAAATAATCGTTGAAATATAATAATGAAAAATATTCTATAGAAGCAAAGTATGAGATAAAATGTAGAGAAAACAATGAGAAATTGTGAAAAAATGTAGCCCAATGCGATATGCCAACTGGAAGCTGGCAACGAAAAAGAAAAACGTAGTAAAAATGTGTTCAATGACGGACAAAAAATATTAAATTCAATAAAAAAAAGTTCCAAATGAAAGCCAAATGACAAAACCAAGACAATTGTAGTTCAATGGAGTTAGAGGAAATTACCTCAGGTATTACATTCGGACAACCAGGAATTAAGGTGTTGATGCGAGTGACATTTGCCTTGACAAAGCAATTTTTCTATATGCAAAGTGAATCACGATGGGCATTCTAAGTTACAAAAGATGATGATGATGGGGGAACTAAAGCGCGTGCATTATATACATAGATCCTGACATGATATGGTTTAGTAAGATTTCTGTCATTTGGCATCATTTCTAAGCTCATTAAAAAGAAAATTTTACTTTGTCCAAGATTTGCTCATCAAGCTTCATGGCTTTATCCGTTTCATGTTTGTTCCAAACAATTCCCAACTTCTTTTCCTATTAACTCTTGTTAAAGTCGCATATCTTACGCTCCAGGTGATCCATAGTTAACCTAGCTTGAAAAAGAAGTGTTCCATAGAAACTCACTTTGCTTAGTTCTCTCAGTTAACAATTTCCAGACTTGAGTTTTCCGTTTTTCTTTCTTCACGTTTTTTGTGTTAGAAGGGAGCGAGGTGGGCTTTTTTGTTTGGTTTGTTTGTTAGGGTCTATTACTTCCAAGCTGTTGAATGCGTCATCAAGAAATCCCCCAAGTTTAAGCTCTACACCTGCGACCAACCCACATCCTACCCCCTCACTATAAGCCCTTGTCTGCAAAAATTTTCTCGTCGCCTTTTCTTTTGTTAATATTTTTTGTATTTTTTTTGTTTTTTTTTGCCTTACTTTCATTAAGTTCCGTGTACAGGAAGTAAAAAATTTGTTGTTTTTGTTTTTGCTGGGTTCACTGGTCCAAGTGCTAATGCGGCCAGACAATGAAGGCGTGGCATGGGGGCAGAAAAACAACAACAACCGAATGGAAAATAAAAATTGTAGGAAAATGGCAAACAGAAGCAAAAAGTAGGCGTGGGGGCGGGCGAAATTAAATGAAAATGTGCTGCCACTGGACTGCCAATTACGAATGCGTAAATATTTTTGCTTGCAATTTAAAATAATTATTGCGTTCTCCCACAAAACAAGAGGCGCATTTTCTCTCACATTCTCTCCCTTTGTCATTCTATCTCTCTCTCTCTCTCTCTCTCTCTCTCTCTCTCTCTCTCTTTCTCACAATAGTCTTGTTTGTAGCCTATTATTTGCAGTATATGTTTATTTTTTCCCAGTCCTCTATCACTGCCCACTCATGTGTTTTTGGGGGCGTATAGTTCAGGTTGTTTACCAACATTTTGCGGTTTGCGTTTCAATTTTCCATGTCCATAGGGAAATAGCAGCAATATTATTTTAAACAATTTTCAAATTTTGATAGGGTAAAAAACAGAAAAATATCTAAAAATATATATGCGGAATGTTTATGTACTGGAATTTCCAAGAGCATAGAAATTATGAGAAAATTTCAAATAAGCCGATTTTAGAGTTTTTGGCTTCAACACATGAAGTTCATGAAAAGGATTCAGCTTTTTCATAGTTTTTAGATGTAAATAACTAAATATATACATATCTACCTAAATATTTTTCAATGCTGATGATTTCCAGAAAAGCTACTTATCTGGTCCAGAACAAGTTTTAGATTAGTTTTATTAAAACTATATTTATACCTCTTTCGCATGATTGGTTTTACCCATATTGTTAGAGTATTCAAAGCTTAATAACAACTTGTTTTTTTCTTTAAGTTTCTGCCTTTGTTATAAGTCCATAAAATCTTTATCATTATTATCTCTGGTCTTGATTTTCATCAAATTATCTGTCTGATTGTTTGATTGCTTTGGGTAAGCAAAAAAAGCAAAAAAAACCCCAAAAACAAAAACGAAACATCCATCCTGTTTATACATATCATATTAAATTAGCATTATTCACAACATTTCAAGAGCTATGAATATGCAATAGGTCGGCACACGTTGTCTCATCCTTCGAGCTCCTCTCTCTTACACGTCACTCTTCACGTTTCGTCAGCTCATACATCAATATATACATATATGTATGTGTCTGTATATGTATATAGTAAATACATGTATACTTTATGCATATATGTATTAATTTTCATGCGTCACGTCGGCGTCACGTTTTGATCATGATGATGAAGATGATGATGCCGCCGCCGCCGCCACGAATGAGGATGCTGCTGATGATGATGGTGATGGAGACGAGCATTTCGAAACAGACACCAATTCCGTGGGGTACGTTTACTTTCGTCAGTTAAAAGTTTTATTTTTCCTGCAAAAATTTTCTGCATATTCATCAAAAGTTCTTTATTCAACTTTCATATAGATGGATTGGTGGTTTGTTTGTTCATACACTAGTATGCGTATGTATGTATGTGTGTATTTGTGTGTGGCCATATTTATATTTTATTTTTATTGCTTTATTTTTGTATTACGTTGAAATCAAGAGGTTATGAGTATTCAAGGATTTTGATTGGTTTTCCCATTTAACGATGGGCCAATCTCCACTTAAAACTTTCGACTCAGATATTTGCCATATCCGATCAAATTTGTTATGGAAAAGTATTTAATCATTTTCGATAAAGGTAAATAAAAGAGCTCTAGTCTTTATTACACTGTATTTTTTTCTGTCTCTCTCTACCTCTCGCTCTCTCTCTCTCTCTCTCTTACTCGCTATCAATATAAGTCAAAATTGTATAAAAAATATCAAAGAAGTTAAATTCGGCTATGCCGAAGTTTATATACCCTTGCAGTCCTTGACAATAATAATTTCACATGTTCAAAATTTCTTTTCTGCAACTCAATTCATTAATATACAAACAAAACAATTTTACTCTTCATACTATGTACAATTTGTTCTTCTTCTTCCCTCATTCCCTAAGCAAAGCAACGCACGCATACACATACAGTTTATGTAGCGTTGCGTCTGTGTGTGTATGCATGTGCTCTGTTGATTTGATGATGACGTAGTAGGCAGCAAGCAGAGCTGCCGGCAGCGATTGAACCGATTTATATAGACTGTAACTTGTGTTCTATTTATCCGATCAGGGTCAAATTTTGGGATCTGAGATTTTATATCAAATTCTATTATATTGGTAAATTTCATGGGGATACTCCAATTTTTGCAAAAATTTTTGTTCCAGAGCTATATGATATAGTAGTCCGATCCCAAAGATTTTCATACTTTATCTCACCCGGGTAAAAAAAAAGCTCCCAAAAAAATTTCATCCCGATAGCTCTTAAGATGGCTGAGTAAAACGCGTACGCACCGACGGACAGACGGACAGACGGACAGACGGACAGACGGACAGACGGACAGACGGACAGACGGACAGACGGACATGGCTATATCGACTTAGCTTCTCATGCTGATCAAGAATATATATACTTTATGGGGTCGGAAACGTCTCCTTCTGTGCGTTACAAACATCTGACCAATTTTATAATACCCTCTGCAAGGGTATAATAATTTATGAAAAAGAATTTGCAACCATTTCTCATGACCATGCCTTGAAAAAGCACTTCAAAGTTTTTCAATAATTCAACCCGAGCAGAAATAAAAGTACCATATAGGACAAGAAACAAAATAAAACCAAAATGGTTTAATTTAGCTATGTTGAAGTTTTTATGCCCTTACCATTTGTAATTGATATGACATTTTAGCACATAAGTTAATAAAAAGGCTTAAATTTCAGTCATTGCTCATGAAACATCCAACTAGATTTGAAAACGGAGTTTTATGCTCATTTTAAAACTTGTTAATTAATTCTAAGTATGGTTAATAATTAAATTTTGGTGTTTGAAGTAAAACTTATAAAACAGTTCCTGTTTTTCATGAGACGAGTGCTACATACATATATTTATGTATGCATTTTACTTCATTAACCTGCTAAGAAGTTCAATAAGAAGATCTTAAACTAAAAGATATGTGCCATTATAAATTCTTCGAAATTAACTACTAAACCCATAGCACATATTTCTCTGCAGGGTATTTAAAAAGAAGCAAAACCCAAAAATAAAGCTTTCCCGCATTAAAATCACTTAAAAAATCGACGCCACATTTTCGTGTAGAGGAAAAACTTTCTGTGTGGACTTTTTACTAACATAAAGAGAGTGAGAGAGGGAGAGTGACACAAGGAGGAGGAAAAATATAAAGAAAACGAGAACGAGGCCTTCTTTCGCTTTGCTTCTTCCATTTTACCATTTTTATGATTTCCACACAATGAACGCACTTGGCGTACATTAAATGAAACCTCCAAAGAAGCATTTATCAAATTTTTACTCACCTCACCACATTTCTTTCTGTTTGCTCCCCCTGTCTGTGTAAGTAGCAGAATGACTACGGCTAGGTGGGAGTTGTAGTGCTCCGTCGTTTTTGTCGGGTTGTGTATTATTTTTGATACATTTATAAAACGGCAGGTGGGCGAACATAATGTGCGCTTAATGACAGCAATGAAGATGGCAAAATGATAAACAGCAAGAGCAAAAACAACAACGACCATAGATAGATAGAAGGAAAAAGAAATGAAAAACAAACAGTAAAATGGAAAATGTGTTTGGTCATTTTGTGGCAGAATGACCAATAAGCAAAACAAAACAAAAGAGGATTAGTTTTAAAAGGGTTTCTTTTTAAAATGTTGCTCTATTATCGAGAATTCTCGAAATCAATTGTATTAGGAAAAAATGTCCTTATAGTTCCTAATGGTTGTTTGATTTTTGTTAAAAAGTTACACAAAATGTTGCAGTTAAACGCTTTCCTCTTGTTCTATAGAATTTATGTTTCCTTTTCTTTTAAGAATTTTCTTGTTTCTATTAGTCATAATGACTATAATTATTATCATCATTCTGTCCTTAATGAATTGACTTTTGTTTGAAGCAAGAATGGAAGGAAGGAATTTTACTTTTGGTAACAAAACATTTCATTCAAATGATTCATCTTTTGTCTGACCAACTCATTTTCTACTCATCATTTGTATCTTTTCCTTCTTTGCCGCTCTCTGGACAAACTTTAAATGTCAATTAGTTGTCATAACGCCGACGAAGGAGATGGCGAAGAAGTAGAAAATGGCTATAAAAGAAACGAAAAATTGTTGTTTTTTTCATGTTGTGCCCTCTTCTGAATATTATTTCGATTGCAAGAAGCAAAAATGTCGAAATAATAATAATTTATAACTATCAATGTCATAAGTTCATGACATGCTCATCAATCAATGCATTAGACAGCTCAGACATGGGCGGAGAAAAAGTGAGCTGAGCTGTGGGCGTGCCAAAACGTCGGCTGTCCAAGAGTTTTCCATTTTCCCTTCATGCTGTTGTGTGGTTGTTGCTGTTTTGTGGCAGTGCGAAAAGCAAAAGTTTTCGTGGCATTGCTCATAATTTTATGTTGCATACTTTGCTGCGCCCAAGTAATATCCACGCTACAATTGACAGCAATTGCGTTTCGGTTTGGCTCCCCCCACCATTTCTTCCTGACATCTTCACCCGTGGGTAGTATTTGCCAAACTTGTCTAAGTATTGCGAAAACTTGTGTATTTTCGAGTTGAACATGGAAACTTTTCGTTTTGATGGCAATGCGAAGAAGTTTTTCGAGCTCTGATACTGACAACTGATTGAGTTTTATATTAATTCTCATGATTTGTATTTTATTTAGCCAGGGTTTTAAATGTATCAAAAGAGAAAAATTATTACATATGTATATTAAATTTAATCCATAAATGGTGGAAATGCAAGAAACATTGTGCATCATCAAACATTATTTTTTATATATCAGAGATTAAAAATAGTGAAAGAAGAATGAAAAGAAAGCTTTGCAGTAATTCTAAATGCTTTAATTGCTTATGCCTTTTCAACGGGGTTTCTTCAACGCGATTGTTTGGAGTTGTGTGGTTACATTTCCTCTTCGGTAAACCACAAACGTCTCCACACACACATGCTCCTCACACTCCCACAAACACATACATATATACAATCACATAAATCGCTTTCGAAAAAGAGAAGCCCCAACTTTAGCTGGAGGCCAAAAATTCTCAGGTGTTGTTGCAGTAAATTTCTTTTTCACTTTAAGTTTCATTCATCTTTTACCTTTGGGATATTTTTCTTCGTTTCGTTTTTTACATTTCCTTGTTTGCATTTCTTTCTTTTTCCATTGTTGTTTATATCCGTCTGTTGTGTTACTGCTGCCTCTTCCTCGTCTCCTTTTCCTTTACCCGCTTTGGCTTATTCAAATTGAGTCAATTTTTGTTAAATTTCCGTTGGCTTCCATCTATATATGTATGTATGTATAAGTATTTATAGGGCAAAATGGATCGGCTGCTGTTTGCCTAAAGGTTAACGTGGTACTCTTACTCCAGCTTTTGCTACTGATGTTGGCTACGTTTCTGTTGCTGTTGCATTCCTTGGACCGTCTATAATCCTGGCCAGCGTTGAATGTGTTGGCACAAAAAGCCAATTTAAAAGTGCCAACAATGATTTATGTTTTATGTCTTTCAGCCCAGACTTTACTTTGCCTCGTTTTTCTGCTTCCTTATTTTGTTTTCTTTCTCTCGTTTTCTGCATTTAATAATAATTTAAATACGAAATAACTTGGCATAACTTTAATTTAAACAATTAACCCAAACACGGCACAATGTTTGTAACTAATAAAACTAAATGACTTAATATCCTGCACATCAAGATTCCCCCAAGAAGATCCTTTGACTGGGGATTGCGTGCCACAACCAAAGTGGCAAAAGGCGCATAATTAAAACAACAACGAACACCATGTAAAGCCACTAAAACTAGTGCTAACGTCTCCATTTATACCCTTATAAATACGTACATACATATATATAAACCGCTTTCAGTGGCAAAAAGTCATTGGACTTCCTGCATATGAGTGTGTGTGTTGGTATATGAAAATAGTGTGTATATGAGGGTGTATGTGTGTGTGTACCAAGAACATTTGCTGCAAAAGGCGCAATTAAAGTACACGAGACACGGACACGACAACGAACAACAAACAACAACATAAACGACAATAACAAGGAAGAGCGACAACGCAAAAAAACATGAGGTAAATGCATGAAGGCTTTCAGTTACTCTTTCCATCAAGAGTTTTCTCGATACATCGAAATTTGTTGCTCAAAACATAGCTTAATGTTATCTGCTCTTAACTGAGAGTCAAAACTCCAATCAACAATAAAATTCATCTATCAAATTTTAGTTCCGTTAAAGGGTAATGTAAAAAATCACAGCCTATTGCTAATTACATAGCAAATTATATATAGCCACCGTAAAACTCCTGCCAGGTTATTTAGCATAGAAACACTCGAGTTCCATAATTAATGAGGCAACGCGACTTTTAGGTTTATTTTAAATTAAAGACATTAAAAACTCTCAATCGTCAACATCATTTTTCGTCTCTTAAATTGGTAATGTGCAGAGTCCTTAAAAAACTCTCTTTTTTGTTTCTTTCAACAAAAATGCAGTTTACATTATGTGGCTGTAGTTCTTCCTTAATGAGAAATGTTTTATTTTTAGTTTTTAGCGAGTTAGTCTTGACATTTGCACTTAAGTTAATGACAAACTCTTTGACATCACTGATTAACTCTGAGTATGACATACAAAGAGCAACAATGGCAATGACAAGGACAACAACAGCAGCAGCATCGGGAACCACTACTTACTCCTGACCCGGCAACGTCCTTTCTGCATAGCCTGGCAGTTACAAAAGCCATTATAACCATATGTCCCTGGCAAGCAGCACGAGAGCATCATCACAGTTCTGCTCGTCCTTTACCGTTGAAGGGCTTCCGTATATTGTATGTGTGTGTGTGTGTGTGAGCATTACAAAGTGTCCTGAGTTAAGTAAATGTATGTAATAATACAGCTGGTAATAGTTGGCTTCCAATGCTGATAAGCTAGAAAATTGCTAGAAAAAAAACGAACAAATGTCGAGTGCAAATAGAAAAGCTAAATATAATTGAATTATTAAGCATAAATAGAACTCGTCTTAGTTTCTAGATTTGAAATTCTTTTTAATTAGAAATGGTCCCGAAAATGAAATAAAAGAATTTTATTTTAAAACCCCATGACTCCTTTAATTATAACTAATTTCTCGTCTCCGACTTGATTCTACACACATTCTTCCAGTTTCTGTAAGAAATTGAATCCTTCTTTGCTACACTCTAGCCTCAATTTGCCAGCCAATTAATTAATTACACATAATTCATATATTTGAAGCTTAACAAATAAATCACTTAACTCTCTAGTGTAATTATACCATCCCATCCGCCGCCAAGCTAATCATCAAATTTCAAACTCCATTCAGCAAATGAGACGAGAAAAGGGGGCCTTAAAGTAGTCGTAAATTTTTGCCATAAATTTATCCAAGTAGAAGACATCATCCTTTCAGCCTGTCTGGCTGCCTGCCTGCAGTTGATGGGTGAAATTATAACTCACACCAGACGTGATAAATCAATAAAAGTGTCCCAAACAGGAGGAGTCTCTCCATCTCAAGGTGTTTACTCGTCTGATGACTTTCCTGTCAATGTAAATAATGGCAAGCGACATAAATGCGAAATATAAAGTGACATAAAGTCTGGCTAAAAGATTAATACGGCTAAAAGGCAACGTTGCCATGTGCAACGAACTAAAGTGTTTCTTTGCACAAAGTGTTTTCAAAGAAGTAAATTATTTTTATGTTTTCAAAGTCAACTGTATAGATTAAAATTAAAATATAGTATAGCAAATGCATTAGGATACAGTTCTTGAATTTATTATCTTCTTCATTTTCTATGAATAAATATATGTACTTGTTATTTTCCGTGATCTACAGTCCTTCTTCCCAATTAATAATGGTTTCATTCGAAATGCGTTTTAAATTATAATCTTTTGCAGTCGTTTTTAATTAGAACTGGAAATAATTTCGCATTATTAGCAAATGGTACCAACTTCTGTTTATGTCCAATGTTAGTCGTAGAGTCGTAGTATCTCATTTACACATTAGATATTATTTCTCGTACGATAACGGTACTATTTTCTGGGTATAAAATGATAAAAATTTTCAAATCTCCATCAAACTCAATGCAGATGTCAACTAACTTTAAATAAACCATTTACGGACTATTATTTATGTTGTTTTTTTTTTCGTATTTTGTCGCTGTTGACATTACAAATTTCTGTCTTTTGTTCTTTCTCTCGTTTTAGGTAATTGATTGCAGAATGAAATTAATTTCAAAGTGTCTCTCTCTCTGTGTGTGTCTGTGTCTTTGTCTGTGTTTTGACTTGGTTGAGTAAGTGCGGGTCATATATCACAAAATTTGACGACGACGAAAAAACAACTACTAAATAATTGTTAATGTATTACGAATAATTTATGGCACTATTTCATAAAAAGCAATAATTTTTCAATATCAAACCAAGCGAAGGAGTCTCGTTACTCTACTTTGCTACCCACCAAACACCCAACCACTACCCCAAATGGTTGAGGGGGTTATTACCCCCAAAAAATTTTTGCACAGTTGCAGTTGAAGGTTCTCTCCACATTCTCTTCACTCTATGGTCTTCTTTGTGCTTTCGTAATAAGCTTGATAAATAATAAAAGAGAGCACCCAAGTAAAGTACGGATGAAGGCAAGAACCAAAAAGAGGTGAAGGCAGGATGGGCAGCATGCGGAAGGGGCGGGACGCAACAAAGTGAAATTTATCATTTTTCATAGCTGCAAGCTGCACTTTCTGAAACATTTCACTCAGCCGAGAATGAAGAGAGAGTGAGCGAGAGAGAAACAGAGAAAAAGAGAGACAGAGAGAGAGAGAGAGAGATTGGTGGATGTGGATGGAGTGCCTAGTGGATAGGGGAGCGTCATATTTTTGGGCTGCTTAGATGTCAGCATCTCATGTTTGTTGTTACAAGAGAGGGGATACGATGGGAGCTGGTAAGGATTTGGGAGGAAACTCTGGCAAATGTTTACGGAAAAAGATTAATTGATTCCACTTGGCTGCATCCAGAGTGTCCCCGTTGGGTGTCCTTACTTCAGAGTTTGAAGAAGCAGCAGAATGGAAAAGAAGACGGCGGTCGAGAGGTAGGGTGGAGGATTTACCAAAGTAGGAAATTGTTGAATTGGTTTGGTTTTGGTATCTGGTGTCCATTTTGGCTTTGCTTTGGCTAAGAATTCTGAGGTTTGAATATCTTAATTCTGTTTCTTAAGAATTTCATCAAAAGTTGTTGCCACTTGTTTTTTTTTTTTTTAGTTACGTTTCAAACGAATGATTTATGGTCGAATGAAATGTTTTAAAAAAGAAATAAATGAAAATCTTTTTTAACTTTGGATTAATCTTTAACCAACCTCAGCAAGAGGGTGCATATACGAGAGGTCTGTTAAGCATTACTTTTTATCTACTGAAAAGTTTTATTCAGATCTTAAATTTAGGAGGTGAATATAAATATCGAATGCGAAATCTTCGAGGGTGGCACCAATCTCGATGATTTGGCATTATAATGGGCATTAGGCTACTCTTTACGATGGAGGAATCCAAACCTTATTCTCTGTTCTTAATCCTTTTCAGTGAAATATTCAACTTCATCATTCTGATGAGAGTTTACAATTTGGAAAAAAGCTTTGCATCTTGCTTCCTTTCCTGGTTATGGCAGTAAGCAAACAGTGAGAAGAGAAAAAAACTTACTTGGAAAACTTCGGTCACGGTCGCCATGTTGAGAGGTTGAAGGTTTCTTTGCATTCACCAAGAAAACGCAAGACGAAGAGACAAAAAGAAAGAAAGCAAACGGGAGAACGATATTGAGCAAGGGCCAAAAGTCTGACGAAGGAGCCAAACACAGTTTAATGTTTGACAGGGCAAAACAAGTGACAACTGCTGCCAACCAGCCCAACCAATCCCCAATTTTGGTCCACATCCTTTTGCGGTTTTAGGTTAACTTTAGCTTGTCAGCCATTTTGAAGTGACAAATATATTTAATTGCTTGCAAAAGTTTGTGCAAGCGAAAAGTTTCTCTTTTTTTTTTCTGTTATTTCGCTTGCAATTTAGTTTATTTTGATTTTGGGTTTTCTGTTACCAATTCTCCTACTGCATGTGTGAAATAGACGTTTTTGTAATTGCTTGTAATTACTTTTTCATTTGTGGCCTTAATGAAATTTTCTGCATTTTATTTTTGGTATGGTTTTTTTTCTCTTTTGCCAGTGGACGACTGGCGGGGATAATGCCAGTCCTTTGTTATTCAATATGACTGTGGCTGGGCTTCATTCTTAAAAATGCAACAGCCTGCAACATAATTTCTGCTGAATTAACATTTTAATAGCCAAAGCAAGGCATGGGGTCTGAAGCTGAAGAGGACAATGACTTTACGAATGGGGAATGCAAAATGAGAACTGACTATAGTTGAATGATTAAAATTTCAGTCCATTCGCAAGAAAATTAAAAAGTATAAAAAATGGAATGCAGATTAAAGATGAAGTGAAAAACACTTACTGTAGTACAATATGATAGACGTTCTCCCCTTCAACCAAAGTAACACACTATTTACATAAGACATAAATAAAAGTAGGGATTCTATAAATATAAAGTTATATTATTATTTTAAAGACAGCAGAAGCAGACAGCAGAAGGTCAGCAGGTAGTCTATTTAGCTATTTCGAGAACCACCAAGTTCTATCATCAACAGACTTTGCTAAAGAAGCTCTAAATTGCAATGGTCATACCATATCCTGAACTACCAACTAAGCCCGCGTAACGCGAACTTGAGGAATTCGATACATACAATTCTGTAGTGTTAAATAATTAACACTACGCAAGTGAACATCATATGGAGAGTATAAAACCGTTATTATGTAGGGGTTGTCAAATTCTTTGACCCAATATGCTCCATTCTCAATTGAAGATATGTGAATATTAAACGAATATTTTGTTTTAAAAGATACGACTTAATCTTTGACTGATGACTATGATGACGATGACGATCTAGCAGACTAGAATTTAAAAAGCTTCAACAGCAGATCAACTTTTTGTGCATAATGTAAGAGCTTCGCCTTTATATGGACAATTTGATCACCTTTTTGCTGCCTTAAATATAATGTTCTTGAAGAAAACCACGAACAGGCTTAAATCAAAGGATTGATATTAAGTATTTAATAAAGGAAATCAAGTGTAAGGCGGGCATGATCATAATAGTCGTGTAGTAGCTAGTGAGCAAGATGGAACGACACGCAGCTGCCGTACCCCTCTGGTCGACTCACTCATTTTATCACTAAGGCCATTTAAAAACTTTAAATACAAATCTGTATTTTTAACTCAAAGAAACATTGTTAATAAATATGACTAAATAAGGAAATCCTTAAATAATATTAAATAAAATAAAAATGGAAAGTTTAATCCCACATTTAATGAATGAGAATTGAATATAATTAAAGAAAGATATACCCTAATCGATTATTTTACTTTGTTGTCCTTTAATACTTATCGTTTCATGGTATTTACATATATTTGCCTGTCGTTTTACATCTAAATGATTACGCAACTATAATTTAAAATCAAATGCCACATACGAACAAAAAGTGAATTGAAATCTCTAGTTTTGTATTTCAAACCATTAATTATAGACAATGGCATTAATCATGTTTTACACAAGTTGCTATCAATTCTACATATTGAATAATGACATTTAGGTAAATCACATGAAAAATGTAATTATAAAAAAAATTTAGTGTTTTTGTTTTGTTTTGCTGTGCTTAAAACAAAAACACTAAACGTCATTTAATATATGATTGTGATGTAAAATCACTTGACTGAAAATTAACGTCAACGGAAAAGGACTTATCCCAGCAATGTCGAATGTTGAATGCCCTTGCTCTTTTATCAAGTCTTTTGGCATTATTGTTAATCTTAAACAAAGTTTGGGCACTACGTTTGTCCCGTCTGTGATTTGGTTTTTTCTTAAAGGTGATATAATTATTGTTGGATATGGTAAACTATCTTTATAACTGGTATAGGGTATCAAAAGGTCCACACTCACTCTGAAAATAAACAATATTTATGGATATATTCGAGAATTATGACTCTTACACAACATTAACGAACCAAACACAAACATAAATTCCAGACTAACACATTTTTTATGCAAAATACTTAAAAAATAATAACGATAGCGGATGAAAAAACTTTTAGCACAAGGATAAAATCGCTCAATAGTAGTGGATAGGGGCGGAAAACGTGCTTTTGGAAGTTTTAACCCAAAATCACTCGGGAATATTGGTATTGGTTTGGTTTGGTAGGTGTTTATGAGATTACCTTGGACTTGTTTTTTTTTTTTTTTTTGTGGATTTTGTTCTTCTCTTTTTTGTTTGCCTGTTTGTCAACACTAATCTGGTGTTCGGAGAGGAAATCGAACTCCTGCTGCGACAATACAATCAATCTCCACCTATGACCTCCACTCCTGGGCTCCACCCTGCCGCCTACCTCTTCTTACTGAACCGGAAATCAAAATAAACAACAGCAAATCAGTCAAACAAACAAACAAACAACAAGAGCTGAGCAAAGGAGATACATATAGATGGACGGGGGAAAGAACAGTTCCAAGGGAGTTTGTAGGAAGGGAGTTTTCTGGCTAAAAGCAATAAGATCGAAAATGTGTATGGGCTGGGTGCCATGTGGGATGAAGTGGAATGATGCTGGGGTTGCTCCATCCACATCCATTCAAGTAGCCTAAGTAAGACCAAAGGCAATTTTTGTACGTTACTAAATTGGGTGCGGTAAGTCTGGGCAGGGCGGCGGATGGTTTTCGCATATAGGCTGGAATGGGATGGAATGAGAAGATGTGGATGCCAATAAAAGCTGATGGAAAATCAGATGAGTGTGACTCTGTGTGGGTTGACACAATTAGCTGGAAATTTGTGTGCCAGTTGCCATTGGTGTTGGCGTTTGGTAAAATCAATAAGGGGACCAAGTGAAGTGCGTTGTCAGGAGTTGGGATTTTGGGGATTGGATTGCGTATCAATTAATATTTAAGCAAACAAATTACTTGCATTAAGATGATACGAGACTTATCTAATGTAATGTAACCTAAGCTTGGACAAATTAATTGTGAATGATTAGAAAGGGGTATGCCATTAAATTAATGTCCTGCACAATCGTTAATTTTAATGCAGGTTAGGGTAAACATTAAGAAGCATTACTTCGGAGACAAATTTTGTTATTGATATTAATATTATATGCATAGAAATTTAAGCTTCAATACATGTTCTTCTATTAGGAGATATAAATAAAATTAAAATGTAGTCAAGTTTTTTCCCATTGATTTTCAGTAAATAAATTTGTAATTTTTGTAAAGTAAACAATAGTAAGCCTTAGTTCTATACTTTTAACCCTTTCAAATTCTAACCCCTCTTCATTCCCGTAGAACATTGTTCAGTATCGCATAATCTCTACTATAGCCATATCTTTACACAAAAACGTACCATAAACAACACTTTCGCTTTGGCGTTCTGCTTAAATTTTTAGCTTTCTCTCTCCCCTTAGCACAAAGTGCCCATTTCCACTTAAGAAACCTTTTTCATAGGGCTTTTAAGGGGAAGTAGAAATGCGGTTAGCCCAGCCCACTTGATAATAAAGACATTTCTCCACCTAAAAAGAAAAAAGGAAATTTTTTTTCATTTTTTTTTTGTATTTACAACATTATGTTGGGTGGCTTAAAGTGAGGACGAAAAGGTGTGGGCCATTCAAAATGCCGCCACTCAAGTGGCTCAAGTTTGCTTATAGTGTACGCAGAAATTTATGCCATTTTATGGCCAACTTTTAGTGGTCAATGCTGATGCAGTAGTAGCAGCAGCAGTAACAACAACAAAAGCCACATTAACAAGAACTTCAATCTACAAGTAGTCCCATAAAGAAATGACTGACTAGCTGACTGACTGACGGACTAGCAGAGTGGTAGACTAACTGACGTTTAGCTGCCATTTTTCGCCCTATTCCTCTTTCCTGTTGCCATCTTGTTAAATTATGTAAAAATGGCATTCGATGGTTGGTTGGGTGAGGAAGTGGAAATTGTATTACACGTAGTCAGAAGTGTTTGCCCTCTGACTGACAGGCTGCTTGAATGCCTGACTGCCTGACTGCCTGCCTGTCTGTCTTTTGATGTCGTTTGCGAAAATTGAATAAAAATAAAATTGTAATGCGTTTGCAGAAATTGTCAGAGTCGAAGAGAGTTGAAGTGATGGCATGACAAGGGACGATAGGGAGAAGTTGATTGAGGCAAGTGTTTTACATTTGCGGTAAAAGCAGAAAATCATCAGGTGTTTGATTAAAGAGTCCGAATAACCTTGAGTTGCTTTAAGCAATCAAGTGTATTAACTCTCCACCTTCAATAATTCACTTAAATTTAATGACTTCTCTGTGCAACCGCAAGTAAAGATGAAAGTTAAAGATTACCAATGTCTTCAAGCAATTGACCAAAATCCCAGTAGAAATCCTTGCGGCCATATTTAAACTTAAATGCGGCATAATAAGCCAAGCCAAGCCAAGCCATGCCCTTTTACTATGCAGACCAATGGGCTGGGCAACGGGCAGCCACAAGCTGAAACTGAATCCTCTCTTTCGTACTGCCTTCAACGAAAAATCATTACCAGAAATGTCCTGCAGCGTCAATTTGTAAGCGCCGTTGGCATTCTGCCCTCTGTCACTGAATCCTGCTATAGAGACTAAGAATGGGAAGCTGGCCAGCAGCAGACACTTAAGTCTAATGGTTTTGTCAGGCCTCGCCCTTCCAATGCCAACAATAAAAAATTCGGCAAAAAAAAACCTAACTGCACGCATACAAATTGACAATTTTATTAGCACATAAATTAGTAAAAATAATCAATAAGCAATGTGCCAAAAAGCAGTCGAAGGCAAATAAAGAAAGAATGAGAGAGAGAGAGAGTGCGAAGCCAAGCCAAGCATTTAATACAAATGGTAGGCGAATATTAAATACCCTCAAAAAACTTTATTTTCTATATTTTTGTGGACATTAAAATTGCAGTTGTCTTTGTTTAAATCCACCTTAAAATATCTTAATGCAAAGATAAGTTTCCAATACACATAAACACCCCTGAAGTATGCAATGAAATTATATGTCTATATTAAACTATCTGAGGTCCATTTATTATAGTAGGAAATAGGCTAAAATAATTTCAATTTCTTTTTTAGCAATTTGTTGTAATCTTCATATGGAGAAAGGGCATTTGGCATTTGTCATCGACATTATTTAAAAATTCTTTTACCGTCGTTTGGACGTCATGATGGGGCGGGAATTTGGGTATTGAGAAACACAAAATATATATTGGAAGGAGAAATGCCTGAAATAAATTCAATTTATTGGCTGTATTTATGTTTCGTCCTTGGTCGTTTCGCTGATTCCTTTCGTCCCGTTTCATTTTGTTCGGTTCAATTGATTCGACGATTCGTTGGTATGCCAGCAATTGCAATTATCATGCCAGAATCCAAATACAAATCCGAGAAGCAAATACAATGTCGAGAAGAATATTCACGTCAATTAGTCGTTTTCGTTGGCATTACGCAAATGTCGTTTCCTCGTGGTGTCTAATCCAATAATCATTATCACCATGTTCATCATCATCATCATCATCATTATCATTATTATCGTTGTCATTCGCTTTATAATCGTCAAGTGCAATACCAGATTCCTGTTAATTTCGATTCCAATTCGAATTTGGCAGTCGTTTTCGTTCTCGTTGTCTTTTTTTGTTTTAAACTTTGAGATGCCTAATTGCTTAATTCACGAACATTTTCGTGTTGCACACTTCTGCTGTAGGTAACTGTCAGAAAGTGGGCGTGCCCGTGCCTCTACTCAAGTTTGCAACTATTCTGCACTGAAAAAAGTTTTGCAGTTTTCATGATGCTGGCGCTGATGATGCTAATAATGAAGATACTGCTGCTGCTGATGATGATGATGATGTTGATGATGGTGTTTCTCTTTTAGTTCAATTATGTTGATGATGTTGTTGTTGTCGTTGCTGAGAACGCTAATTAACTCAATTTTTTGGAGGAGAAACAAAACAAAAATATGAAAGGTAGAGTTTGCTAATTTTAAAATGGAATAGTTTTCGCAACCTCTGGGGTAAGCAAAATTTTTGTGTACCATGAGACTTGCAGTGAGACAAGTCCCTCAGGGTTTTGACATAAGATGATCCTGGCTGAGAGCCTCTTAGCTCGCAAAACTTCTCTCATCAAAGTGGACACAACTACTATAGGTAAGTATGGGCTCTGGAAGTTCATCTCTTCTGGACCTTACTCATAGCTTAGGCATTTCAATAAGTAACATTTCTGTTTTCTTGTTTTCATCATCTTGTACTAAATCAAAAGACCAACTCGACACACAGATACACAGGCAAGCACAAACACAGATACACACAAAGACACCCGCATTCCCACACACACACTCACACACACACACAGACTCATCACATCCCAATCGTCAATCGTCTGACTCAAAGGCAATTTGTTTTGGCTTGTCGCCTGCCTTGCTGGTTTTCAACCTTGACATGTTTTTTCCCCCCGTTTATTCTCTGCCACTTGAAGTTGTAGTTGTTTTTGTTGCTGTGTTATTTTGGCATCCTAGCAGTTGACACAATTTGACTTTTGGCATTCGACAGCACGGCATGAACTTTGAACTAATCTATTTGTGTTTGTTTAGCTTTTTCTCAGTGTATGTGGGTGTGTGTGTGTGTGCAAGTGTTTACCCTTTAGACAGGTGATGAGGGTACAGTAGGTTAAAAAAGTCTTGGCCCAAAATGATTTTCACCAATTTGGTATATGAATAAAATTGAATTTCTGTGATTTTTCAGCGTTTCTTTATTTGCTCTCAGTAAATCACCCAAAACCATTAAATTTTCGAACATAAGTACTTTAAATAATCTTCAAGAATTAAAACCCAGTTGGATCATCTTCTGAATCTGAGGATGTTATAGATAGCCTCGCTACTTAAATCAAGCCTGATTTAAATGTATTTCTCCAGTATATGGTGTTTCTTCTGCTGCCATTGAGCATTCAAATACAAAATGTTTCATATACAAAATATTTATCACAGAGATTCTTGATTATAAATTTCAACTTGCCAACTATGCAAGGAAGAAAAAAATGCGAAAGATGAAGACTTTAATGCATAAATAGAACTACTACAAGAAGAGATCCAAAACGATTTTATGTGAATGGACAACTGTTCACACAATTTGCTGTCATACTTAGTAGAAATTAGAACGTGATTAGATTCCATTTCAACATAAGGCACAACTGACAGCCAGCATGACAGGCATTGAAAGAGAGATAGAAAGAGATAGGTAGACAGTTCTGGTAGTTGAAAATGATATTTTGAGCTGGAAAATTTATTGACAATTAGCCAAGCAAAGAGAAAACGGACGGAGGGAATAAATGAACGGAGATGAAGCATTAATTATTGCTCGCATAATTAACAAATCTTGGCAATCAGTTGTGCAGGCGGCTTTAACTCTATGGGATTTGTAGCCACAGTCCACTATATATGCCCCATGCAAAACCAACCTGACCCAGTAGACGGCTTACTACATGTAATAAGTGTTTAATCAGCATCAAGGCCAAATCGGACTTGGGTTTCGTTTGGTTACGGGTCATTCAGGCAGCGCTAATGAAAGCACAGCCTGGAGAAATTGGATTGGTTTACTGTTTATGTGGATTGTGAGGGGGACGGGGTGGCCTGCTCAGGCAACTAGAAGTTATTAGTTGAGCTACAAGGTACAACGACGATATCCAAACCCACGACATTGCTGGCTAATTTGCGGTATTAATGACAGTTAAGGCGAATGAACATGAGGACTCAATCATAATTGGCAAAGACTTGAGAAGCCAATTTCAACAAGCCCTCTCTAATCTACTGAAAGAAATAAGAAAAGTGTTAAGAAACCACTAGATAAGCAGAGTTCTAGCACAATTAGAGTACAAATTGCACTAGTGTTGGGTTACTTCATGTCGTACTCTTAAATGTCACATTCATTTGAGTATTTTGCTTATCAAGCGTAAACGGAAACTCCTACCTAGAGTTTTGGCTCATCATCATTTAAGGAACTATCTATGTCCTTGTACAGAGAGTTATCTGTGATAGTGCTTCATTGCGATGGCTTTGCATAAAATGCGAAGCCAACAACAACTCTAATTAGCTTACAGACATTGGCTACATTTCATTAAACAAATGGTCCCTAGAGTATAATTTTAATACGCAATTACAAGCCATTTCAACGATACTCAATTGGCTGATAGCACACCTCAAGTTCCTCCACCCTATAGACCAGCAAAATGCCTGCCTCTTGACTTCCTTTTTACCTCCTGTGCCAATCTTGCCAGCCTACTACAATTTGCAATAAATTTCATTGAGCCTGTCGAGGGTTTCGGTTACCTTGACTCAGGCTCTAAATTATTTGATAATTTATGGGAGAATTATGTGACAATTGAGCAACAAGAATCAGCTACCATCACCAACGGTCGCCTAGGTAACAAAGCGACTAAAATTTCTATTTATTTTCTCACCATTCCCATCATCATCATCAATCAATTTTGTTTCAGATGCCAAAAAGCATTAGATTTCAAACCAAATTTCTTTTTCGGGATCTATGTGAATTGGTTCCATCTCGTCTAGTTCACTAAAGATTCGCATTGGGCAAACGAATTTGTAAAATTGCCAGAGCACAAAGTAGACGGATTCGAGCATATTGAGCAGAGATTGCAGCCCGTACAATGAACCAAACCCAGATAATAAAAGCCTGGATAAACACCACTGAGTAGACAAGCCTGATGATAGGGGCACAGAGCTGGTGTACCCAAATAGAAGAATACCTTTAGTAGACCTAGAAACAAACAGAAAAGCGAAGCAAAACAAAAGCTAGTGATTTCATATCATTTTCTAACTTACCACTTGCCACGTGTCTCAGAGCTCGTTTAATTGATTTTAATTGTTTGTGTTTCTTTTGATACTTAAATTTCATTTTTTGGAGTACAATTTCAAAGCTACCTAAAATGGGGTGAAATTGGAAGGCTGGCAATAATTGTGTATTTATAAAACAAGGCCTGCTCCCTTGTCTAGTTTAAATTTCTAATTAACACAAATCGCCGAACTTTGATTGAGAATTTGTCTTCGTTTAGTGGAGTGGTGTGCGACAAGAGAAAGTCTTTGGCTTAATGCTTGAACATTGTTATATCTGAATTAATAATATCTTTTAATTTGTGCTTAATTATTAGATTAATGCCTGTACATGGATAATGAAGTGTTGCGAGGGAATTTTCCGCAGTGGCAATCGAGAACACATTTGTAGCATAATTTTAAGTGCTCATGCATTAAAAAATTTGTATTTTTCGGTTGAAAAATGGACTATTCATTAGAGGCCAAGTTAATATATAATACATTACCTATAAACAAAATAATATTATGCGGGTTGCATAGCTGATAATATAAGTATGCAAAATGAAGTAATGGACTAATTTTGGACTAATTAATATTGTTTTAATTAATAAACGCATCTTTCTCTTTACAGGTAAATTTGGTTTCTTCAATTAACTTTCTGGTCTGGGTAAGCCAACAAAACAATTGTTCTTAGATACTTATACCAATACAAGTTTCAATTTCATTAATAAAAAAAGGCTTACCACATAATTCTATCATTATAACTTTCGTAAATAAGTTTTTCCCCATTAAAATCACTCACTTTGTTGCCTAAGGGACCTTCAAAACAAAAGTTAAGAGCAGAGACGACCTCACTTCCATTTTTATCGTTATTAAAACTATAAAAGTTTATGAACTTAATACTATTCTGACAATTCAAAGGATTTGTCAACTTTATGAAACAAAATATTCAGTTAAAGATATTTAAGCATTATTTAAAGGCAACAAAAGGCAAATTAATATTGAATTGAAATTAAAATTTAACTGTCATTAATTCAGAGCAAATAAGTACATATATGCATAGCCATCGCGCTGCAAGTTATGCTAATAAAAAAGTGTTTTTCAATGAGAAAATTAAATAAATTGCATAAAAAAAAGAAAACGCAAAATAAACCAGCTACAGAAAAAATATTGAAAATGCATAATGATTAATTTGGATTCTCAATTTCGCTTGATTGATTGCGTTTTAAATGGGTGTACGTTTGTGTGTGTATGGTGGGGTAGAGGGGTGATTTTGTATTGTTTTTATCTCGCCCATTACAACGGTCTAAAAACCTGTAAACAAGTTAAAAATTGTATATGTATATAACCTATTTATATACATGTATATGGAGGCTTACAGTGGCCGTCAAAACTGATTCAATGTTTGCAACTCTTGCAGTTAAACAGCTGCTGTATGAATATAGAGCAAGCAAATGAAACAAAACTTATTTTTACAGTTACTTAGATTATTCTTAATAGAATAATGCAAATTAGACAACGAAGGATCGGAAACAACAGAAAAGGGAGATGTAAAACAAAAACAACATGCATTGACTCACTTTTGACTATTCCTATTTTTAGGTTCTTTATCAATAACTGCATCTTAATTTACAGTTATTTTGGGGAATTGTTTTTCGCTTTTGATTTATTCATATTTGTAGTCAATTTTGAAGAAGTAAAGTCATTTGTAATTTGCACCGGGTACCTAATAGTTGCAAAATTGATTGAAAACTCGAGAATGAAAAAAATTTCTAAACCCGTTGAGGACAGTATAGTGTGCCTTTCAGAAAGAGGATCCTCGTCGCGAGAAATAGCCAAATCCCTCTCTATAAGTCAAGCGACAGTCATTAGAGTATTAAAACGGCGTGAAATCAATAACCAAAATACATCCAACGGACGCCCTCGACTGATTACTGATGGTGATGCACGCTTAATGATCAGCCAAATTAAAAAAGATGGTCATATGACGCCCAAGGATGCTGCCAAAGCAATTGGTAAGCCGGTTAGTGAATCAACTGCAAGAAGGGCACTTCGAAATATCGGCTACACTGCGATTGTAAAGAAAAAAAAGCCAGCACTGTCCGAGAAAAACGTTAAGGCACGTCTGCAATTTGCCAAAATGCATCGGAATTGGACCATTGAGGACTGGAAGAAGGTTATTTGGTCAGACGAGTCCAAATTTAACCGATATCAGTCCGATGGAAAGGAATACTGCTGGATAATGCCCGGAGAAACCATTCAAAGGCGACATGTCAGAGAAACTGTGAAACACGGAGGCGGGCACGTTATGGCATGGGGATGTTTTACTTGGTGGAGTTCTGCAAAATTAGTCAAAATTAATGGAATAATGCGAAAGGAAGATTACTTAAACATTCTGCAGACCAATCTTGGCAATTTTATTGACAGATGCGCTTATGGTACAACAGATCTTACTTTTCAGCAAGATAATGACCCTAAGCATACAGCTAGAATTGTCCAAGATTGGTTATCTAACCAAGAATTCAAGCTGATGAAATGGCCAGCACAAAGTCCTGACCTCAATCCAATTGAGAATTTATGGTCAATTGTGAAAAGACGGCTGGGACAATATAAAACACCGCCAACAAACCTGGAGAGCTTATGGCAACGCGTGGAGGAAGAGTGGGCAAAGATTCCTCAGGAAATTTTTCACAATCTTGTGGAAAGTATGCCCTCTCGAATCTCTGCAGTAATAAAACATAAGGGACTTTGGACAAAATATTGAAAATTAGAAAAGAAAAAAAAGTTTAAAAAATGTTTGAAAAAAGTCAAAACTGAGTCAATGGTTATTATTTTTGTTTATTAATTTTTGCTAAGAAGCTTGAACAATATCGAATTATTTTTTTATATGGATTTGTTAAGAACTTTATTAGAAATAAAATAAAAAAAAATTGGTTGACTTTGGGTTGTTTTTGTTTATTCTGTGAACGCTCAAACGTAAAATTGCAAACATTGAATCACTTTTGACGGCCACTGTATGTACGTAGGTGTGGCCTTGGATAATTACCATTAAAAAGCAAATATATTTTTAATTTTCAGAGTGGGAGAAAAGTGCTCGTCGAAAGGCTTAGTCCCCGAGATTGTGTGGAGAGAACCAAATGGATATTTAATGTTTATTCTTGCATATTTATACATAAAATCTGTAAGAGGATTTTTCCAGCAGATCCTCCCAATGAATTCAAAAACCAAAAAAATAGAGTTAATTTAATGGGAACACAAAATCGATTTAAATTGGCTTAAATTTGAAGTTTATGTTATATCAAGCAAAGTCAGATTTGAGTTAATATAAGGTATTCCCCTTGCAGATGATGGACTTTCTTTGTTAATCGTTAATCTTTCTCAATCTTTGTTCGAATTACCTTAACTTGTGTACACCAAAGTCTTTTAAATGCTACCACATGTATACATCGTCCATCACTTCATGATTCACAAAGTTCCCAGCCAACCAGACACCTTAACAATTATTGCCAACCACATGGACATGGTCATGGCTATGACTATGCACAGGGCTTGTAATGTGTTCAATTTTTCGCATTTTGCACAACCTTTGCAGAAGGAGCACAAAGTCGAACGGAGCAGACCAGCTCAGACCAGACCAGAGCAGACCGGACCTGGCAAAACAGACTAGGGCCACCTGCCAGCCATAATAATATTAAACAATATATATAAATCACTCAGTTGTCGGGTGGAAACTGTGAAACTGGAAGAGGAAATGCCTCTGACAGGAGCACCGAGGAAGGTTTCATAAAAATTTACCGCCATAATGCTTATTTTAAAAGTCAATATGTTCGGTGCCAGTTATTTTAACACCCATCGTGTTCAGGTGCCACCGGTCGACGTCGACATCATTCTGGACGGGTCATATCCGTTGTGAAAAGTACAAGACACCTAGAGCCCAGTCCCTGCCACAGGAGAAGAGAGAGGAGGCGATGGCGGTGGCTATGGCGTTGGTAGCATCAGCAAAAGCACAAAATGTCAGTTTGTCCAACACACAACATAAACATAAAGTGAAAAGTTGGAAAACGAAACAGAAAAATGTTACATATAAAGTACAGTCCCCATTCCCACTGCCAACTCAACCCCAACCACAGAGAAGAACCAAGCACTACCATCTAAAGTCAAGCGTCACATGTCGCCCAAAGGATGTGAATGAGGATGAAATGGGGTGCTGTGGTGTGGTGTGTCGTAGGGGGGAGAGAACGAAGTCTGGCACCTTCTTGCTCATATCCTTGGCCTGTCGTCCTTTTTATATGACATGATTATGTGTTAAAAAAGTGCAACAGGCAGTACCTGACCAGCCGGCAACGAAGCGAGACCTAAAGTGGCCCTCAAGCCAGGTTGATGGAAGATGAGAATGGCAGCAGCTGTGACGTCTCTCACCTTTGTTGACAGCCTGCCATTCTGTTCAGTTTATACGTGATTTTTTCAACAAACAAAAACAATAAATGAAAACCCTTTCACTTGATATGGTGAGAATAAGAAATGAATCCACTTTGGGATACCGTGTTGAAGTGAATTCCCAAAGTCAATCTTGTAGAAAGTTAAACTTGGAAAAAACTTGTCTACAATTGAGATTGAATAACGATTATGTTGAGTTATTTAAAGCGTGTATAGTAGTTGTGTATTTTGACTAACAGAGGATATAATGAATTATTCTTTCGAAATCCTCAATTATAATCAATTGCATTAAGTATTGCATTAGTAATCTGCAGTAAAGTAATTTCTGTTGTATATCTCGGTAATTGTTATTTAAAGATTAACTTACGTATCAACTTGTCCCTTCTTCCTTTTATATATTTATAAAACTTTGTTCGAATAACTTATATAATGACTACTTATTTATTAATTCTTTCTCTAGGGGTTTTGTTTTTGGATTTTCAATAACATTTTGTCGTTGTTGTAGAATTCCTGAGGTTAGGGCATTCAACTGATAAATATATATTTCATAAAAATAAATACGTATATGATTTAATATTAAAAATCAAATGATTAATTCTTATCTTGCAAACCGCATCCGTAGATTAAAGTAAGAATTTCGTCTCAGTTCTTTGTGATCACTTAAAGAAGGCGGATCATTTTCAACTGCATAAGAAATATATAATATAAAGTTCTTAGTGACGACTTTAATTTTAAATTCTCTTTTTAACATCTCTAATCTCATGTGGTTTTAAAATTCGATACAAAATTATTCGATTCAAAAAATTTCATATAGAGAATACCGCAGAGGCGATTCAATGTACCTTATCAACATTTGAGCTGTTAAAATACTTATAGAAATATATAAATAAATTGTTTGTGTATCACCATGTTGCTGATTAATTTTGTGATATTAACACTGATGATTTCCATTGCTTGGACTGGAGATGTTAATGAGTCAAAGCAAAAAAGACAGGTAAATATGGTTCAAATGTGTGTGGAATGTAAATTTGAAGGTTTCATGTTTTACTATAGGATTTGATTGATTTAACTGATGCAGAAGTAATTTATTGCGGTTATCCGGCTCATGAAATTGTTCGCTCGTGTTTGAATACTTATAACGAAACATATGCCAGAGTTGGAGAATTCCCCTGGGTGGTACGGATCAACGACAAGATTGGTTATATTGCAGCAGGCACTTTGCTAAATAGGGCACTCGTTTTGACGGCGAATCAGTTTATTAAAAATAAACGAGTAGAGGACTTACAAATTGTGGCTGGCGATTGGGATATACTAAACAATTTCGAAGAAGTTCCAGAACTGTATCGAACAGCTGTAAGAATAGAAAGTAATGGGGACATTGCCCTTATCTTCTTGAGTATGCCCTTCAGTCCTCAGGAATATATTTCTGGCCTGTGCTTGCCCACACTGCGAGCAAACTTTGAGCAAAAGGATGCAGCAACAACAGCTTGGATTGGAAACTCTAGTAATACAGATAAGCTGATAAAGAAAACATTTACAATACAGAATCCATTAGAATGCTCTGATTTGTTAACCAATGACACTAGAGTGTACACCAAATCCGGGAACTTTTCGGATGCAAAGCACATATGCGCTTTTGGGAAGGAAATGAAGAATCCTTGTGGACTCAACAATGGAGCTGCGCTTTTTTATGATATTCAAAGTAGTGTCGGCTATCTACCTCGTTATCTTATGGCTGGTATAACACTGGAAAATCAAAACTGTAAACCAGATTTACAGGAACCAGCTGTATTTATAAATATTTTACCTTACATTTCATGGATTGAGGAAACGTTTAGGAAACCCATTGCAGTTGTATGAGAATGTTACACTTTTGAAATAAAATCTTTATTCAATTTCATTTAATTATATTTCACGGAATATGCGATATTTCTCTGCAAATTCCCTTTAGTCTAGGCAGAAAAAAGGACCAAGAACCCAAGTCTTTTTGAGTATCCCACAGGCTGGTGGGCTAGTTTGATTATCCTAGAAAGAGCACATCAGGTCAGTTCTGTTAATTCTCCATGAGGGTGGTCAAACTGGTCACTGTGGTCACTATATCCAGCTCAAGTTTGATGATAGCTAATTGTACCTATATTCAAAACTGACAAGGAGTTAATTATGTAAAAATTATATCATATGCCATGTTTCTTTCCATATTCATTTGTGCAGATGTGACTCTTCGATAGTCTTAAATTTGGGGAATTTGACTACTTTCAAAAATGCAGTTTTTTTATTCCGGGTAATTCCTGACTTACTTACTTACTTTAATTACTACGAAGTAATCGTTTTTACCTTTGAAATAAAAATCAAAAATTCCAAGTGTATTTTTGTTTATTGATATTATAATAAATGTGTTACTTATTATTTCAAGTATTTTTTTGTTCATTGAGTAAAGCATGTTTGATCCAAATTCGGTCTGAAAGGACATTACATATTAGATCTCTCTTATTCCAATTTTGGTTCTATATACTTACTGTGAGTGTGTGTGCGTATGTGTATGTGTATGTGTATAGTACCACTTTAGATTCCCAGTTCTGCACTTCGTGTAAAATGAAAATGCTAGTAGTGTAAGCTAAGAGAAGAGAAAATAGTTACACGTATTAATATTACCTTTTAAATTTAGCTGATTTTGTTCCACATGATTATTCTTATACTTACACCTTAAGTAATATCCGAAATATAGATGTATATGTATGTGTACTTTAGATTCCCAAGCTTACATACGGATTTGCCAGAGTTGTGTAATCCAAGAGACTAGAAAATAGTTTAACACATTTATATTACCTTTCAATAGATGGCAGAATTTGTTACCTAATGATCTGTTGAAAGAGGAGGAAAGGGTGTTGACTTGGCGTTTGTGTTAATACATGTGTGAAATAAAAAATTATCACTTTTACACTTAAAACTAGCCGAAAATATAATGTGTTTTTTTACATTGAGAATTTTGATTTTTATGAGAAAGAACTTAACACTATGAGTTTTGGTTTTGGAATGAGAGATTCTGATTTTGTGCTTAGGTACCTTACTTTTTGATGATGACGTTTAAAGTCAAGGCACATTTGATTAAAATTTATAAAAAATCTACGCCTACTTGTTTTGCTTATATAAAATTTTGTAGTCACTATTTGAAAGTAAAATAAATATTAGATAGAAAGAATTATTAAGCTGCCATAGTAATACAGGCTTAAATAACATAAAGAGATCCACAAATGTCGCCAATTGTAATTAAAGGTTTGTTTTCCATTTTGAAATCCCTTTCATTTTGATCGGTTAATATAGATTCTATATTATAGAAGATAAACGCTTTAATTGGACGCAGATAGTTCAAGACGAAGTCAAAGTCTTCTCTTCAGGTAGATCTTTTAAAGATCCCCTTTACTGCGTCTCTGATTACGCACCTGCTCCCATTTATTTACTGTGTTTTTTGATTATACAGAGCATATATACATGTATACATATGTGTATATAAACTTTTGTATCTTTTGCTGTCTCTGACTGTGACCCACTTTCATTTGTCATCGACTCAATGTTGCTGAGGTTGTCGAAAAAAGCTAGAGGGGGAACGGAGATCCAACGATCGGCTCACTCGCTCCCGCTTATCATGAGAGCACCGAGCGAAGAGTCGCCAAAAAATGAAAACCAATTTGTTGGCCAGGTTTTGTTTTTGTGTATGGAAACGATTGCTGTTCTTTGCTGGTCGCCTGTTCAATTAGCAAACTATTTAAAATGTTTTAAACTTTTTTACGTCTTGTGTTGTTAAATTTTATAAACAAAATAAAAATATTTATAAGTGGGCACACGAGGCAAACAAAACAATTTGCCTTATGACTTATACAGAAGGCTGAATGGCAACAAATGTGTACTAAAAGCCCATTCACTTGCTCTCCCACACTTGTCTCTATCTCACTTTCTCTCTGTGTAGCTACGCCGTAACGGTAAATCCGTAAAACTCTAGGAAATACGGTATTATTTTGTACTAATTCGAATAGGCGTACAGCTTTTAAAAGCAAAGCGAAGTATTTTATGCGACCGTCCGCTGAGAGTCAGATACGTCGACATTGATAAGTCCCCACCCATCGCAGTGTTTGTATATAAGAGTATTGTCTGTGTGTATGTAAATACATATACATATGTATGTGTATGACTGTGTATATTACCGAGTATTTGCTTTGTATATCTGTTTTGACTGCTGCTTGGGTTAATTTGTTTATGCTTGGGAATTGAAATTCTCCGCTGAGCTTTGTACTCATTTGTTTAAACAATAAATGTACTGAGAGAAATGAAAGCATTTTAACAAATAATTTAAATATTTCTTTATTTAAGGGCAGGAACACTAACAAACGTTAAGCTGCTCGATTTTCAATTACTATACTGGCATAAATATATTAAAGGAATGGGAAATTAAAACATCTGAAGATCCTTTCCTAGAAAATTATGAACAGTAGAAGAGTATACGAATATGTTATATTCGCTATTTAAGAATTTCAACTAGAAACGAATTTAACTGTAGAAAAATACATTTATATATGGGTCTTTTAAAGAACCTGATGGTCTGTTGGTTAAAAACATATAAATTATATCCTTCCCAAATTAAAATCATATAAGAAAATTTTAAACAAAATCTCTACAGCATGGCTTTATCACTCATATATTTGACTTTTTATTATGGAAATAATTGGAAAATTATAGAGACTTTTCTGCAAGTGCATCATGCCATAGAGAAATCACGTTTTATCCAAATTAAAAAAGACTGAGAGTTCAAGAGATAAACCTATACACAATCTACATACATATGTATATGTCTGTATACATATATCTGTACACTTCCACTTGAGAACTGAACGCCTGTGATATTGGATAAAATGGTCAACGTTGAAAGGCCAAAATAGAAATTGAAAGTGTTCCATTGAAGATCGTTCCAGTTGTGGTTGTTTTTGTAGCCCTCCACAAAACATCTCCATCTCCATCGCATTGTATTCCAATTGTAGTGTGTGCATGTGCCATAGACATGCTTATCGACAAGGTCTGTCCAACACACAAGCCACGCCACCCCACCCCACCGCGGCACTCGACAAGGCGAACACAAAACGAAACGAAATCAACCCACACCCGCCTATCCATACGGCGTTGTGGACGCGTGTAAAAATGCATTTAACAAACGACTTTCAAACGCTTTCTGAGAGCTTGTTACAAAAAGTTTATAATTTCGTATTTAAACAAAAAAATTAATGTTTTATAACCCCAGACGCCACAGTGAGAACGAGAGAGAAATTGTTTATAACAATGTTGCAGATGGGTTATTCGAAACATTCCAATTCATATGTGGGAACTCTTAAAAAATGTTTACAATTTGATTAAACAAATAAGCAAAAGTAAAATATTTACAAACATTTTTAACAAAATAAATAATAATTTTAAGCAACTTTAGTTGATATGTTTATTAATTGAAATTAGTGATGTCATCAATTGAGCTTAGTGCAATTGTTTAGAATGAATAATACTCGCAGTATTCATACTCATACCCACATACTCGTAACACTCGCAGTTGACGTCAGTTGTTGCTGGTGGATCTTCTTCTCTTTTTTAGTTCTCTCTTTCACACATTCCCCCACCACGTTTTTTTTTTTTGGTTCCCGTCGAGCGTGTGTTTAGGTCAATGATCTTTTCAAATTTCGAAACTCAAAGTTCGTTGAACTGCCGAAAAATGAGAAACCGTAACCACTTTTTGGTTGAATTTTGGGTCGACACACTAACCGATTTTTCTGTTCGCCTGATACCAGCAAGAGGCGTCTGATTTTTCTTTCAATCGTCGCCATGATCGTTTTCACTCAGCGATCTTGAGTTTCAGTGCCATCTACCGCTTGTTACTACTACTCTCTTGATGGGTCAGGGGCGGTCCCTGAACGTGACACTGTTGGCGGGCATTTACCTTGCGTTGGCTATGAGGGGCTCATTGAACCTTCGGTAGGGTCAATGTAAAGTTTCGATGGTCAAAACGAAAAGTGGGTCAAGCGAATATGTACGTACAACAGGGCCTCAACCTTGTAAACACCAAGTAACCCCTCCCTCCAACCTTCCCCCCCACCGCAAAACCCTCAAGACCCGTTCGCAGTCAACGAATGTGTATTCACTTTCGTTTTTTATGTAGAAATCGATAGCTGGCTTTGTTTGTGGAGCAGGCGAACAGAATGCTCGCTATAACCACAATCGACGACCACTATATGGAAATAATAAATTTTTGTTGTCTCTTGTCTGAGGGCCAGCAATGGTGCGTACCCAGCAACAGCAACAACAACAACGACATGAAATGACTGTATGTATCTGTATCTACAAGCGTGTAGGTAGATAGATGTCGTCGTCAGAGTCAGAGTCAGTGTCAGTGTGAGGCGTCACTAATGTGTTGCTACCCCGATGAGTTGCTGTTGCTGTTGCCGTTGCTGTTGCTGCTGACGCCTTCACTTTCGCTTTCAAAACATGATCGATAATATACAGGCACAAAGTAACAGGCCAACATAATGTTGAGTTGCCTGCATTTCTTACTCCAAGTTGGTTTTTGTAGTTGCTTTTGTTGTTTCTGACCTCGTTTAGTGTTTTGGGTGTTTTCTTTTTTTTTTTTTTTTTGTGGTTGTTGAATGGACAAAGACGCAGCAAAGAGAAAAGATACAAAAAGGCAACCAAGCGTAATAAGGGATTTCTTTATATATGTAGTTTTAAATTTTATGTGGTTTTGTGGTAAAAAGGAACATCTAAATGAACAGTAATAAAATTAATTATTAAGAGATTTAAACTATTGAAAAACATGCACAAGTGCAAGGAACTTGTCCAAGTTGTTGGCGGAGTTCTATATAGACACCCAATTGCTATGTTTCATCACCCTCTAGAACATGCGATCCAATAGCAACTACATATAAGACTAGAATTAATCTATCTAGACCATTGGATACCATTGCTTATTTTATAAGTAAACATAAAATTAGAGTATTGGATCACATACAATTCCCCATAATTTATTCATCGATTATGTGGAGAGGGTATACACATTTTGTGTCTCATCTTGTGTTAGTGTGTTATAATATGACTTCAATGTGAATATTTCAATTGTGTTTATCTATTTTGCTGTGCTACCTTTTAATGGGTAATGCTTCTTATGGAATAAACAGATATTGACTCGTTTGGCACTCTTTTTGGATAGCCCACTCTATCTTGAGAATTGGAGCTGTAAACTTGATATACTATGTGTAATACAAACATAAATGTAGATATATATCTATAAAAAAAATTTAAAAGTAGACTTTATTTGTTCTTAGAGAGGAAGTTTTTATGGAAAGTTTTTACCAATCCTATTATCTCTTATAAGATTCATAAAATATACAAATGTACATAGTCTATTTCTGAAACTCGTGTTTTATTCTCTTACAAAAAGGTTATATTAATTTGGATTCTTGATCAGCACGAGTTCATATGGCCATGTCCGTCTGGATCGACGATATCTTCTCTTGTTAGACCGTTAAAGCTACTTCTTTACACTGCAGGTATCACTTTGTCAGTTTTGATTTTCTATTAATGACTGTACCAAATTTGATCAAGATCGTATTGCTTACATCGTAAAGCACTTGTTGTAACTTTTAGTCAACTTATTAATGACTACGCCAAATTTTATTGCTGCTTTGCTTCAGTCTAAGATTAATATAAAAATTGTAAGAGTATACAAACATCGTTGTGGTCGGACCCGGCTCTCTGAATAAATGTTAAATATAAAATGTGACTCATAAATACATATACAGTAGAATCTGGTTATAACGACGCTCAAGGGACCGACGATTTTCGGCGTCATATCTAGAAGACGTACTAACCGGAGGCCCTTTCATATAAGTTTTTATTGGGACTAACCAAGTCAACCAACTTGATAAGCCCATTCGTTATAACCGGATTCTACTGTATTCGTTTCCTACTCTTATTTAGCAGAATGAATTTCAAGTAATTTAAACGATATACATATGTATTCTTAATCTCTTATTCGAACTATAAGTATTGAGCGCTTTGATGAACAACTTTAGAAAAAAGTGTTTCTGACTCAATGTAACTATACTTGACTTTAGTCAGAGCTTATTTAAAGCTTTGTATGTGTAATTTTACGTAACTTTTCCCCATTAGTAAGATCAACTAATAGTTAAAATATGTCATGTTCGTCTTATGGTTAGGATTAACGACTATAATATTGTATTTTCTCTCAATGGGCGGTTGACTATTTTAGTTTATATTAAAAGCAACAATTTCGAGTAGGCCGATTTTGTTATCCTTGCTGCAGCTTCTGAACTCCTTGCTTCAGATGATTGTAGTTTAGTTTCGTTTCATACTTCTTGTTTATTTCCTTGCACACCTTTGTTTGTTTTCGTACCTATACTAAGAGCAACCGCAGCTGGTTTTCCTCAAGGTTTTCCAGTTCGATCGCGTCTCAAGGTTTCCTTGAGCAACAAAAATTTAAACGAAGCAGCAAAACAATTGACTGCCAACTTGTATTTAGTCGTCGCGTCGTTCGCTCTCGGTCTGGGCCCTCTTCTGTTGGCCTGGCCAAAATAGAACAGCAACGGTTTCTAAATAACTAGCCAAATCTCTCAATCGCACACCTAACTCTCGCCGCCCGCTCGGCACAATGTGTTTTGCTTACGCAAATTTCATAGAGCTAACCCAGCCGGGGTAAGTATTTGTGGTTGCCGGCTGGCCGGCTCTGCCTGCTGCCCGGCTAGACAACCGGCATGGCGTATGTGATTAGTTTTTTCGTACTATTTTGATCGGGCGCTCAGCGCAATGGTGGAGCTATCCAACGCATCGCATTGAGGTGGTTGGGGGCCAACATGAATGTTTTTTTTTTTTTTTTTGTTTTTTATGCTGATACCGAGAGTGTAGAGTCTATGTGCTGGTATATGTTTATATGTATGTTTCTGTGTGTACAGAGAGCAAAGCGTGTGCGAGCGCCATAAAAATCAACGTGAAACAACAATTAGCATTCAAGGTTAACCAGAAACCGAAATGAACTGAGGCCCCAACAACCAGCAACGAGCTTCACAGCTGTAGCCAGCAGTTGCCAGTTGCCAGTTGGAGACAATCCACGAAGATAGCCACTGGCCAGCCCCCGCCTCAGCCATTTGGCAATAAAACAATAACCGGTTGAATTGTGTATTCAATTCAATTGTTTAAATATATTCTTAATATCTTGATATTAAAAACAATAAAATTGTTCTTATTTAAAAAAACATGGACTTGTTCTGCTAGTTCTATTGATTGTGAGATAATTTTGCTTTAACATATGCCAAAAAAACAGATCTCAAAATAACTCTTCACCGAAGTGGACATACCCTGATCAAATTGATCCTGAAACAAATTTGTTCTCCCATAAGAGTGATGGAGAAAGCGAGTGTCTACTTATTGCATATAACGTTGACCAATTTGTTTTAATCTTTTACTTAGATTAATTTAAGTTAGACTTCTTGTTTGACTAACTAACCAACTCTCACGAAAGTTAACCATCACTTAGACAATAATATAAGAATGTAAAATTTAATTAAAATCCATAATTTTTATTAACTAATTCGTATTAACATTGTGTTAACACAACTACTTGAAATAGTTTTGAGGATATCTACACCATCTTAAGATTTCTTAACTCTTCCTACAAAATTTTTAAAAAAAAAAATCATCCATTTTTTCGTATATAAGAAAGATCTGCACTTTATTAATACTTGAAAACTATAAGGTATAATTTCTGCTTTAAAAAAACAAGTTAACCACTTTAAAAACCTTTTTTTAATTGTACACAATGCTAGTTCAAGTTGCTCTTACTAGTTCATTGACCCAACTGAATTTTAAATTACCACTATTCTCTTCTTTTGTTATTATTATATGCCTACTCAGCAAACAAAAGTTCATTGAACTTTCCATTCGGTTTAGTGATTTGGTTCCAACTATAAGAAGAATTCATAACCCTTTGCCTTCAACATTTCCTGTGCCCCTGATCGCTTGCCCCAAGACAATTTCCTAGATAGTTTCAGCTTCAGCTTTTTTCAGTTGAATCTTTTATGATTTATGGTAGAAGTTGCCCACAAGCAACGAAAGCCAAAAAGAGACTCACTTTCGATTTTCAATTTTGTAGGAAGCTTTTTATAATTCGGAACAGGCGAACAGCGGAGGGCCACAAGGGCCGATGGCAACCAAAAATGTTGACCATACATACTTATGTGCATACATATATATTTTTGGTTTTGGGTAGTGCGATGAGATCAGTGAATGTTCAGATCGTTGATAGCTCTATCCCTCTTCCACTCAAGACGTTTAGGTCTGTTGATATGGGAATTTGTTTGTTTTGTTGGTTTCTTTTTTTTTGGGTTTTGCTTTTCGTTTTTCATGGTCGCTGACCCAGTTTTGTTTTCTTTATTCATGAAACTTTCATAATAATCTGATATATGTACGTACATACATATATTTGTATATAGCAACAAACGAGCCATGATATCTTCGGTTATGTAGTTGAGTGCTCTAAATTAAGGTACCTAAATGCGAGGAGAACAAAATCATTCAGCTGAGTCGAAATTAAAATACCCTTACGAGATTGTGTGGCAGATAGGATATTGCAAAAAATTAATATATTTAGTCGACATTTTGATAAGCAACATAAAATTTCTAATATAATCAAATTTCTGAATAGTAATATTTGATAATTTACAATGAATTATTAAATTTGTGGTATTAAATTAAAAGTAAAAACTTGCAACGATAAATTTATTACTTAAAATTTATAACTAAAAGTGGAAAAATTATACAAAATTATCGATATATTAAAGTTAAAGCAAAGCTCTGATCAAAGTCAATATGCCTTAATACACATATTGAAATAAAAGTATCTGGCAATGGTCCCAACAGTGCAGTAAATAAATAATCGCACACGCAAAAGTCTCTTGACAATTCCAACATAACAAAAAAGAAAATTAAAAGGAAACAATTAAACTAATATTTTAAAGATACGTATTAGAAATGGTAACATTGTGAAAAGAAAAACACTTTTTATGAATGGAATGGTTTATTACTTTAGCATAGGAGGATAAAAATTATACATACATAGAAGTCGATTGAAAACTTCGAGATCAGTCTTCAAAAACATTTAAAGGTATTTAGAAGAGAAAAGGAAAACTTTTTAGGGGGCCGCACTAAAAGTATTAAACCTTATTCCTAAAACAGGAAAGAGGTCTTTGATAGCATTTTTAATATAATTAAAGTATATTATGACAAACAAAAGAATTTGAAAATATTTCAAAAATATTTTCAAACCACGAGAAAGTGCTAAAAGCACGATGACGTCATTTCTAGACTTTTTTATAAATTTAGATCATCTTAATATGTAAATAATTACAGTTCCGACTAAAAGTAAATGTACATTCTTTGCCAATATAAATGTGTGTGAATGTATGTGTTGTAAAAGCAAACTTTAAATGCCGCTACAAAGCTCCTGGTAAGCTGGTTTCTCAACATCACAAGCAAAAATCCATTTGTAATCCTTGGGGGATCATAATTAAGCCACAATAACTTGTCATATTTAAGCTTCTTCCCTGTCATCTACCTACATCTCCCCCTATCTTCTCCACTGCGGCTTTTACCTAACTTACAGTGCTGAACAACAATAACAACAACAGTAATAACAACTCATTTATGTATCCCCAACCCACTCACTTTCTCTCAAACTCTCACTCTTACCGTTCAACAGGATTCAGTGTGGGACTGCGAAATGTCAATGTTCGCATTCCAGCGGCTGTTAAACGCGGCGATAATGCGCTCTTAATCTGCAATTATGACATCGAGAACGAAACGCTATATACGGTGAAATGGTATCGAGGACGACGTGAGTTTTATCGGTATACGCCAAAGGAGAATCCCGCATGGAAGATATTTACGAAACCCAACGAAATCAATGTTGAGGTAAGTACTGAAGAAAGCAGGCCAAGCAGATGAAAAAGTTCAATGTAAATTGCCTTAAATAACTATAGGCATAAAGTGTAAACACTTTTCCCCATTCATTTAACACACCCCACCCTATCTACCACCCACTGACCCTAGCCAAATAGCCTCTGAATCGATGTTTGTTTTCAGCATGTTAAAAAGTTTTTAATTAACAATTTTGACTTTTCACTTTTACTGCATTTATTGTTGACTTTTGCTGATATTACGATAATAAAAAAAAAACACATACAATGCAAAATGACAACAGACGAGAGAAAAAGACAGAGTACAGGCAGCGCAGGTGGGGGAGAGGTCAGTACGGTCAGGTCGAGTGGCATATCTTATATAAGCGAACAGGGTGGATGCATTATGCAACTACGCCAGCGGCTTGGTAATGGGCAATTTTTGTTTACCTGCAGCAAATTAATTGCGCAGAATTGTGACGAACAATTGCGGAAAATGATTGGAAATTGCTGACAGATATCTACATACATCAATAGCATTGTGGTCTCTGGAATTTATCTGGTCTTTAATTGGATGTTCTCTTGCAAAATGTTTCTGGTCTACCTTAAAATGAATTGTACCTAAAATATGAAAGTTCAATTATACTGAAATTCAATTCAAATTCAAAAGCCAAATCTATGAAGCTTTCTTATCATATCTGTAGGGAATGAAAATAACTTTATTCAAAATTTAATCAAATGATATGCTGAGATTAATAGTTCAACAAATAAGAAATATCAAAGGAATTAGAACAACTTCTCTGACGAAACAGAATTTTAATTAATATGCCAACTCCTTTTATAAAAAACTATGAACTTGATTTTGCCATCAAATTTAAACAAATCCATGCATTGCCCACAATAGACTTCGACCTAAACTCAAAACAAAGAACAAACACATATTTTAGTTGGGACTTTTTATTACGATTATAAACTTTCATTCTGACTTTAACAATATTACGCAATCTTTAAATAGCTAGTATAATTTAGATTCACATAGCCTTAGGAAAGACACATAAAAGTATCTTTCAGATTTAATTATCATCCTAGAAGTATGCATTTTATTTTTATACTTTTTATAGCATACTTTTAGAGTGAAATTCTTATTAAATTGATACCAAAAGTATATCATTAAATATAGCAAACCTATGCTAGTTCTTTAAAAACACTTGCACTGTTTTGTCATATGATTTAACCAAAACGCTTCTAATGCCATTCAGTTAGCGTCTAGTTCTAAAGATGATCGATCGATAAATACTCGTCTTGGAAAATTCACTCTTAGCTGGCCCGAGTCAACAAGGCCCATTAGCTCAGTTGGTTAGAGCGTCGTGCTAATAACGCGAAGGTCGCGGGTTCGATCCCCTCATGGGCCAAATATAATTTTTTTTATTTTTTTTTCCAAAGTATTTTACATTTTTTTTGAAGAATATGCAAAAAACAAAGTTTTTTTGAAGCTTATCATGTAGGCTAATGAATTCTATAAAAACAAATATGACTCGCAGTCCAAGACGACCTTCTAACTTGCATAATGATTAACATTGCATCACTAACCATAGAATATTCTATGGTTAGTGATCGTATTGTATGTACATCCCATATATGTCGTATACATAATAAGAGATTTTATAAAAAAAAAAAAAAAAAAAACAAAATAAGGGTCGTTCGTAAAAAAATTAACTCATGGCCCATGAGGGGATCGAACCCGCGACCTTCGCGTTATTAGCACGACGCTCTAACCAACTGAGCTAATGGGCCTCCGTGACGTGAGGGAACACAGAAAATTCCTTGAATTCGAAATGAGAATATTTTGATTTAAAAAGTTCTATATTTACTTGTTATACTTCTATGATAATTATTAGATTAATATTGATTAGATTAAATATAAATAAGTTTTTTCTCGACAGCTTGCATCCGCTATATAATAAGATGTATTAAATATAACTAAAAACTGATTATCATTTTTGAACAGACTACAAAATCGAATGCAAGTCATGTATTATTGCGCAATGTGCCCACTTCAATATCTGGAAAATTCGCATGTGAAGTTTCCGCCGATGCTCCTACCTTTGACACTTCTATTGTGACTGCCGATATGGAAGTCGTGGGTAGGTAACCCATTTACATTTCATTATCATTTTTTTTACAAATAGTTATATTCAATATGTTTCAGAACTGCCCACCCAACGTCCCATCATAACTGGCATACACTCCAGATATCGATTGGGCGACATTGTCAATGGGAATTGTTCATCGGATTATTCGAAGCCGGCGGCAAATCTCACCTGGTGGATTAATGATATACAAGTTCCACCAAACTATTTACGCATCTATGATATACAACGACACCTCGCTGAGAATCTTGAGAGTGCGGTCCTTGAACTGAATTTTGTGGTCACAGTACACCATTTCATCAAAGGACGATTGAAGGTAATTTTTTTGAAATAGAATGACAGAGGGGGGAAAATGAAGTTATTTTATATTCCTTTTTCCCTTGCAGCTTAAATGTTCAGCTCGCATACATGACATCTATGCACAGGAGAGCGAAAAAATGATTGAAGAGGATCGACCTAGAATATTGGCCTCTGGACGCTCGCCCGATATGAATATGTATCCCTTTGATCAACCGGGCGATGTGGATGAGCACAACGAATTGTTCTTGACGCACAAAAGTGAGTAAAGACTTTATTATCTTTAATTATTTGCTTCCTTGTAAACCCTTTAATTAATTTCTCCATGTCCATGGATCCCAATCAATAAAACATTTGATTAACTTCTATGCATTACCGGTAGTTGGTTTAAAAATTAGGCCAAAAAGATAAGAATGGGAAATGGCCTAATGACCCACACACAGACACAAATAGACAACACGACTAACCACACACTGGACACTTGGACCATAAACATCGTTTGCATGATTGTTTTTGTAACTAAAACAAATTACGAGTTCGGCTAGAGCAAAGAAACACAGGGGGATACATTTACACGCACGCCATTAGGAATGATAAACTGGAGGGCATTAAATCAAAGTTAGCATAGAATAGGAGCAACAAAAACAAAAAGAAACGTAATCAAAGAATGGTAAGGTTAGACCAAGACAAAGGATGCAGCATCACCTTATTAGAATATGTGGTGTGTGTGAATATGTGTTGTGTTTTGGGATGGCAACACACAATTTATTAATGCTCTGCGCTGAGCTACAAGCAATTAATCCAAAGATTAATTTGACCAGCGGGTGCCCTTTGCTAATCTGATCTCAATCTTTTCTCTCTTTTGTTTTCTACATTTACAGATGCTGCCTCATCGGCTTCGAGAATGAATTGGAATCTTATGCATACCTTGGTCAACTGGCTACGGTGATGCGTTGGTCCCTTTTGCAGGAGAGATTTCAGTGGACTTTAAAGCAGGGCATTCAATATGCATCAAACATCATATGGAACTAACATTTCCAAATAACATTGAAACCCTTAATTAAACAATTATACAACACAGACGCAAAATCATATAATTATAGCAAATTAAATAGCAAATTCAACTTGATAATGCCCTCAGAAATAGTCGATATATAAACACCCTACATCTAAATACATACATATGTATACCTACATACATACCTAAATCCTATACCTATACTAAGTATGTAACTGTAAAAATCCAAAAGAAAATCTAACATTTTTGAAATGTTGCATCCTCTCAATTGAACAAACCGAAAGAAATCGCGCTAAATCCTATCCTTAAGTCAAATGTAAATACACATACATACACCAACACACACATTTACACAGACGCACATATATATGTATATAATCTATATATATATATATATACATACAAACAAACAAATACATGTATGCTATCTAAGCCAACAAACATACAAAAAAACCAAAATAATAATAAATAAATCAATTTCATTTGATTTTGTTCAAGTTTTAAACGTTGTGGTTTCTAGGCAAATGCATTTTGTTTCCTTATCAAAAGATTGTTAGTTTGAAAAACTGTACAACTGTATTTAGTAATAGAGTTAATTTTTAGTATCTCAACTTAAGTTGAAAGTGTGTGGAAAAAAAAACTGAAATTATAAAAAAAAGCCAAATAAATATTTGTTTTATTTGATCGTATACTTAACTTTTATATGACAGATGGGAGTGGAAACTGATACTCAAATATAATTGTTATGACTTGAGCTAATCATCTATCATCTATCTTAAAACTCAGTCAAATCATACAGTAAGTACTATGCATAATACTTTATATCTTATTTGTAACATAATATTAATATATCATTACATATAACAATTAGTTATAGAGCATAGAAGCAAGTTTTCATTTCATAGTGGGAACGTTTATTTATGAGGTTCAGCAGATTTCTATAAATCATTTCAATCATCCATAGTGAGGGTAAGGAAAGACACAAATTCGCAGTGTTTTTTTTTTGGAAGAGTTTCTTTTTAGTTTCTTTTTTCATTTGTTGCCTCTAATGCATTTGCTATTTGACCCTTTCCCCTTAGCTAAGTGCAAAATATGATGGCGTCAATGGCAAAATAAATGGAAAAGGACACATGGTAGAGAAAAGGAAAGAAACAACCACAAATGAAAAACTTGTAATTTACGTGACAAAAACAACAAAATGCCAGGGACAGACGTCGACCCAAAGACAAAGAATGGGTGGAATAGAGATAGAAAGAGCAAGGGAGAGAAAGAGAGAGAGAAAACACGAAAAACAGCGACAAATGGTTAAGCGAGTCTGTTTGTGTTTCGTTGAGTCAAAAAACCGTTTGGCTACACCCACACACAAAAACCAGGACAATTCTTTGTGGGTGTATATATGTATGTATGACTGGGTGAGCGCTCATGAGTGTGTATGTGTGTGTGTGTGTATGGAAGCATACTTTTCAGCGCTTTTTGTTGTTGCTGTTTGCAATTTCGCACTCGACTGCATCCTAGAGTTTCAGCTAGCCTGCATTTCTCCTTCTAAACCCCTCCTGCTCTTTACCCTTTTAGCTCTTTGCGTTTATATGCGTGTGTTTGTGTGTCTGGACTAAGCATCTGCATGTTGCAAAAAGTAGGCGTGGTCATTGCCCCTATTGCACTGTTGCAAATTTATTGTGCAAGTGTGCGTGTCCCACTCTCTGTAGCCAGTGTGTGTGGATTGCCAGCCAAGCCAATTGCTTGAAAATGACTTTTGGCACTGCAAAAACCAAAGCAAAAGAAGGCGGAAAAGGCAGGAGCAGACACAGACACAGAAGCAGAAGCAACAGCAGGAGGATCTGCTTAATGGACAATCGAAAACGCATTCAACTGGCAATTTCGGTTTTTGCAGCCTCGTCCGCCTCCAGCCTGAAGCGGCATATCGCCAGCCACGTTCGGCAAATTGATTTCCGTTTGCGGTCTCCACTTGTCATCGTTGGCAAGGTGGCAGCTCTCATTAAAAGACATGCTGTTCCTCTTTCCTCCAACCTTTCGACCAAACACAATCAACGTTCTTCGCTAAGGACTGTTAGAGGACTGTCGAGCACGACAAAAGCTCTACCCATTATGACATCATGCATTTGACAGAAATGATAAAAGATACAGAAAAATTTGTTAATTACTTTTACAAAATTTCTTTTTGGTGGGAGTTGCCAATTGTTCTAGGTGCAAGCAATTTAACTTTAATAATTATAAAATCAGACAAGTACTTGAACGAAAGAAATCTTTTCCTTTTACATCTTAGCTATTGTTTGTTAATAATTCGGAATGTATATATAGGTTTTACACAAATATATGGACTTGGAATTGAACAAGTACAAAAACACATGGCCAAAACAATTTCTATACTCTGCCTTTTCGGATAAAACTTTAGGGCGTGAAAATAAGAAATTAAAGTAAAGTATAACAAATTGAGCAAATTAAATTTCGTATTATATATACATTATGCATGCAGTCAACTCTTAAATTGGAATTAGCAAATACCAAAACATAAAGTGGAATGATCCAGTGCCAAAATTAAAATATCAACTTTAAATTACATGAAAAAGCACTCTGAAAAATTCAAATATTTATAGCAAGAATTTTTGTGTATAAACAGAAGAAATACAGCTTACACTTGTAGTCAGATTCATAGTGCATCAACAAAGAAAATGTTCTATTGGAAGTGCATTCTAATTTGTAGTATTTTCTTCATGGCTCAAGGACAAGGTCGGGGATTCGGACCGGGAGAACATCATTGGGACTATGTGGAGGTACGCGAAGGTGCCCACATGTTCTATTGGCTCTATTACACCACGGCCAATGTCACCTACTATACGGAACGTCCTCTGGTTATTTGGTTACAAGGTGGTCCTGGAGGACCGTCCACAGGGTTTGGAAACTTCTACGAGCTAGGACCACTCGATATACATGGAAATCTCCGAGAGGGCAATTTCGTGCAGCATGTAAATGTGTTGTTCATCGATAGTCCTGTGGGAGCAGGATTTAGCTATGTTGATAACACTAGTCTTCTAGTCACCAACAACAATGAACTGACGAATGATCTAGTGTCCTTCATGGAAAAGTTTTATAAAAACCACAAGAAATTCAAGACAGTTCCACTGCATATTTTTTCGGAGAGCTATGGAGGTATAATGGTTCCAGAATTTGCTCGTAAATTGGATTTGGCTTTGAAGAATGGCGCAATGGCGAATCCTTCTCTATTAAAGTCAATATCCATCGGTAACCCATGGATATCTCCCATGCATTCCATTAGAGAACATTCTCGCTATCTATATGAAAATGGATTAATAGATGAAGATGGAGTGGCCTTGCTTGATACTCAGCTAAAAAAAATCAAGCAATTTGATACAGATACTGAGTTGAAGTGGTTTGATCTTATTGACAATCTTACTAGTAATGCAAGTTTATATAATACACATTTTAGCGTGGACAATAAAGATAAGAATACTTATGGATATACAAAAAACTTGGTGAAATTCATGTCGAGAAATATTAGCGAGGCGTTGAAAATAAATGGCGGTGTCTTCGGCTCACAAGTAACTGACCTACTTAATACATTTGATTTTCAAATAACGAGATATAGAAATACGAGTAAGTTTGTCTAATTTCCAAACCTAAAAAGATAACTATTTGTCGATTGGTTTCAGTTCCTCGTATTTTGAACGATACGTCGATTAAGGTAAACATATTTTCCGGTGAATTGGATATAATGTGTAACACGAAAGGCACACTGGCACTCATTAACGATTGGCAGTGGCGAAATAAAAAAGAATATCTTCAAGCTACCAGAAAACCAATTAATATTAATGGGCGCTTACAGGGTTATGAAAAAATTGGTGGCGATTTTGCAATGTACTGGATCAATCATGCCGGACATATAGTCGCAAGAGATAGTCCCACAGCCATGCAATATATTTTAAAAGCTGTTACCCACTATAATGATTTAGTGTCAAATGGTAAAATAAATTAATGATAATCTGAAGTTGAAAGATAATCAAAAGTTTTATCTATTAAGCTGGAATTCACCATATAGCACATATAAATTGTCATTAAAATTTAAATAATTATTAAGACGTTGTTATTCAACCATTATTAGCTGTGATTAGATCATTCTAAACATAAATGTTTTAAACATCTAAAACTACTGTCAGAGTCATAGAAACTGGCGGAGATGAATGTATATTGTGCCTGCTGAATTTGAAATAGTAATTTTCGATTTGAGCAATAGTGAGATCATTCAATCCATAAACCAAAATAATAATCCTAAAAAACAACCAATTCGAGTTAAAATCAAAGTGAAATGAGATAGTTAATTAGTGTCTTGACACAAAACAAACTTGTCCATGCAGCGACTCGAGTAGCTCGTATATCTTGAAACCTTAGTTTTCGACATCTTTAGCATTTGTGTTGTTCTTAGTCAAAAATATTTTCGTACTTACAATAAGAATCAAATTGTACAAACGTATATATATTATATATCATATAATTCTTATTAACTGTATTTAATATATCCACAAAATAACTTTAACCTTTCATTCATTTGTACTTTCATATTAAATTTGAGGTCATTAAATAGTATTCTAAGTTTAATAGTTATCCTATAGTAATTTGGGGCTGATTCCGTTACGTTTTCAAAAAAATGTGTTAAAAAAAGTGATCTGAACATAATGTTATACTAAAATCATTATAATATTAAACTATCAATATCTTAAAGATAGTTCTGGAATAAGTAAATTTGAAACAACAAAAAAAGCGAGAATTTCTCTTTTTTTTTATTTTAATGGATTATTAGAATCTTATGCATTTAACAAATAGTTAATTAGTAATGTTTTCCAACCGTAGAACCCTTGATTTTACAAATCCAGAATCAGCGTACCCGAATAAGTAAGGGCAACACACAAAAATAATAGTCACTTAAAATCATGTCAGATAAAGAAAAAACAGATGTGACGAAAAGAAGAAGATATGGATATAAACACTGAATAAGTAGTTATGAGACCAACTCTCTATATGGTATTAGAATAGAAATGTCCCAATAAAAAATGTTCAAAAATGTAAACTTTAATTGTAAATTGTAAATAACAACTGCTAAGGTATAAACTTCTTTTTTAATATTTTGAATTATCCACAACTTTCACCTACCCTGTAAAAACTAAAATATTCAGTTTATAAATAGAAGTATATAGCATACATTTTGAATTAGTTAGCTTTCTACTTTTTCGCATTTTCGCCATGTCTCAAAGGGGAGGTCTATTAAAGTCAATATGCATACCATTAGAGAACATTCTAGCTTTCTATATGTAAATGGCTTAATAGGTGAAGATGGTGGATGGATGCTTGATACTTACAATTAGCTAAAATAATTCAAAGAATTTGATAAAGATACAATGTTCGAATGGTTTCGTTTTTTTTAAATCTTAGCAGTTATGTAATTTCTTATGATACACAAACAATTTGGGATTTCGAAGCATATTTTGGGTACTCTTAAAATCTGATGGATCTTGATCATTTTGATTTCACAAGATTATCCATTGATACCAGTAAGATTAACTAATTTCATTTCATTTGAACATTGAATGAGACATCGATTAAGGTAAACACATTTTCTGGTCAATTGTCTAACAGCTGGGAACCAGTCACTCATTAGCGAGTTGAAGGGGGAAATAAAAATAAAATATTAACGACTATGATGATTGAAAATGTTCAAAAACTATTAATCTGTAATTAAATATCTTAATCACCTTAATCGCTAAATTTTGTTTACCTATTTCGATGACTGAAATCCAGGTTACACTTATAAATTGCCAATAAAATAGATATTGAAATCGTGTGAAAGTTTAACTTATGAAAAGATAAACTTAGTTATCAATATGACTAGAGCTAGATTCAAGCTGGTTACAAATGTATATTTCAATGCACATTTAAATTATTTTCTCATAAAAACATTAAATTTTGTTTTTCCCACAGTTATGAGCCATTATTTTGTGAACAACCCTCGTGAATTTTATTAAAAAATGCAGAAGCATTTACTCTAAAAGAACTTTGATAGTCAGCATTGAAACATGCATAGCAATTAGGTTGGCAAATTGTACGAACGTGGATATGTATAAACTTTTTCTAATTATAAACAAATGTATTCAAACATACCCACAAAATAAATTAAACCTTTCACCCATTTGTATATTGATTGTGATAAATAAATATACAAATAAAGAAAATGTTTACATTTTTCTGATGATCGATTAATATAAACAAAGAGGAAGATTATTAGAGTTCAAAAGTAGCTAAAGGCATGGCAGTTGGACAACAGACATGTGAAATCAGAATAGTTTCTTCCAAATATAAAGTAAGCTACTTATAAACAAAGAGATACTTAATATATTTATTACCTTATTACGTCATCAATATGCAAGGGTGCAAGAATCAGATAAACAAGAAATATATGTGCCGCAAATTTCACGAAGCGCCAAGTAAATGGGTTCAAGGTCAGCACTCACATTAAAATGGAAATGTTTTCATGAACATTTTTAGCAATAAATAGCGGAATAGCGTGGAGCTCTATGTTCAGTTTTTTAGTGAATTTACTGTGAGAATGTTCTATCAGCGCTGCTTTCTACTTTTTGGCATTTTCGCCATGGCTCAAGGTCGAGGTCAGGGATTCGGACCTGGAGAACAGCATTGGGACTACGTGGAGGTACGCGAAGGTGCCCACATGTTCTATTGGCTCTATTACACCACGGCCAATGTCACCAACTATACGGAACGTCCTCTGGTTATTTGGTTACAAGGTGGTCCAGGAGGATCATCCACATTGCTGGGAAATTTTTTCGAAATTGGACCAGTGGATATATATGGAAATCCGCGCGAGGGCAATTGGGTGCAGCATGTCAATGTCTTGTTCATCGATAGTCCTGTGGGAGCAGGCTTTAGCTACGCCGACAATGTCACACTCTTGACAACCAACAACAACGAGCTCACCAATGACCTAGTGACCTTTATGCAATACTTTTACAAAAAACACCAGGAATTCAAGAAAGTTCCCCTGCACATCTTCTCGGAGAGTTATGGAGGTCGAATGGTTCCAGAATTTGCTTTGAAATTAGATTTGGCGTTTAAAAATGGCGATTTGGGGGAGCCAAACCTCCTTAAGTCCATTTCACTTGGCAATCCATGGATTTCAACTCGTCACATTTGCCAAGAGCATTCGCGCTATCTTTTCGTGAATGGATTAATTGATGAGGATGGTGTGGTTTTGATTAACAGACAAGAGGAAAAGATTCTGAGTGCTGTGAAAAATCATGAATTCGCTGAGGCAACCGATGAGTATCTGGTGTGGTTTGATCTTTTACAGAATCTGACGGGTGAAATATATATATATAACACACAAAATCATGTGGATCCCGACGAGGATCGGACATATGGATTCTCAGGCGAATTGACAGAATTCATGAGAAAAAACGTAAGCGAGGCCTTGAAAATTAATGGCAGTATCTACCGTGAACAAATTATGGACGTTCTGGAAGCCCTGCATGCAGATCGTTTAAGATCGGACTTACTTGCCAGTAAGTATATGCCATGATTTAGTTTCTATGATATAAATACATTTGTGTTCCCTTCAGTTCCTCGACTCTTAAACAAAACATTTGTCAAGGTTAATATATTCTCGGGTCAATTGGACATTTTGATACCGACAACAGCCAATCTGGGTTTGATTAAAGATTTAATTTGGGCTGATAAATCCAAATACCTTGAGGCTAAGCGACAGCCGATTGTTGTTGATAACAGACTTCAGGGCTATGAAAAAGTTGGCGGAAATTTCGGAATGTATTGGATAAACCGAGCAGGACACATGGCCCTAGCTGATAATCCTACCGCCATGCACCATGTTTTAAAGGCTGTAACCCACTATGATGACAAGGATTCAAATGCTGAATGATGAATGCACTGAAAACTTCTATGTTTAACGATATATCAACGATAAATATTTATATGTGACTACGAATTTTCAATAAACAATTTTGTAAGATTGGTAACAATATATAAATTTGAGTAAAAAAAACTTTTGTTAAGATTTTAAGGTCATTCTTCTTGGCAAAGAGGGGAACGTTTTTAAAATTTGGCCTGTCTAAGCTTAGGCAACTGCAAAGATAGATAACAAGGAGTTTATAAGATCTTGAAGAGGATTTCGATATGACGTTCAATCTCTCTCACGTCTGTATGTACATATATAAGTCTTATGCTCAAACTGCTCTTAATAAATTATTGCAATTGGCTTGAAACTTTCAGTTTTTTGTGAAAGGATGCTGTGAGAATACAAATGATGGCAAGGGAAACAACATAATGATATTTCAGCATAGCAGTTTATACTACATACATCGAAAGAACATTGCTTTTGGACCACTGTGCACTTAAAAGGCATCTACAATTGTTCATTGCTGACGTCACAATAAAGAAGCTAGTGAAGAATAGAGAGAGGAAGAGTACTTATCTCTTAATATCGATCATTGACATAAACAAAGATATCTTGGCCATTTATTTTTAATTTTCCACGAAAATCTCGCAGTTTTCCAGAAAGTTTTATTTGTTTATTCCACGATATAAATAGCAAATTGAGGAAAAAAGCTGCCCTCAGTCGTTCAGTGCGCATTTGTGAATAGAACTTATTGGACGCAATCGAATCTTAGAGTGCTCTCAGTAAAAGTGGGCGTGGAGGCCGACGCAATGCGAATTAATTATCAGATCTTGGGAGTACTGTTGTTACAGTGGCTGATCGGCAGTGGACAAGGTAACTTTTGTATCGAATCGAAGTTCAACCAACTAATTCATTTAATATTAGCGCGTCGTGGATTCGGCCCCGGTGAACAAGATTGGGATTATGTCCAGGTACGCGATGGTGCCCACTTATTTTATTGGCTCTACTATACCACAGCCAATGTCACTCGCTATACAGAGCGGCCGTTGGTCATTTGGCTGCAAGGCGGCCCTGGTGTAGCATCCACCGGTGGCGGCTGCTTTGAACAATTGGGCCCTATTGATATTGAGGGACGACCCCGAGAGAGTAACTGGGTAAAGCACGTGAATGTGCTCTTTATCGACAGTCCCGTTGGCACTGGCTTCAGCTATGTGGAGTCACATGGTCGTTATGCGGAAAATAATCAGCAGATAGCCCAAGATCTGGTCACACTAATGAAAAGCTTTTTAACTAAGCATAAGGAATTTCAGACAGTTCCTCTGCATATATTCTCTGAAAGCTATGGAGGCAAAATGGCGCCTGAATTTGCATTGGAATTGTATCTGTCCACGCGACAGCCCAATGGTATAGTGTGTGACCCCAAGTCAGTGGTAGTCGGTAACCCTTGGACCTCACCTCTAGACAGCACCTTGGCCTATGCTCCGTTCCTTCTGCAATTGGGTATTGTGGACCAAACGGGCTATGTCAATATTTCCAGTGTGGCTGCCGACATTGCTCAATTGGTCTACCAAGGACGATGGTTGAGTGCTCTGGAGGAGAGTTCCAAGATTCAGGCAGTTATAGCTGATTACACCGACGGTGTTTTCTTGTATAACACCCAGAAAAGAGTTCGCCTCGGCGTTGACTATCACGATGACTATGGCGAAGATCCAAAACTATGCGAATTTATGCGCCACAATGTCACCGAAGCCCTTCAGCTCACCAATATGTCCGAGTGGATGGTACAGAATGCATCCGTATTCCTTAATCTTGGCGATGACATCTTCAAACCTGCTGTCAATATTGGTAAAGTTGTTGAAATTACATCCTAAATGAGAGAAATCTTAAGAGATTTAAATCAAACTTTTATAGTAACTCGGTTGCTAAATGAGACGCCGCTTCGTGTGGGCGTCTACTCGGGGATTTTGGACCTACTTTGCGCTACGCCAGGAACTGTTAATTGGATCAATCGCATGAAATGGCAGCGTAAGGATCAGTATGCGAACTCCAAACGCAAAGGATTTCGTATAAATGGTGTACTCGAGGGTTATGAGAAGCACGGTGGTGGATTTAGCATGTTTTGGATCTACAGAGCAGGTCATATGGTGCAACAGGATAATCCAACGGCTATGGGATATATTTTAAAAGAGTTTACCAACTATGGATAATATGTATATATTATTAGATTGTTGCCAATAAAAGCAATGAAAATGCCCTCATTAATAACGATTTTATAATGGAATAGCTATGAAGGAAAATTTTAGTTTCTTTTAAAGTTCTTTCATGTTGTTTACTACCAAATGTATTATTGTAAAGTTACTGTTAAAAATTATTATTGCAATTCTTTACTACTAAGCATTCTAACCATAATCAGAGTAAGTAAGCGAAATATTTGTGATATGGGATAAAAAAAGAGCTCTCTCTCTCCATTTCTGTACCATTATTCCCATTAGGGCCACACAATTTTCTAACAATTTACTTAAAATTAACTCGCAATTCGGTTTGCCTCCATTTTTTCTGGTTACAATGCGGTTAGCCCACCGAACTCGTTTGTTCTGCCGCCCACTTGCCTCATTGTTAAAGGCATTTTACAGGTGCACCGCATCAATTTATTTTCCACACAAAAGCCTATTAAAACTCTCACACACTTGGGCATTGATGAGTGGCTGACTGGGTGGTTGCTTGTGGGTTGGCTGGGGAGACGTAGGTCTGGGTAAATGTTTGCCAAATGAAACCACTTAACCGTTTTTTTTTTTTTTTTTTACTTCTGGTACGTCTTCTTCTTTGCGGCTGCTCAGTGGAAAAAATACAAAACGGAAAAAGAGGTTTTATAAAAGAGGCCAACTTTAAGTTACCCTATTCCATGTAGAAATCGAACATGAGCTGAACTTCCATCTGAAAGCAAGTTCTTATTTCGTGTCTATAGCTCATGGTAAAAATCTAATCTGTCTTACCTTTTTTTGTGATTGCTACACACTTTTTGTCTATTAAAATATACTCTTTCAACCAATTGCTTACAGGGTATAATAAACAGAAGGCGGAGGGCGAAAAAGATGCGGCAGCAAAACAAATTAATTAAAAACTTAAAAGTTTGTCTATGGCAACCCCAAAAAAAGGCAGGAAACCCACAACAAGGGCAACAAGAGCAACAACCAGAAATGTGCTGTCTCGGAGTTTTTTGTCAAGGTTCTGGCTGGGTCGTCGACAGCAAATTGATTTGGGTATATGTATGTGTATCTTATTTTTTGGGGAAAAAGAATGAAATTGGTATTTGGGTTAGGTCAGGGTAGTTAATTCGTGAATGGAAAGAGTTTTTCAAGTCTTTCCAGGCCATCCGAAGAAGGAGATGGCTCACATTCGGAAGGATATTGATAACTGGAAACTCCATTGATTAAAATATCTTTTGAATTGGTTATAAACTATACAATTGCTTAAACATTAACTTCTAAACAAGGTACAAATTTTATAAATTATTTAAATGCAATTTCTATATCATAGACATTCTATTATCATAGACAATGTTTGATAATTTCTGGATTGAGCATTTAACTGCCAACAAGACTTTTATATGTTTGCATATTTCAACACTTCTACCACTTCTTATAATAATTCGAAAATAGTCTACTATATCGTAATCGATTAAGAATTACACTTAGTCTGCGGATTTGATCAGATAATCGTGTTTCACACGAATCTTTTGTAGACTTTCAGACCCAAAACCACGTCACGTCATCCGCACAAGTAATTTTCACACAACTTAGCGCCACATATCGTGCATATTAATTATAGGCAAATCTAATTTGGTAAGACCACCTCAAGCCAACCCAATCAAAACCCGCCAGACTCCAGTCACGTAGCACATGGATCCGGGTGGCTCCTTTTCGTACACATTAAATGTCATCATTGCCGGCTCCTTTCGAACTACACACTGCTCACACCTTGCCCCACGGCACGTAGATACTTACTTACAACAGCTATTGTAGCCATGTCAAATATTTATGGGTGTTCATGCCAAGATTTACCACGCAAGAGCCCAAAACAATTCCCTCAAAAAATAAAATAAAAAAAAAAAACCTACCTAACATAAAAACAAAGAAAACCAAAAAGGGGGAAAAATAAATGAAATGCCTTTTGCAAAAGAAAATTTTTGTTAGAAAAAGAAAAATTGTTGCCAGGTGAGGGAAAGCAGAAATATTTAAGAAAACAGAAAACAAAGGCAAATAAATGACTGCTAATTAGTAAACAGTCAGTTGCACATGTTACTCCACCCCAGCTTTTTGGTTTAGATTCCGCCTGGATTCCAGTGGATCTCACTCTCTTATATCACATTGTGCCATCTCGTGAGGCAATCAACATAAATCAGCAAACGGAAATTAATTAGATCATCTCCTACATCTAGAAGGATGGCAGGATTATTAGGAACATTGGAAATGTATAAGTTTTAGTCACTGTACTATACGATTTAGTTTAGGACATTGTATCCCTACAGAGATCAATAGCAGTAATCTTGTTTGAATTTTATTTATGTCTTGTTCACTAATAAAATACTTAAAACAATATTTCCCTAGAAAATACTATAAATTTGGATTTACGAGTATGAGAATCATTTTAAAACGTTGGGCATTTCAATGACAGGAAACCTCATCAGACTTGGGTACTTTGCAGTGGCAGCTGGCTTGTTCAAGTTCATCCCATAGATCACCCATTTCAAGGATAAAGTTTTCTAAATTATCCGGATGGCGGAAAAGATTTTTGTCGATTTGTAATTGTTTACCATCCCAGAGTTTCCATTTGCGCATGCTCTCGATGACATCACCGCAAAAACTCTTTTTGTGCTTATTTTGACGGGCGATTATCCTTTCGAGATATTTCCGTTGATTGCCTTAAAGCGAGCAGAAAAAAGTAACAGATCATTTTAGCTAATTAGTTATACTTCATCGATTCTACTTACGTTCCTTTAATTTATGTTTTAATTTCGAGACAGGTTTTTCAATCAAGGTCTTTTCATATTCTGCAATAATTTTATACATACGTCGATCCATGTCCTTATCCATTTTCAACAACTCCTCGCATGGCCGCGAACAGTTCTTATTAAAATTGGGTCCAGCAAATGGAACTGAGGTATTGTATTTTGACATTTGAAATTCGCGACGCCGATGTTCTTTGTGTGTTAGGCCCTTGTTGAGTAGTCCTCGCACTCGATCATTGTGAAAACGAAAAGTCATGCTAGCCAGCAGCTTCTCCACTCGTGATAGACAGCTAGAAGAGAAAAAATGTTGCACATTTGATTTATAGGATGAAATAAAAATTCACTCACTTGGAATTGCGCAAAGAATAGACACCAGGAATGGCTACGGTTCGCAACAGATGATGCAACTTAAAGGCCACACAATTAATAAGCTCTTCAGCTGCACATATTTGCATTCGCTTTAGACTATGCATATCATGAACTGTCTGCCTAATCCACCAGCCTCGAAACAATGCCTGAATCTTGGTAGCCGATCGACTATGATGCTCTATGACGGTCCTTTGAAGACGTTGCTCAATTTTATTAAACATGCCCTTACGCACTTGAAAACCACGCCACCAGCGTTGAATCGTTATGGCCGCTTGCCAATGCAATTTACTCGTTTTCCTAAACTGAAAACCTCTCCATGCTGCTTGAATTCGACGAGCGGCTATGAATTGCTTATAGTCGTTTATGAGTAACGATGTGCTAAGGGAACCTTAAAATGGTTAAGAGCGGTGTCTAACGACGACTGCAAGGCACAGATGAGTCAAGTCCGATTGCTCTTGGAATTGATGCCCAAAACCACTTCTCTAAATATAATGTACCTAAGTCGACTTTTTTAGTAGTGTTTAAATTTTAAGGTTTATTGTTATGTTATAGAACTCAAAAACAATTGGCATTGACCCTTCTGAATGTGCCTTTTGTGATAGTTTCATATTTCTCCACTTACCGTGACAACTTAGTTGACAGCTGCGACTCGACTTCGGCTTCTTCGCTATAGTTAAATCTTATATTCAAAGAAATGTAAAATAGATTGTAATCTTTATTTGGTTCTTTCAATTTTCATATTAGGACTTACGAGCGATAATTGGATGACTCTGTGCTACTGCGCTCCTTCGAGGCCTTCCCCTTACATTGTATATGACCAACAAACATTGTAAACGAAATATGTGTGCGTGTGTGTGATTTTTTTTTTTTTTTGTGTGTAGATTGTAATGTTTATTATAACGTGAACAATAATTCAATAAATTATCAATCATTTCAGAGAATTGATAATAAGAATGACTTAAAAGTCGAGGAATCGTTATCGGCAGAAAGAAACAACAATTGGCTTTTTGTCCTTAACTCTTAAGATGTTCTCTTGCTCTCGAATTAAAATTATCACTGAGATTTCAATTTCTTCTGATACAAACCAAACGCAACATAGTATTGGAACGAATGGTTTGAACTCCCAGAAATTGACTGTGAGTTGGAAAAACGGTTTTGAATTGAATTCTTCAACTTATTTACATATAGATACATTTACTATAACATCTTTTCCTCGTTTTTTTTTAGCCCTTGACAGAAAGCAGGTAAACAGGTATAGAAAAAAAATAGATTAAATTGCATGTCAACATTGAAGGAGCAGAATACTGTTTTTCGACTCGAGAGAGAAAACAATAATAAGAAAAGGAAAAGCAAGTCAAAATTGTTTAAAGGTGAAAAATTATATGATAAAGTGAAAATAAAAACACGCGAAGACGGTGAGAACTCAAGAAAATGCCAATGTCGATGCGGATGCCAATGCCGATGCCGATGGCAATGGCTCATGGTGGATGCCTCAAGGTGGATGCCATCCGTATGACAAGCGTTAACTTTTCAATGTTGTCTTCGCTCTGCTGTTTCTTGCGCTCAATCAATTTTGTCAATTTTCGTCGTATTTTTTTTTTTTTCTTATTTATTTCGCGTTGTCCTTCTATATACTTGAGTACAAGCTCACGTTTGGCTTTATTTATTCTTTTTTTCCTGTTACGCTGTCGCAGTTGAAGCTCTTTGGTGGCCATTACGAGCTCTCAACTTCCACACAGACAGTCTATTGGAGCGTGGGGCATGGAGATGCTGCTGATGATGATGATGCCCTGATGTGTGTTGATATTTGACACTTTATTATGTGCACATCATCAATTTTCAAATTATTGTCAATGTACTTTTCCTGTGTATGAGAAGCCATCTATGCCATATACATACATCATGATTGTTGGTTAAAATTAGACCAAAGTAATATTCTGCAAACTGGATGTCAGCTATTTTTATTGTTTCTATTGGCAAAAGGGATAAGGTTTAAGAAATTCTAATGCCCAAAAGGCAACTTCTTTAACCCAAGGCAGTCGTCTATATACATAGGTATATATATATATGTATCTATATACTTACATGTGCTCTATATGAGTGTGTATAAACTAACTTTCATATACACACTCAAAGCACACTCGGCGCGCCACAAAGTATGCAATCAATTTTTATGGCCCACATGCAGCGCTCCAGAATCGAGCCGTTTCCACCGAAACTCCACAGGAGTCTACCATCACTGCAATGTTTCACTAATAATTTTCAATATAATCAGCACCTGTGACGACAACGAAGACGAAGATGAAGACGACGCCACATTCGCACAAATGTGGCTAATGTATAAACATTTGTGCGCCGCCAAAGTAAAAAGGGGCCAATGAAGAAAAAAAAAATGGAAAATGAAAATGCCTTAGCCGGCGGGAGGAATATACATATGTGTGCGTGGTGGGTATATAATGGAGGTCACGATGCGGGTTGGTAACGCGTTTCCTTGGCGTTAATTTTACCACATGTGGGGTAAAAGAATTGAAACAAGGCAACCAAATGAAATCAAGAGAAATTTTCTAAAATGAATAAAACAAATAATAATGCTTTGAAACATTGCGTAGACTGTTTAATTTTAGGTACTGACATTAATATTTCTATTTTTAAGTTGTTCGATTATCCATGGTGTAAACTTGGTCACATTTAGAAAATATGTTGGCTTATTGACCTCACCAGCTTCTGAGATCCACAAGCCCCTAACACTGTAACGATTCTCACTGTTTACCCAAGGACAGACCAATGATGATCCTAGAGCCCATTCAACACCTTCCTCTTGGCTTGAAGCACAAAATAAATTTGAATTCGGTTCAGTGGAACATAAATCGTTTGATACATTCATACGATTACTCTGCAAAAATACTTGACGCCTTCTTGAAAATTTTTCCCATCCGGTGGTTAGACAATCCGATTCCATAACTTTCGTATGCTCCATAGGTAAACAGACTGTCTGAATATGCGGTAGTGCGGTAAATTCCTTATTTAGAATGAGTAAAGCTATATTATATTCCTCGGAATCCTTATCGTATTTGCTGTGATAAATTTTTGTGTATTCAGACATCTCTTCATTGGGTAATATTTCTTCGATAGTATTCATGTCCCATTCGCCGGCTCTCGCAATCAGCTTAGTTCTAACTGGACCCAGACAAGAGCCTGTGGTTAGGACCACTTGGAAGTGTATCAAGGCTCCGGCACAACGATACTCGTATTCTGTATCAAAAATAGCCACAGTCCAGGGATAAGCACCGAAATTGACAGCTCCCTGGGTGTCGCCTTTAATTGTCATCAAAACTCCACTAGGATTGGCATATCCACATTCCACTTTTTTAGCTGTTGGTCTTGTATAATTCTTAACAATATTTTCTTTATTACAACATATCTCGAGATAGTCGCAATTGTGTTTTTTTGTTAAATTAATCATGTATTTGGTTGTAGGGACACTTGGATGTGTACAATTCCACTGGTTCACACACAGCCCCTTGCTAAAAAAGCATTTTGTTAAGTTTTGAGCTGAAGAATCTTCATTATCTTCGTAATCAAAGAAGTCATCTGCGCTTTCGCCACTAGTAATAAGTGTTGAGCCCAAAGGAATCAATATGTATAAAACTCGTAGTATATGCATTATGTGGAAGAAAAGAAAAACTTTTTATTGAAAATATTGCGAAACGCGTGATGTGCAACCAAATGCTTGAATCGAACAAATCAGACTAGTAATATATAAGACTGATAACGCTCAGTACCTAGCTGTTTGTATGTATGTATTAATATAGTCCATTATAGCATCACAAGAGGGTTTCGGGAGAAATCGTAATTATGTTGAATGAAGATTATCACCACCGAGCGAAATGAGCGTATGCGTCACAACTTATAGTATAGAAATTAATCAAAATCAGCGAGGTGTGCAAAAGAATTTTACTAGGAACTCAAAAGAAATTCAATAGACCGTGAATTCAAAAAGCATTCGGAAAAACACAGCCACAAGTTCATAACAATCAATTAAATTAAATGAAACCGCATTTAAGTGTATAATTTAATATGTATTTATAAATGTGAATACATAATGCTGTTGCTGGGTTAATTATTTCAAAGAAGTACTTGCATAGTACTTTCTATCGACACCCAAAGCGTTTAATTTTTCTCTTAACCATGGAAGCAGATATGCCACGTTCACGTAAGTTCCAGGAACATCAGCTGAACCACAGCCAATACCCCAAGCAACCATGCCAACTTGAAAATATCGCGTTTTCGAACCCACCAGAGGACAGATTAAGGGACTGCCACCATCGCCTTGGCAAGCATCAACATTCTTCTGGCCGCCAGCACACAATAAACTTTGATCCAGTTGATAGTGAGGACCCAGACGAGTTTTTCGAAACTTGGCATTGCATTCACTTTGCAAGAGAACGGGCATAGCAAGTTTTTTCAATCTCGGCTGATAGTCAAATTGTTGAAATGTCACCGATCCCCAACCTGTAACAATGCACTGTGATTTGTCGAGCAACTGAAACTCGTTAAAAATGGGCAAACAGATGGGTCTTATGTGAACTTCACCGTTAAAGGGGGTGTCTAGGATTAAGAGCGCAGTGCCGTTTGCCAAAGAACCAGGATCATAATGCTCATGTCTGATAATCTGTTTGACTTTCCTTTCCTGGTACGGATGTTGAATCTGTCGGTTTGTGTGATCGTATTCGCCAGCACGGACAAAGAGAGTATCAGTCGTTTTGTTTTCTGCGATACGGGCAGTTGTAAGGACTACAGTGGGCGCTAATAATGAACCGCCGCCAACGTAATTGGTGAAAACATCAACAGGATTAAAATCGCGCTCCAAAATTGCTATCATCCAGGGAAATTCTCCAAATGTAGACAATTTACTAGAAGGGTTACCAGGAGTTCCAAATCCACAGGGCTCCATATCATTAATATAGTTGGGTTGATTTTGCTGTCCAGAAATAAATATGAAATTTTGATATTTTTTTATATAAAATAAAAGTCTCACCTCCAGAGATGTGTCGCAGCAGACGTGTGGAGAAACACAAGCCGAATAGGAGGAATTGTGCTGCATTCTTCCATGAATGCAATCTGCTCGTTTCACGCAAATCTGTCGTGGACCACAGAAAATATCCTTTGGCTTTACAATTGTTGAAGGTTCTGGTGTATCAAAAAATGAGTAGTCGATTTCCAGAGAGCTGTCGTCGTCGTCCTTATCAACTCCATGACAAATCAAATGAAGAATAAGGAACAGGAGAAAAAATAAAACTCGCCTCATCTTTTCGATTAAAAATAACTTACTAAAAGCAATGCAATCATAATTATAAAAACACAAACACTTCGTACACAGCATTTCATTATACCCTTGCAAAAAGAGTATATGAATTGTTCAGCTCATTTCCGATTATATAAAGTATATATTATAATTTATTAGTAATTCTTATCCGCCCATTCAATCAAACGATAAAACCGTATGCTAGAAGATTCTTTGAACATTTTAGTTAGCAGTAATATAATAAATTTAAGGGTATTCAAACTTTGGCAAGGCTTAACCTTCTGGTTATTTTTGAGCTTATCAGCTCGAATGTTGATAACGAATATAAAAAGACAGTGTGCACATATTCAGGCATCAGTTCGCTAACAAAGTACCTCTCAGAGCATTAACGATGTGGAGCTCATTGTGCTTTACTTTTTTAGCTCTAGTTGCAATTAATACTCCTGGAGTCTCTTTATCCTGCCGTGCGCCCAACAAGTGTGTAGCTCGAAATTTATGTCGGGATGGCCAAATCGTTACTGATGGCAGTGGCATTATAATTTTTCGATTTGTAGTTTGTGATTCGTACAGCGTCTGTTGCGCTCCCGAAATTCAAGTAAGTTGATCATATTAAAGACCGTTAATCATATTGAAATATATTTTACTTTAGGAATCTACCACCACTAATCGGAATGATCTGTATGACGCGTTTTTAACAACGGTAAGTTAAACATTTTCATTATATCATTCTTCATGAAGAGGAAACTGTATATTGAAATGGCTTAAATGTGTTAGGCAAAGAGTATTTTTATGATCAGCAGGACGGGCGTTTACCGTTCCGTCTAGATCAACGGACACTGCCACCAGAAAACATAAATAATAATTGTTTATCAGTTTACTATATGCCAAAGTTCATCGAGATCGGGCGTTTTTTTATGTTCATGGCTCCAAAAGATGTAATTGCACCGACAAAAAATATTAAAGTTAACTCATACATTTAAATCGTTACATATTTAATTTACATATTTAATAATTTCATTCTTTTAATGTATAGCTTTGTTATCTATAATTTTCCAATTAACCAAGATCATTTTCAAACTTCACTTTAGAAGCCTAGTGTCCCAAGTATTACATTTGGAAATCCTTCAACTACTCTAGTCAAAAAGGTGAATGAGGTCTTTAATCCTGATACTGAGGTAATTGACCCACAGCAACAAATTGGTCTAAAATTATTTCAATTAGGTAAAAGGTATGAATGGTTTCATCATTTCATTGTTCTTTATTTAACCTTTAGGAGCCTTGTGTTACTGCAACATCTGAACAGCCTACCGTCACTTTAAATGATATCATGAACACCATTTTTAATACTCTAAACAGAAATAACACCGAAACTCAGGTAAGATACACACTTTCAACTAGGATGAGATACACACTTTGTGTGTTGGAATTCATAATCTTTCTTAAATTTTACAATTTGTTTAAAGGTGCCCAGTTGCGGTTACAGCAATAAAAATGGACTTGAAACGACTCGGAAACAAGCAAGTGAGGCGGACGTAAATGAATTCCCCTGGGTGGTAATTGTATATAACCGCAATACTGGAAATATTTTGGGAGGTGGCTCTCTAATAGCACCCAATGTTGTGCTTACGAAAGCTAAACACATTTCAAATATGTCACCACGAGATATCATTATCATAGCTGGTGAATGGCACACAAGAAGTAAGGATGAAACTTATCCATCTGTAAGCATGGAAGTGACCACCATTGAAATACACAGCCAATTCAATGAAGTAAACGGAGATTATAATGCGGCGTTACTTATTCTGAAAAGTTCCTTCAAAATACTTCCCAATATTAGTCCGATTTGCTTGGCCCCGGAAAGGACATCATATGATTCTTCACGCTGCTTCGTTGCTGGATGGGGCAAGAAAAATCATGATGATGATGATAATTCCTTTGCCTTAATTCAAAAGAAGATTGATCTTCCAATAGTTGGTAGATATCGTTGTGAATCGTTATTGCGGCAAACACTTTTGGGCATCGACTTTCAGCTTAAGGAGAGTTTCATTTGTGCTGGCGGAGAAAAGGATAAGGATGCCTGCATTGGTGATGGCGGTGCACCGCTTTTTTGTCCTATTCCACGGCAAAAAAATCGCTTTGTCCAGGTTGGCATTGTCAATTGGGGTATTCTGTGTGGTCAGGAAAATGTGCCCTCTGCTTATACGTCCGTCTCATACATACGCTCGTGGATCGATCAGAAGACGATGGAACATTCAGTAAACCCAAGTTACTACACAGTTTAATATACTTAAGCTATGGATTAAGTCGTTGAACATTATTGGGAGACGGCTTTAAGGTTAATTATGGTATAACTGTTATATAAAAGGTAAAAAGAATGATGATAAAAGAAACTTTCCTTTAATTCAGATATCCGTGGGCACTGTTTACGTAAATTGAAGTTGACTTGTGCTTTACATTAAATGGAAGGGAAAAAATTGTTATTAAAAATGTGCTCGGAGTCTGGCTGGGCCATCCGTTGGCTGATAAATATGCAACACTGTAAACGACGGGTGGTAGATGTTTGAGGGGGGAAGTGGATTCAGAGGGTTGTGTCTGTGCGGCGACTGCCCTCTGCAATTTGAGCAGACGTTTTCTAATAAACATTAAGTTGACATGAAATACACGCCAAACAAATGAAGCAAATGCATTTCATGCTCTGACCAACAGCAAAAAGCAGCTATGTGGCCAGGCGTGGTGGGTTGTGTGGGCGTGGCTGCAACTGCTTACTAATGCTGGCTTTCAGCGCTTGCACCGCAGGATATGTTTACAAATTGAAAAATATAGCTTTGAGACCGTCAGAACGTGCTGAAAAAAATATATTACAGAGGAGGTTTTATTCAACCATGCCGAATGATTATTACCCTGCTAAAGCAGTGGGATAATATTTTGCAAAACTTTTGAAAAGTCTTTTTATATTTTTGTCAACTAAATGAAAATGGAAATGAAAATGGTTGTCATCTTCAACAGTTTGGTTAATATTCAGTTATTATATAGTGTAAGTTATTATGTAGTGTAGCGTAACAAACTTTTTAGGATAAATGATATACCCTAACGTGGGGACAGCAACACATTTCAATGAGGAACTAACTACGGTGTGTTAAGGTCAGGGAATTAAGTGATGGAATTTTTCATTATGAATTCGATTTATTATTTAAAAAATTATTATCTTTAAAGAAATTATGTGAAATCAATAAAAAAAGATTATATATAGAGAGCTATTATTGATATATAGGATAAGATTGCAGCAACAAGGACATTTGACATTTCAGAAAGATTAGATGAATTCTCTTTAGGAAATCAATCACAATGCAAACTAAATGTGAACCACTATACCGCTTAGTCTATGATCCAGACTTTTGGGTTGTGAGTCCCCTCTCAGTAAAAATGAGTTGTTACGTGGGTCAGTTGGTGGGCAGGCGGGAACTTCCTGGGAGAGTGGTCTACTTTGTCGACGTGCCACGCGGTTTTTCAAGAACATTTGTAAGTGTATGAGTATATACGTCTGTATATATATATATATGAATGTAGGTATACATATTTCCCGCACAAAGTAGCTAGAGAAGCAGCTTAAATCTGACATGAAACATTTGCGTGACAAGCAAAACGTTGGTCCACCCTTTGGGAGAAGAAGACATCCCGTGGTATAGGCAATGCAGAAGGTAGGCAGCCACGTCCACTGCATAGCACAAGGGAAACCCAGTGAAAATAATTATGGCGCAAATCACAATAATGCAGCTAAAAGGAAAATATGAACAGCACCAACTACAAAAAAAAGTCACAAATTAAAAGTGAACACAAAACGCGGGAACAGGATGTCAGAGGCAGAATCAGGACCTTGCTGGGACTGGCTGGAAGCAAAAGCAGCAAATCCTTTATATACCCGATGACATTGACATCAGAGAAAGCAGAGACGATGAAATTAACTCGTGGTTAACCATAAGAATAATGAAAACAAAAGCGAATACCAGCGATTCCTAATTTCGAAAAATGTCATGTTAACTACAATTAAATTTCGCCTTCTGTCAGGTAACCAACATTTTGACAGAATTCAAATCACTGCTTCAAGGGAAATCCAATACGATGCTGAGACAATGTGAATGTGACTGATTGCAATGATGATGACGATGAAGATGCTGATGCTCAAGCTGATTAGGATGATAGCAATGTCTGCGTCATAAATGTCACTTTCAATTGCGATTCGACAGTTGTTCGATTTGATGCGTGATTTGAATGGAATATTAGCCAAAATCCGAATTTCGACAAACAATTTTTTTGTTCTTTTTTATCCTTTTTTGACAAATATAATTATGTCACAATGTCATACGAAATAATGTGACTTGAAAATAAATATTATAAGAAATGACATCAAATCAGGCGACTGTACTGATTCAGTCTTGCACACTCTTCCAATTCGAAGTTCAATTTTTAATTACTTTCTTTAATTTTAATTACTTCTGCGTTAGAAACTGTATTGCGATTTTATAAGTACGTTTAATGTGTCACATATTATGAGATGGTAGATAAGAATAATGTGGAAAAATCAGCAATATAGTTGGGAGAGCAACAAAAAAACTTATCTGTTTGCTAGGCTAAAGGTCAGGCCATTTTTTGGGAAACTTTCAAGTGATTAAGTACTACACACTGAATTGAAAATGTTGTTTTAGTACAAAAATTTATAATATTTTTTGTTTTGAATTTCTTTTGTTTTGTCCTTTTTTGCATACACGCTTAATGATTCTCAAATTAGATTCTCTATTTATTGGCGAGGCAAACAAGCACTTGAACTTTACACTGAATTGCACTTAGAAATAAAAAGGAACACACTAAGAGAATGGGCAAAAATAGTGAACAGCGACCGCATCAAGTATTATTATCACTCAATGCAATAAATTTTATGCATTGAACGAGCCAAAGACGAAAGTCAAGTGTCGAACATTCCGTATCGTTTCGTTTCGGTTTGGTTTGGTTTTGGTTTCTCATTGGCGCCAGCCAAGCCATCCATTGCCCCTCATTCCTTTCCGTAGTCTGGACCGACAATAAGTGCTTCCTGTTTCCGGCATCTCGACTCTTGTCTCTAGACAACTCTTCTCCAAGCAACTAACTATAACTGTCGGCAAGTTGGCTTTATTATTTCCACACTGTTGAATATGCATATAAAAACTATACAAGACTCTAAAAAAAAAGGGGCAAGTAAAAAAGCAAGGGATATTTTTGAAAAAATGAAAAATCAAGCAGGAGTGTAGACTTTGTTTTGCTTTGACGACCAAAATCTGGATGGGCGGCAAGGTGGGCGGGGGTGTGGCAGCTGCATTATCACTTGCCAGCCAAGCAAAATATTTTGTGGGTGCATTAAGCATTTTCCCTCTTTGGCCGCAAGACAAAAGAAAAACGCTGGCCCGACTTGGGCAAAAATATGCGGGCACGAGATGAGCGAAGGGCTCTTACCAAGCTCCAATCTTCAACCCCCTCCCCACTGGGGTGCTCTCACTATCTCAGGGCTTTGTCTGCATTTTATATTAAACTATTTATGATGCTGGTCGGTAGCTGGAACAGAGGATCTGCTCCGCCGAAGGAGTCTCGCTTCGTTGGCTGCCAAGAGTCGCAAAATTTACCTACAACAGCTTTCAAACTACAAGACTCTGTTGCATTTTTTTCATGCTACATTTTGTGGGGGAATATATGAAAAATTTTTAACAATTATGTGGCTGAAAATTGTGGCGAAAGCTGAGTAGAGTGGCACACGAAGCCTTTGTTTGGTCAGCAGAATACAATTTTTTAAATACATTTGGGCATTAAAAAATAAAAGAAGAAAAAAATGGAATGCCAAAAAAGTGATAAATTTCATATTAAAAATTCTTACTTAAGAGATAGAAATAAAAAATAAATAAATTTACTTGTAGTACTAAAAGTCTCCTTACACTTTGTTAAACTGGACATTTTTAGACTGGAACCATAGCAAGGAAAAGGCAAAGGAATAAATCCACATTTTATTTTTATAATTATTATCAAAACAACAAAAAGAATATTGCTTTACGACTATCTCTTTCAAAAACATAGAAAATATGATCTAAAGTCAAACATTTATAATCCGAATATAAGAATCTGAAACAATTAAAGAAGGTACTCAACAAAAAATTTCAAAAGGTAAAAGATTTAAAATCAGTGAATTCAATAATAATGGGATCGAGCATTTTGATTTTCCATAGCAACAAGTGAGGATTATGTAGAGTTTTCATCTTGTTTTTAGGCGACTTTATCAGGAAATGTTTGGCATTTAAAAGTATGCTAAAAAATTGTTAATAAAAAATGAAATAAATAATTAATTGAAGTTTGACAATTTTTTTTTTCTCCATTAATAGGAGAGAGGAGGAAAGACGGAATCAAGGAAGATGGGATACCTGAATGATGACCGATTACTGCTGGAATTTGAAGAGGCAGTTGGTGGAGAAAGCTCACAAAAAAAAGGCATCAAAAGGCAATTTTCAAGGAAAAAAGGAAAGATCTGATTCCAAAACAACAGAAAGTTTAACCTAGATTAGCAGGATATAGACCAAAGAGGATATAGACACCTATAAATTTGATACACAAAATGTTATGTGTAAAGTGTTCATGTTTTCCAACAAATTCAACGATATTAAATTTCGTGAACGCAAATTTGCTTAAATTGAATGTTTTGAAATCTGTAATATCGTTTCCCTTTCTGTAGATTTCCCAGTCGATTGGAAAATAACGCGATACTAGTTCTAAAACGGAATTTCCATCTGACCGCCGTTTCGAATGGGGCTGCCGGGCCAGAAATGGAGAGAAAATGCTGCGGCATTTGCAATTTTTGGCCCTAAATGAAAACTTAATTAGTTTGCTGCTAACCAAAATCATATTGGCATGACGATTGCAACAGTTTTGCTTGAATTGTCTTTGATGGAAAATCAATGGCATAAGCTGTAAATGGCATTTACTGCCCCGCCCCTAGCCAACAAGCTCCGTTACCAGCATTTGCTTGCCCAACAATATTGGTGCACAGAGATTAGTTGCTTATTTTGACAGAAGCTGTCAGTGTTGCATTTAGTCGGGCCAACTCTGTAAACAAACAAAAATATTTGTGCTGTAAGGAGTTGCAGATGATGATGCCTTTCTCTCTTTCTCCCTTTTCATATATGTTGCTTTGTCGCTCTCTATATCATTTTTGACTCTGTCTAGAACATGGAGGATGGCTGCTTCTACTTGAGTGCCCTGCCACATCCTTATGCGCATCCACATTCGCATAGTTTTTCTTTGCCGCTTTACTCATTTTTCATCCGCTGCAGCTTTGCCACGTTGCTAGGGCTAAGCTTTTAATTAAATGCAAGAAAATTCAATTTTAATTAAAATTTCTCAAAAGTCTGAGTGAGAGATGTGGTTGCATCTCTTTTGGCCTGCTGATGCTGCTGCTTTTGCTGCTCAAGTGTTTGCCAAACGTGTAAAATTGAAAATTAGGAAATCGAATTGTAACGCCCAGATAGAGATTCATCATCACCATCGTCATCAGCAGGCTGCAAACACAAAGGCAAAATCAAAATTGTAAAGTAATTGGAAATGAAAATTCATTTTGTGGCTCCCTCACACACACACACACACACACACACACACACACACTACACGCATATGTGGGATTTCCTGTTGCACTATTGTCTGAGCCCAGGGATCGGATTTTGTATAACAACAAAGGCTACAGAAACAATAACAAAAGCACAAATAGTTAAAAGTTTTTCTTTTGTATATTTGGAAATGAAAAAGATTTAAATTTTCCTGTCAGATATTAGGACGAAAATTCCAAAGCCTTTGTTACTCAATAATTATAATTTACATGCAACTGGATTAGACGTTCATAGCCTTTCAGCAGAGGGGAGTTTCACGAATCCATGTAATCTCTTAATATCCCCCAATCAAACGTGACTTTCAATATTTGGCCATGCCAGCGAAAGTAAAGATGGCAGCCTAAAGCCTTTCCTAGGCCAGTTTATATTCTTCCATGTTTCTTTTGCTTAGGCAAAAAAGTTTTTAGTGAAAAAAGTTTCTCAGTTCGAGCATTCTACACATAATTTAAACACACACATCCTGTCAGTCATAAATTACACATATTACATGCACGTATAAATCCGGAATCGCAAAAAGATACGAGTGAGCCAAAAGTGCGCCAGCAAAACTGTTAAGCAAAGTGCTTAACATACTTTTTGGCGCAGGGCCCGAAGAAGCATTTACACACAAGCATAAGCACAGACGCACACTCTCGTACACACACACACACACACACGCATACTCATATCGCGAGGGTCATAGGCAAATCGGTAAACGCACGTAGCGTAAAAAGTTGAACAACTCTTACGCCTTAACCGGCACGAAGTGAAAGTTGAAAGTAAGTCAAGACGATGCCAAGGCAAGTATTTTGCTTTTCCAAACCACCAAAACCAAAAAACCAATTGCCAACCTTTAATATTTAATACATTGTATCGAACGATATGACCTTAAAATGTATCTGTCTTACTTCAAGATTAAAATGGCCTCCAAATTTCCTTTTCAATAGTAAACGTAACATTTTTCATTTCTGGGAATTGATTTATATTTAAAATTTTTTGAAAATATATGTAAATATTTGAACTCGACCTGTTGTTCGTCAAAATTTCTCGTGTTTTTCGATTTCTAGTTTAAAGAAAAAAACAGAAAATTGTCTTGTATGTATGGCATCAAATTGCGGCCACATATAAAATATTTACTACAAAAAATTTGACACAATAAGCTGAGGGAACTCGTACACAATGAGACTAACGAAAAATGTGACCGAAGTGTTTAATGGACTTAATGGTATTTTCTTTTGTTTAATTGTAATCCTTGGAAATACTGCAGTCGCTGTGAAGTTGTACGATGAGCCACGTTTACCTCTAACGTTGATACCATATCATTATGATTTGAAATTGCTGACTTATCTTGAAGATAGTCCAGATATGTTTCGATATATGGGCAGCGTTAACATTTCTGTACATGCACAACAATCTACCAATCTTGTGGTCTTACATGCGAGAGATGCGAATATAGAAGTGCAGAAAATTCAGATTTGGGATAAAGAAAAGGGAGTACTCTTTAATACTAGTCGAACGGAATACAATAAAGAAAAGGACTACTTTATAATTGAAGTTGAAATGCCGTTCGTCAGAGGTCGATCATATGTATTGAGTCTACCATTTGAGAACATACTTAAGGAGGACTTTAAAAGCGGATACTTTGTGGGATATAACGAAGGGAAGAATGAACTGGATAGAAGGTAAGTTAGACTTTACACTATATTTAACTTAATTGATTCTCCTTTTTAGCTGGTTCTCACTTACCCAATTTGAACGTAACTATATCAGAAATGTTTTGCCCAGTTTCGATGAGCCCGCCCTGAGGGCCACTTTTAATGTGACTCTAGGTCATCACAAGCGTTTTCAAAGCTTTAGCAATATGCCTTTATTAAAAAGATTTAATAGGTAAGTTGAAAAATCATTAATAAACTAACTCTATATATTTATATAAAATATTTAGTAGTGATCTGAAGGACTATGTCTGGTCTATGCATGAGATCTCTCCCCTTATGCCCACATATCTTCTTGCCTTCTCCATTAATAATTTCACTTGCATGTTCTCTAAAACTTTTGATCGGGAACCTGTGGGATTTCGCACTTGTTCACATGTTACCCAGGTGCAAGCACTATCGCTTGCGTCTGTGATTGCGCCGAAACTTTTTCAGTTTTTCGAGAATCTCTTTCAAGTTCCATGTCCATTGAGAGAAATACAACAATTAGCCATACCCAATTTGCCCATTGCGGCCATGGAAAATTGGGGTCTTGTTGTCTATTCCGATGAAATGATCATGCAAAAGAATAAAAAAAAATTGACAAATCTGTCACAAGGCCAAATAAAGACACTGCAATTGGTATCCCATGAATTGGTGCACATGTGGTTCGGAAACCTCGTAACAATATCATGGTGGGATAGCCTATGGTTGAACGAAGGTCTGGCTGGTTATTTTGAGGCAGCGGGAGTGGAGCATCTGCAGATGAACTGGGGGCGAAACATATTATTTAAGTATCGCGAAGGCTCACTAATGAACGAATTGATGGCTATGCCCGTGGCAATAAACGCATCGTCTGACAAAGATCTTATTGAAAATAGTTCCGTTGCATATGTCTATCAGAAAGTAACAACAATACTACGAATGCTCAATGCGATGTTGGGTGATGAAGTGTTTTATGAAGGATTATACTTTTATTTGAGCCAATACTCGTATTCCAATACGACACCCGATCAATTTTGGGGTAAAATGCAACTGGCAAGTCTCCGTAGCGGTGTATTACCCGATGACCATAAAGTGAATATAATTATGGACTCGTGGACTAATCAGGCGGGTTATCCTGTTTTGGATGTTATACGAAATTATAATAATAATACAATTTTCTTTGCACAAAATCACTTCTCGTCGTCGAATGGGAGTCACAGTGAAGTTTGGTGGATTCCACTCACCTACACCACGCAAAGTGAACGCAACTTTTCTAGTACACGTACCAAAGTGTGGCTAATTCAACCATCAATGCATCTAAATATTCCCCTTTTGAGCAAAGAGTGGGTTATGTTCAATATACAAGCGGTGGGCTATTATCGCGTTAATTATGATGAGCGTAATTGGCGCTTGATAGCTTTCGATCTTTATGAAAATCACAAACAGATCCATGTCCTGAATCGTGCCCAAATTGTTAGCGATTGTCTATATTTATGGCAGCAGGGCCGCATCCATTGGTACACAGCAGTGGATGTCCTTAAGTACATTATAGAGGAAGATGAATATGAACCCTTGGTTGCTTTCGTTGTTGGGGTTACCAATGGTTTTTGGGGCATATCGCCAGATAGATCACTTATTATAGCGGTAAGTTTATTAGAAGGTTATTACATTTTGTAGAGAATGATTGTAAATTGAATTATCATTATCATTATTATAGAAATGGCTGGGCAGTGCCGGTAAATGGTATGCGGAGTTCATTAATTATACGTTCAATTGGTTTGTCCTCATTGAAACCAACCACTTCAGTAGAAGTAAAGGAAACGGTAGTAAAAGGACAAGTAACCTCAAACAAGAAACTGAATCCTGGGGGAAACCACAAAATAATGGCAGACAAGGAAACCGCCATCAATGAACCGCAATTGTATTTGTTTGCAAATAACTGAAACGTTATCTCTGACTATTTATCTTTATCTACAATAACGGTTGTTGCAAGGGAAAACAAGCCAAGCCAGTCCACACCAGACCAGAAAGCAGAGGCACGAGCATGCCCAAGCAATACAATGCCAAAGGAAAAGGACACCGTCTTCTTGTGCCAATAATGATGCAGGCAAAATAACCATAAAACTGTGGAGACAGAGGCAAACGGACAGAGGTAAACGCAGAGTGCGAAAGAGGAAGAGATACAATTTGAAGTCCATTCTAATGTTGCAGTTACAATAGTCGTATAGGAAAAATGCTGCAAATGGCTATGCAATGAAGTCCCATTTTAAAGTCACTCCGTGAGTTCAGTCTTTAGGTCTGTCAATAAACAATTTTTTGTGGTTCAAACCTGATCTCGTTTATTTGAAAATTTAATAAAAAAACCAAAACATCGTTATTCACTCACTCTTCCCCTCCTCCAAGTTTTGTCCATTACCTTACCCCAAAACATATTTTACGCATAATGAAATTTAACCCACAGCGTTCTGCTCTTTAGCGGCGGCTGATTGCGCCTAAAACCATACAAATTAAATTTAATGGAAAATTTATTTTTCATTTCTTCTTGTTTCTCTTTTGTTTTCGAAATTTTCTGTTTTCGCCCCTGAGGGTGTATAAACGAGGACAGATTTAGAAATCTAATTTTCTCATGAACCTTCTTTAAATGTTATATTTTGACTAACCAATAAAGAAATTCATCTCAAAATATATGAATTGCATATTACTTTTGAAGTTTGTCAGATGCAATTGGTTGCAATCGTTGGAATCGTATCGGATATTTTGGATATTTATTGGAAATGTATAAATTGAGATTAAAGAAGCAACAAAACAAATACTTTTCCCAATTGCTGCAGTTAAGCAGATTAATGAAAGTTAAGTCTTATACTAATTTCCCCCATGCATGGAAAACTTTTTGAATCCACGTGTTTTACACAAATAGAATGCTAATACTTGTAATAGTTTGTATTTAGATTATAATATTGATTAGGCTACGATATTTCAGTTAGTCTTTCTTTGGTGGGGTAAGCTAAAAGGGGTAGTATGTTTTGTAGTTCTATATGGCTTCTGGAACAGAAACTTTTGTATATATGTAAGTTTAAAATAGTTTCGATTGCAGATATGATGGGGGTCATTTGTGTTTGTGTGTTGTTTTCGTATGTCCTTTAAGGGTCGTATTAGTTTTGTTTTTTAGAGAATATTTTGGCGTTTTATGGAATTCTGTGTTTCAATGCCCTAAAATCAAGCTTGACATGCTTTCACTTTTTTGAATTAACTTTAAATGGTGCACAAAAAATATTATTTAAATTTCTTAGGTATTCTTTCATCGTGCTTTATGAATATTCAAGGAATTTTCCAAGTGTTTAACATTTCTTACTTGTTCTACATCTTGTTTCAGCATCTTTCGATTTGTTTAACATTACATTCATATGACACAAGCCATATCTAAGTCACAATATCAATACACTTAAAGCACATGTCGATTTCCAACATCATCAGGCACACACCACGCATATCACCCACACACACACACATGCAAAGAGAGAGAGAAAGAGATAACAACAACTTATAGGAGTCGATTCAGTGCCGAGTCGAGTTTGGAATTTTTTGCATGAATTATGCAAAAGAGTTTTGTGTTCCAGTACAAAGTTTTCTGCTTCTTGTACTCTTCCCCCACAAAGGGAATACTTAAATGGGATTTGGGAAATCATCACAAACGAAGAAAATGGGCAAGACAGAGATAGCGAGAAAGAAAAAGAGAGAGACAGAGACGGAGAAAGGAAATTAAAAGGAGATGGCAGAAAAGAAATCGTTGGCCAAATGATTTTTCTTTACCGCTTTGATGGCATTTCAAATTGCATTGAGGTTAAATAATGTAATCTAAAATGTACAAACATATATACATACATATGTACATATATGTAGGTACAATTGTATTACATATATTTTACTATCTGAATTATATATTTCATGTGCATAAACTCATTAAACGCTGTATGCCATGTTGGACCAATAAATTTAACAGAGCGTTAACTGTGTGAAATCCCATCGCCCATTTACTCGAGGTGACTGTACCACATACTCCTCGTCCATCTTTACCCAAATGCATATACAGCCGCCATTCACCATCTCCGCATCTACACTGGCATAGCCGCCGAATGCCACCTGCAAAATTGCAACTTAACAATGCTTCAGAGAGTCCATGGATGTTGCCCGGGTACCCCATGTGGCAAGTAACGCATGCGGCGTATAAATCAATATTGGCAATTTAAAATTGGCTCGCAGTGTATGAAGCCAATATCCGGGCAGAGTTCGGGTAAAGAAAGAACCAGAAACCCTCTCCCCCTCCGGCTCAACAAAAAAAAAAACCTGCCAAAGTGGCAGTGGCAAAGCAGCGGACAGAGGAGCAGCAGAAAAGGAGGCGAAGTTGTTGTACCAGTAGATGGAGCTGGTACAGCAGTTTTGTCCTGCCGAAGGGCAAACGTGAATCTTAGACAAACATTATATGGCACCCGGAACGATTCGTTCGATTTGCGATTGTGTGTGCCTGTGTGTATATGGGCATGTGTGTATGTTTGCCGATGCGGAGAGGCCACACTCTCTGAAGCGGCACAGCGGTAGGGCAACATTTGGGTAGATTCGCGAAGTCTATTAAAAATGCGCATATGTACATACATTTTGTGGTCCTCTTTTACCGTTGTGGCCAACGGGTAAATACAATATAAAAACATCGAGCACAAAAAGACAACAACAAAGCGAAAAAAACCGAATGGAAATCGAAGCCCTGCCTTTAAAAAGGATAACAAGTGTCCCGGCAAAACTGTTTTAGTACTTTAAAACCATTTATCAACACTAATTTTAATACATTTCAAATCAGAATAATCAATGTTTAATTAAGCCATTTAATAGAATTTGTTTTTCAATTTTTATGGATTTGAAAGCAGAAACTATTCTTAATTTCAATCATCATCAAACTTACCATCGCTCGTTCTAACTAAATTTGTTTTTTTCTTTTCTTCTTTAACCTTTTTGAACGAAATAGACACCGATGAGTCAAGCCTAAAACTAAAAACATAACTAAAGGAACAGCGAATGTAATTGATATAGTAAATAACACTAGCTTACAAAAATATGTTAACAGTAAAAGAAATACCTAGAATAAGTCTTAAACATTGAGGTAAATATATTAAGTTGAAGACTAATTCCAGCATAGATCATCAATATCAAACAAGTAGATGTTATGGGCTAAAAATGAAAAAAACTATAAAATTGATTTTGTGAATTTCTCGTTTTTTTCATGATGACACAATTGGTGTAAAAAATAAATATTACTCTTACATCAAAATGTTTTAAATGACACACTGCTGACTGTTAGACTCTGACTAATCATTACTATAATGCTGATAATGGTCCGACCTAGCTGATTCATATTCGCAGTATGTATATACGAACATGGCTTTGATCAACAATATATAACCTTTATATGGTGGAAGGAGCTTTGTCCAAAATTAATATCCTTTTTTTGGAGATCAAAAAGATTCTAAAAGGTCCAAAGAAAAAGTAAGGTAAACGGAAAACACAGGTATTTACGGTTAATTTAACAGAGTCATAATCAAAGAAAATAGTTAATAGATGAAATTCATTTGTTTAACATTTGGATTCTAAAATAATTATCCTAACCAATTAAGAGACAATTATAAAAATAAATGCTATATGACTCATAATTTATGAATGTTTCTTAATTTTATTAATGGTTCATAAAAATTTACAGTTAGCCTTAAAGCAATTCTGTTGCTCTAACAAATCTCTTATGTATGGACACTTTTTTTTTAAATTGAATGAATTTTTAATATTTTTATTTTCTGTTCGGGGCAAATATCAGCAAATAGCCAAACAACAAAAAGCCTCTCGTCCAATGGAAATCACCTAATTATATGCCAATAAGTATGCAAAATTAAAATATTATGCAAATTATTCTGAAAAGCGTGGAAATTTAAACGCTTTTTGTTTTGATTTTTTGGCGAAAATAAAATTATGACATCATCATCATTATTATCATCATTAGCATTATCAGCATCATCGACATCAACAGCAACAACAGCAACCACATGGGGTGAAATGCGTCAAAAACAAATTACCTCAGAGGACCTCTTGTTCTGTCTCTCCATAATATCAAAGAGCGTCCAAAATATTATGCCGCATCAAAAATTTTTGTTTACTACCAAACGAGAGAGAACTTTGCAAAATTGGGTGAAAATATAAATAGAGAAATAAAATTTAAGAGCCGACATTGTGATACCCTTAAGTTTAGAGATCACTCTCTTTAGTTACCCAAATTTAATTAAATTCGAATAAAAATTCTCAGTTTTTAGTCTTCAGTGTCCAAGACAGATAAGTTAAAACTTATTTGATTGTGTCAGTTATGTATAAATAACTTTTATTGGTCCATAATGAACTGTTTATCCATAAGTTACAGGGTATCAAAGCATATATAAGTATATATATAGAATATTTTCTTATAGATAGTTTTGTTATTGTTAAAGGTTGTTATTATTGTCCCGGGCATAAAGGAACAAACACAACAACATTTCCAAGAAAAATAGGAAATGAAAAATCATTGAAGTATAAAAAATAAAAAACAGATAAATACCAGAAATTGATTTTTGAGGCACAAGTTTTTATTGCAAAAGAACGAAAAAAAAAAAACCGAGATAAGAAAACTATTTATTTATTAATAAAATATGTCGTTAAATATTTGGATGGTTTTTGCATTTTATGAATAGCTCTTAAAGGAGGAACAATAACCATGGCTAACTATTTTATTATAATTATTTTAAACGGAATTTTAAATGGCATTTCGTTTGGTCAACCGAGAAAATATTGGAAAATTAATCAGCTATGAATTTATTATCAAATTTCCCATTTACTCACCAATTTATATATGTATATACATATATAAAAATAATGCGTCATGCCTTAATGGGCCGCGCCATCACACAGAGTATCGAAAATTATTATTCAACATTTTTGTGTTTTTTCTTTTTTCATTGTGTTTTTTTTTTCTTTTCTTTTTGTGCTATAATTTATATTTACGTATGTATTTCATTTGTGGTGGCCGAAATGACGAAAACAAAAGTGTAAAACTTTTATGGAATTATGCATACAATAAATATCATATATTTGTTTCTTTTTGTTTTTTTTTCCCCCCTTTTTTTTTTTTTTTTTGAGGTTATTGAATGTTATTGAATAGAAGCATTTTTGTGTGTGCTGTTTTGTGGGCATTTCATTTAATTTGAAGCAAGTAATCGCTACTTATTATCAATGAATATTTAATGACAATTATTGATTTTTAATGGCTTATCAATTGTGGTTAACAGTTGCATTTTGCAAAAATGAATTCATTAACTTTAGTCAGAGTGACGATTTCAAGGTACTTGCAGACATACATATTTATATGTCGACTTTATTTTAACAAAAATGTGAAAACCGTAAAGGTTTTTATAATAAATCTTTTTGTTAATTGTCTTTTAAGAGTTAATTTGTGTATGAACGAATGGAATTGCCATGTACATACGTCCATATAGTTGCTATAAAGAATCGGATGACCCTTCTTTGGCATCAAAATCGAATGGTTTCTTGACATAATAAATTAATTAGGTTTTGCTTTTGGAGAAGATTACTTAATTAGCTGGACACATTATTAGTTGGAATCGATGACATTTACCTTAACTGTGAGCTTTACCTATCACTATATGCTCACTTAATGTCTGGTATCAACTCAGCATTTCACATTCAATCTCTTATAGGGCTTACCATAATATTATTGGAGTATAAAACACTTTTGCTAATTAAAACCAATCTCCACTTCCACCTTTACCTTGGTTGCACAATTCTTCTTACTTTTTTTCCCGTCGCTTTACCAGCCAAATGCTCAACAATCCTTTGGGCCGTGCCAAGAGCTTAACATTAATTGCCGTCTTCCATTTCTTTTCGCTTCACCTTTCCTTTTCTCTCCAACATCTCCTCGTCCACCATTCACTTTGTTCACTCATTCGCTTAACTCCAGTGCAGAAGAAAAAAAAAAAAAAAAAAAAAAAAACGTAAAAGTGAATGAATGGCAAAATGAATGTAAAGTTAAGTACAAGAACTGTAAAAAGTCTGATAAAAAAGTTAAGGCAAATGAAATGCAGAAAATGCAAAGCTAATAAAATACAAAAAAAAAAAAAAAAAAAAGACAGAAATATTCGAAAAACAAACTTTTTCCTTACTTCGTATCAAGTGGACAAATTTTGTAGCCAAAATATTTTTTGGCTTAATTACCGGCTTGGGCTTTTAAGCATATCGGCAAATAGTTGTAAAATATCAAAATGTTGGCCAGGAGCAATGGACAGCAAATATTTAAATTTATTGATTAATTATACCCAAAGCGACTATAGAATGCAATTAATTTCAATTAGACAAACATTATTGCCAAGCCCAATCGAAATCAAAATTGGAATTTAATTAAACATTAAATAATAAACTTTAAATTTGTTCATTTTTAGCAAATTAATTGGTAAATAAAGTGGCAAAAACATATTTGAAATGGATCCATTCTATATCTAGTATTGTAGAAGCAAGGTTTAATCTTTATTTATTAATCTTTTATATCACAGGCTTATTCTTTATCTTACTTTCACGTCTGTATTCTTTGATCGTCGCCTATCGAATGACCCTCTCTGTTCGTCTGTCTGTCTCTCTTCTCATTGTTCAGTGTTAATTAGCGTGCATACTGCTCTGCCACAACAGTCGTGGCAATTCCATCATACTTATCGGTGTTCGATATAGTTTAAACTGCTTATCCTACTACAGTATGTGAAGCAAATGTTCTGAAGAAGTTTATTAAATAGCAGAAATCTAATTATTTTTGATAAGGCGCCTAAATTATTATACTAATAAATCTTGGGAAATTAAATTTATTTACTTAATTAAACAATATGTAATATAAAGATTCTTACAATGGTAATAATAAATACTATACCCAATTGATTATGTGAATAACTTTTAAATTTTAAGTAAGAAAAAATATTACACTTTGCATTATATTGAAGGTAATTGTATTGAAAGGCTTAAAGTGTTAATTGACTTAATAATTAGTTTAAGGCAAAGGCAGAAAGAGAAAGCGGAAAACTATTTAGTGTGGGAATGGTCTGGCAATCCTATTCAGCCAGCCCTAGTTGAGTCAGCTGACTCGAAAAAGCGGGAGACAATCTGGCAAGCCGGTCAGACAGAGACGCATTAAGAAGACGAAGTTAAAGACGATAAGACGAGTTTTAAGACGAAAAGCCGAAAGTGTAAGACGTACACACGACGAAAACGCGAAAGAAGTTAAACAATTAATTATAATTATATCTACTATTAACTAAAAATCAATACTTATCTTAACATTAAATAAAGTTAATATAAAACTATAACCGGGACTGTGTTTATTCGTAATACAATACCCCAGTCCCACACATTTTGGGGGCTCAACCTAAAAAAAAAAAAAAAACGTGAAAAAAAGTGACCCACACATTTGGGCTCAACTTAAAAAAGAATAAAAAGTGAAAGAGAGGTGACACACACAAAGAAGTAAAAGTGAAAAAGATTTTAAAAGTGTAAAGAAGTAGCCCAGACATATTGAGGCTTTACGTGAAAAAACTATAAGTGAACTCAACCTAAAACAAAGTGTAACGGAAAATTAAAATAGAGTGTAAAAAGGTGCAAAATTAACTAATACGAGTCTCTCTAAAAGTTTAATGAAAATGGTGAATAATGCTAAAAGTTCAATAACAGTCGAATCGGTATAAAAGAAAACAATTTTATTTCACAATTTCTTGGAAATTGCATCAGCCAAAAAGAGACGCCACATTTTACCGCGTTTTTACCGCGTCGGTTACCCATACACACACAGCAACGAAAAAAAACGAAACGAAAAATGGCACAGTTAAATGACTTTCAGTGTATTAGTGATATGCTTCGGCAGGAAAAGAGAGAGAATATCGTTCTGTTGCACAAGTTTATTTTTGGAAAAGAAGGAGATAGAAATAATAGAAAACGGGTGCGCGAGTTCGAGGGCTATGATTTTGCTGAGTCGGACAATTTGTATAATGACAAAGTAAATTATATTGCTGAAAATCTGTCAGATATGGACCTGGCTGTAATTTGTAATTTGCTTCGATTGCCTCACAATAAAAACGATTTAACGAAACACATATTTTGCAATTTAAAAAAGAATTCTTTGCTGAAAGATGCCGATTTTCAAACGGAAAATAACGATGAAAGTGAAGACGAAGAGTCACAAAACGACGAAGTGTGTGAAAATGAAAGCGTGCGAAGCGAGAATTCATGCAGTGTGCAAAATAGAAGCAGTGTGCAAAATCCAAGCAGTTTTTCCGAAGTTCCGAGGTTCGCTTTAAACTTTCGCGATATAGAAGACTCTATCCGTTTGTTTAGTGGCGAAGATAATCTATCTATCGAAGTATGGATCCAAGATTTTGAAGATATGGCAACTGTTATGTGTTGGAACGAGTTACAAAAATTTATTTTTGCCAAACGATCATTAAAAGGCCTAGCAAAAATGTTTGCTAATAGTGAGCGAAATGTAACGACCTGGTTTAAGCTAAAAGTCGCACTTCTTGCTGAATTTAAATCAACAACAAATAGCGCACAGTTACATAAGTCAATGTCTGATAGAAAAATAAAGAAAAACGAAAGTCTGCAGGAGTATTTTTTGTGTATGAAAGAAATGTCATCTCGCGGAAATATTGAAGACTCTTCGCTGATACAATATGTGATCGATGGCATAGACGATACGGTGAATAACAAATCAATTTTATACGGGTCTAATAATATAAATGAATTCAAGCAGAAGCTAAAAATTTTTGAAGTTATGCGCGAGAAATCGAAAAATGAAAACAAATATAACAATGGTGTGGCCAAGCAGTATCCGAAAAACGACGATAAGTTTCAAGCAGTGCAGAAGAAAAGTGCAAACAAAGAACTCAAATGTTTTAATTGCGGTGCCAAGGGCCATACATCAGTTAATTGCGATTATAAAAATAAGGGTAGAAAATGTTTTCAGTGTAATAATTTCGGACATATTGCCAAAGATTGCCCAACAAGCAGTGCAAAAACTGATAAAGCCAATATATGCAAAATTACGTCATCTCAAAATTTTATGTCTATTCCAGTTCAAATCAATAATATTAATTATAACGCGTTCTTAGACACTGGTAGCAAGTACAATTTAATATCTGAAGCAATGCTGAAAAACATGAATAATCCAATGTTGAGTGATTCTAACATTTATTTAATCGGTTTCGGAAAGAAAAAAGACACAGACAAGATCAAAGCATCGGGTTCATTTAAATATACAGTCGATATTAACGGTGAGAAATACTGTTTGACATTTCTCTCAGTGGAGCAACAATTTATGGATGTGGAAATTGTTCTTGGCGAGGATTTCTGTAAGCAAGCGGAGGTTACAATCAGCTACAAAGGTCTAAGGGTGACAAAAACCCAATGTTTAGAATCCGAAGTAAGTTCCTTTTTGAAAATCAATGTGGATGACTCCAGTGAACAGCAGGCCGACATAGATCCAGCAGCAAGTAAAAGGGCTAAAGAAGCAGTTCAAAATTTGGTACAGAATTACCATCCGGTAAGCGAAAAGTCAACAAATATTCAAATGCGACTAGTTCTAAATGATGATAAACCGATATACTCACGACCTCGACGATTCTCATATGCAGAGAGATGCATCATTGACAATCAAACCGATCAATGGCTGAAGGATGGCATAATTGAAATATCAGAGTCTGAGTATACAAGCCCAGTCGTGCTTGTGAAAAAACGGGACGGATCAAATCGGTTATGCATCGATTACAGACGTATTAATAAAGTAATCATTAGAGATCATTTTCCACTTCCCTTAATAGAAGATCAGTTAGACAGGCTTCAAAATGCACGTATTTTCAGTTCCATTGATTTAAAAAATGGTTTTTTTCATGTTGGCATTGAAGAAGGGAGCCGCAAGTATACTTCTTTCGTAACACATAATGGACAATTCCAGTTTCTTCGAGTTCCATTTGGTCTTTCGAACTCTCCCAGCGTCTTTCAACGGCATGTCAATGCTATATTCAGAGATCTAACTAGGAAAGGAGTAGCCATACCATATGTGGACGATATAATAATACCAGCAAAAACTGAAGACGAAGCTGTAGCCAATTTAAAAGAAGTACTCAAACACTGCGAAGAATATGGGCTTGTGATTAATTTCAAAAAATGTCAGTTCCTTAAAACGAAAATTGAGTATTTAGGACACGTAATTGAAAACCAAAGTATAAGTCCATCCACATCGAAAACGCAAGCCGTGTCATCGTTTCCTATCCCGTCTAATCTAAAACAATTACAGAGTTTCTTGGGGTTAGTTGGATATTTTCGAAAGTTTATAATAAATTTTTCTCTGATTGCAAAGCCTCTAACGGATATGACAAAACATGATGCATTGATTATTTTTGGTGAGAAAGAGCTAGCTGCGTTTAACAAATTAAAGAAGCTTATTACAGAGAAGCCAGTTTTGAAAATTTTTCATCAGCTACACGAAACGGAGCTTCATACAGACGCCTCGATCGACGGATTTGGCGCAGTCCTTCTCCAGAAGTCGCCAGAAGACATGCAGTTTCATCCAGTGTATTACATGAGCAAGAAAACGACAGATGCCGAAAAAAAGTTCACCAGTTACGAGTTAGAAATCTTAGCTGTTGTAGAAGCATTAAAGAAATTTCGAGTTTATTTACTTGGACTCCGCTTCAAACTTGTTACAGATTGCAATGCTCTAGCTAAAACTATTCAGAAAAAGGATCTGTGCACACGAGTAGCTCGTTGGATTCTCCAAATGCAAGAATTTCAATATGACGTCGAACACAGAGCGGGCACTCGAATTCGCCATGCTGATGCACTCAGTCGTGTACCAATGATGATGATCAGCGAAACCAGTATGCATAGCAGAATAAAGCATCTGCAAGCTCAGGACGACCAGCTGAAGGCTATTATAGACGTATTGGTAGATAAGACGAATCACAATAACTATTTTTTAAAGGCTGGAGTTCTGCACAAACTTATCTCGGACAACGAACTTATTGTCGTACCAACTAGTATGCAACGAGAACTAATAAAAGAGGCCCACGATCATGGTCATTTTTCCATCAAGAAGACACGAGAGATCATTGGAAAAGAATATTTCATACCGAATCTGGAAGAGAAAATAAAGAGATGTATAAGCTGTTGCATAAGATGTATCGTTACTAACCGCAAGCAAGGAAAACAAGAAGGAGAGCTTCATCCATTATACAAAGATGAACAACCGCTAATGACCTACCATATCGATTTTTTAGGACCTCTGGAATCAACGCATAAACAGTATAAACATATCCTGGCAGTCATCGATAGTTTCACCAAGTTTTGTTGGCTGTACCCAACAAAGTCGACTTCTACAAAAGATGCAGTTTTACGACTACAGGAGCAGAGCAAGGTTTTTGGCAATCCATCCCAAATAATATCGGACAAAGGATCAGCTTTTTCTTCGGAGGAATTTGACTTGTATTGCAAAAGCGAAGGCATAAAACATCATCTCATCACGACGGGACTTCCTCGAGCGAACGGCCAAGTAGAGAGGCTAAATACAACAATCATCGCAGTTCTTTCTAAACTCTCAAGCGAAGATCCAAGAAAATGGTACAAATTTGTAAATAATGTCCAGCAAGTCATCAATTCAACATTTAGTAGAAGTATAAGAACAACTCCTTTCGAGCTGCTTACGGGAACAAAGATGCGATTAAAGTCTGATATCAAAATCAAGGAATTGATAGAAGACGAAATGATTCAACACTTTAATGATGAACGAGATAAACAACGTAAAGAAGCAAAACAACATATTCTACAAATTCAAGATGAAAACAAAAACAGGTACAACTTAAGACGAAGACCAGCATCGAAGTATAAGATAGGCGATTTAGTTGCCATCAAGAGAACCCAACTTGGTCCTGGGTTAAAGCTAAAGCCGAAATATCTTGGTCCATACCGGATCATAAGGGTAAAATTCAACGACACCTACGACGTGGCAAAAGACTCAGTATTCAGCGAAGGCCCAAGGCAGACGACCACTTGCGCTGAGTATATGAAACCATGGGTACCATACGACGACGACGACGATGCATTCGGGGCGAATGAAGTGTAGGATGGCCGATTTGTGGGAATGGTCTGGCAATCCTATTCAGCCAGCCCTAGTTGAGTCAGCTGACTCGAAAAAGCGGGAGACAATCTGGCAAGCCGGTCAGACAGAGACGCATTAAGAAGACGAAGTTAAAGACGATAAGACGAGTTTTAAGACGAAAAGCCGAAAGTGTAAGACGTACACACGACGAAAACGCGAAAGAAGTTAAACAATTAATTATAATTATATCTACTATTAACTAAAAATCAATACTTATCTTAACATTAAATAAAGTTAATATAAAACTATAACCGGGACTGTGTTTATTCGTAATACAATACCCCAGTCCCACATTAGTACAATTTAATTTTCACTGAAGCTGACACACTTGGACGTTAGAGACAATAGAAGTTGTAATTCAATCAATGAAACACTAACTAAATTTAATTACAAATTTCTACAAAAATTTTGCAAGATATATGAATGTACGCTTTGAGTGTCATGGCATTGAGTAAATCAATTTGATATAGACATCGATTTATCCGTTTTTAGTTCATTAAAGCGTTCTATACTTTTCCGAGAAGTTGGTTAAGTAACTGTTGAAAGATAGTTGTGTTAACAAGTGGCTTAAAATGGAAAAATTTACGCTAGGTTTATTTCTATTCAGTTTGTTTACTATCAGTCACACTTATTCCCGGCTCTATAGTAGTCATCGTTTACCCCTCTCGGTGGTGCCATTTCACTACGATGTTAGTGTTCTCACTCACTTGGAGGAGGATGACAAAATGCGTTTTGAGGGAATTGTAGAGATATCATTACGTATCCTAGAGTCAACTAATTTGGTGGTGTTTCATGTGACTAACTTGACAGTTCCAATAGATAAAGTTAAATTATGCGATTCGGCGACGAAAAGACAGATAAATATTGTTACAACCGAAATCAATCAACCTTTTGAATATATGATATTACAAGTAGAAAATCAATTGCAAGTGGATAACACTTATAGCCTAATAGTACCATTTAGTCGTGGTTTTATACATGGCGAAATGAAATCTTATTTCGTTGCTAGTCGAAAAAATCTAGATACGAACAAACCAAGGTAAGTATTCGGCAGGTAATCAAAAGAATATTTAAGAAACGTATTTTACATTTAGTTGGTATGCCGTTACACATTTTGAGAGAAATTTCATAAGAAGTGCCATACCGTGCTTTGATGAACCAGCTCTGAGGGCCACATTCAATGTGACTTTGGGTCATCACAAACGTTACCAGAGTTTTAGTAATATGCCAATGCTGAGAATGCAGCCAAAGTGAGTAATATATCGCTTTGTGTAGTAAGTCCCAAGACATAATCGATACTTTACTTAATAGTCTTGAACTGAAAGATTATGTTTGGTGTTACTATGAGATCACGCCACCAATGCCAACTTACCTGTTGGCGTATTCTGTCAATGAATTCAAGTGCACTGTGAGTAGAACAACTAAGGGAAAACTGGTCACTTTCAGGACATGTCAAATGGGTGGTCCACCAAATTCCACATCTTACGTAAGCTCTTTATCTCCAAAACTTTTGGAATATTTCAGCGATCTCTTTGATTATCCATTTCCACTTGAGAAGATTGATCAACTTGTGATGAGAGATCAAACTAGCGGCATGGAAAATTGGGGCCTTGTGTTGTATGGATTTTCAACTTTAACCACACACAACCCCATTGAATATGAATACCACAACAGAATAGCCCAAGTTGTAGGACACGAGTTGGCTCACATGTGGTTTGGAAATCTTGTCACAGTTGCTTGGTGGAATGATTTTTGGTTGAAAGAGGGTTTTGCCTCATACTTTTCCATATTGGGAGTAGATTATTTATATCCTGATTGGAATCATAATAGTCGAGAATTCGGCCTTTTGAAACAATTCGCATTTTTCCTAGATGGTCAGCATAAAGTGTCGCTTTCGCATAAAGTGGGCAAGACTTCTCGAGAGCAACTTATGGAAAATAATGAACTTGCTTACTTTAAATCCATTTTTGTTATTCGTATGATGCACGCCATGCTGGGCAATAAGGCATTCTATCAAGGACTTCGCAGTTATATAACTCAGTACGCCTATGGCAGCACCTACAAAGATGAACTTTGGATCCAATTACAGCGCGCAAGTGATTATTGGGGCTCTTTGCCGAAGGGATTTAAAGTAAAAACCATAATGGATAGCTGGACCTTACAGCACGGTTATCCCATTTTAAGTGTTTTTCGAAACATAGATGGTAAAAATGTTACTCTTACACAGAAACATTTCTTTATGAATTCAAACCGAAGTGAATTATGGTGGATACCATTGTCCTATACCACGGAATTGGAGCAAAACTTTTCTGACTTACGCCCATTGGTTTGGATCAAGGGGAAGCCTTATATCAATATCCATTTAAGCAGCCTCAAAGACAAATGGATCATCTTCGATATACAATCATGTGGATACTATAGAATCAATTATGATAATGAAAATTGGCACTTGTTGGCCGAGGCTTTAAGACAGAATCATCACGTCTTCCACGAACTGAATAGAGTGCAACTGGTCAGCGATGCTTTATTTCTCTATCATCAAAATCTCCTTGATCACGATGTATTACATCACTTACTCTGCTATATGGTCAAGGAACGTTCCTATGCAGTTTGGAGACCGTATATTGCAGAGTTGCAAACACACCGTAAGCAAATGGTAAGTTTAAACTTGGAAAAAGAAATCAACACAATCACAATCTAATTATTCCTTCAAGGAATTCCATCATTGGTTAATTAAAAAAGTCTACAATATTTACAATGGCTTTAATGTTGGCCTTAATAGACTCACTAACTGGAATGAGATTAATATAGTTAAGTTTGTCATGCAATATTCGTGTGCCATGAACATTGGAGATTGTGTGGCAAAGGCATTTACTTACTTAAAGAATCAATATTCTCTTGGACTATCATTGGGAAATCATCTCAAGCCAGCCATATTTTGCGCTACTCAATGTCATGGAGACAATATTGAGGAAAGCATTCAAATTTGGCTAAAATCAGATGTAAATTTTGAGAGATTCTGTCCTTGCCCAATATTAAAGTAAAGAACATTTTCCATCAGCATTATGTGTTAAAAAGACTTTTAATTAAACTCAATCACTAATTTCTTAATTGTTAATGGCCATGGGTAATTAATGCGGAGGCTTTAATGGAGATCTGGTGTCCATTAATAGCATCGATCAAAACCAGTTAATTAAACCAATATTGCTGAATGAAAAGATAATTTGGCCTCAGAAGTATATGCCGTTTATCGATTTGCACGAAAATTTCCTGTTGGCCACATCTAGATATAAAGGGGAACTTCTGCACAGCTTGACGTCTAAAGTTGTGCTATTAATTAATTAAATTTTCAGTGACTATCCTACTGCAACAACAACAACAACTACTACTTACTCCCCCTAAAACGTCTGCACTGCTGCATTGACCCCTCTTCTTGGTTGTCGCCGGTTTGGTGGCTGCACAACTTCTGCTGGTGCACAATTAATCCTTATTAATTATATGTTGCCTGTGGATTTATGGCATGTATGTATGTTTTGTATGTTGGCATGTGCCCAAGATACATGCATATATACACACACCCGAAGATATACGCACATACATACAAAGAGGGGCAAATCTCACACACGAGTGCATTCTGGTAGCTCTTACCCCACGATTACTGCCTTCGGTTGCCATTGATATGCCAATGGCTTAAGTTTATATGCCTTACACAGCAGGACATTACGTGTAACTGCCCTCACCATGCAAACTCTGCCTTTGAGCCTATCTGCACTTGACAGCTGAGCCAGCGACAACAACAACAACGACTACTCAATAGTTCTCTCAATTGCCCCCCCTGGAACACTAAACATTTGACTCTCTATTCTAATCACAAACAAAAGGCTTTTGATTCATCAATACAATGAATGTTCCCTAAATTGAACAGCTTGATAATCTTCTTTTTTTCATACCTGTTTTGAAAATCTCTTCATGCATATGCAAATCCAGAAAACTTTACCACATTTTTCTGCACATCAAGTTGCCCCATTTGGAGGCATTCATTTTATTACTTCTTCAATTCCTTGGTGGCACAATATGCCCATAAATATGCTGGTGAAATGTTTCTTTTGCGTTTTATTTTTTTGGTTGGCAACTTTCGCTCACCGTAGGGACTGTCATTAAGTTAATGCTCATAGAGAGTGCATAAAAAATAGAAATATTGCGTATATACAAAAATTTTTGTCTATTATCTGCGAATACTCGCCAAGGGAATACATTGTCCTGTGTGCTGGAAAAAAGAACATGGCTTAAAGTTGAATCTCATTACTCGACAAACATTGCGGGGAAACATTGCAAAACTTTGTGGAGACTGAAAAATTGGCATTCAATTTGCCCGAAGCAGGTAAAGCGTAATAATTAAGTGTAAATTACAGTGAATGCAAATGTGAATGCAAACTGTGAATCAATTAAATGATAGCAAATTCAGCATCCACACAAAGGAAGCGACGTAAAAGGGTTTAAGGAATATTGATCCCACTTAAAGTCATCAACTCAGCTTATATGAAAGAAAGTCGTTTACACTTTCTGATTGAGACTCATACAGAATTATTTATTCCAAGGTTTTAATGGTTTTTAAAGAGCTTAAAATATTTGCGAGGTTTTTTTAAACAGTAATTCTCAAGAGGAATCGGTGTGCAAGTTGATTCAGCAAGTATAGGATATATAGAAAAAGATTATTGACAATTATCTCAATATTTTAAAAGCAAATATTAATTAACTTATGAACAAAGTTTATTGCAATAAACAATATTTATACCCCTTTTTTGATAGGGCTAACTAAGCCACTGTCTTTAAATCAGAGGACAACTTCAACTGTGTACAAATATTTAGGTTAGTTTACACTTTTTCTCTCTTTTTATCTCTTCTCTTTATAGTTCTTCCTCTTTCTAAGGTGCGAAAAGGAAAAAAAATTGTTTGTGACTCTTTTCCGTTTTCATTGAGTTTTTTTTTTTTTTTTTTTTTTTTTTGCCCCGTTGTCTATTTGCATTTCATTTAAAATCAATTTAGTAATCAACCAGGCGTATTTTGTTAAACAGTAATTAACATAAATCAATTTTAAACGCTGCTTCAAAAAGGGGGAGAAAAAATCTGTTTACCCAATAGATTGATGGCATTAATTAAGGCAACTGAACAAAAAAAAAACTCTCTTCTACTTCTTTAACAGATTGATGGAGATAAACAACGATTCACTATTTCTATATATAGTGTAAGCCGATTATTGTATTTCAAAATTTCCATTATGCCAATATAAAGAACACTTTGAATATTGTTTATGAATTTTCCATTTGCTTTATCAACGCATATTTAATGGCTTAGTCAAGTCAAAAAATTTTACAAACAAAAGCATGAAAATTAATTAAACTCTTTTATAAAACGCAATTTTTGCATATGGATTTTATTTTTTTTTTTTTTTTTGCTCTAAAACTTTTACCGTAATTAGTTATTTATTATTAACAAATTGTACAACGTTTTCACTTTTGAACTTTTCTATTGATTTGTTTGAAAAAACTGTCACAATAAAACTGCAATATTCGTAAAAATAAAATAAATAATTTTCTCCTTCATAATTAATAAACACAAACCAAAGGCAAAAAATAGTTGAAAAAAAATTACCTAATAAATTTCTGTGGTTTGTGGAAATAAATAAATAGTAATATAGATTAACTATTGATTACTCTCTCACACTTAAAAAGTGTTGAGATTGCAAATGTGTTAAATATGTGAATTGTTTGTAGGTAACAAGAAAACTCTGAGCTCATGATGTAAATTTATAAAGTTAAAGTAATTGTGTAAGAAATTTAGAATAGAAAAATTATTATTCAAAGCTTTGGCAAGGGCTGTTTGCTTTTTATACCCTGTAGATAACATAAAATTGGTAAAAAGGGGTTTCAAACCCCTTGGTAAAGTAGTGGAAGAGAAGAAATATACAAGTAGAGGCAAATAAGAGCTTCTAGGGCTGTAAAGTGGGGGAAAATAAGCCTTTTTTTTGAGCATTCAAAGAATTTTTAGAACGTATTGTTTTATAGACTCTTTTGAATATCATATTGCAGAATATTGTGGGCGGGTTTGAGACTAGGATAACTGAGACTAGGATGAAGGATCGTTGCAAGTCGGTCGAAGAGTGTTAACAACAATTGTCATAAAATTAATAAAATACTTATAAATTATAACCGTATTATCAAACGATCTGACATTTATAGGTAAATAAGCACAAAATGGAGTCCGATTGATTTGAATAGTAGGGTCATTAAATGCAGAGAGAGTGCTGTACCAAAAACTCAATATCACCCTGATGTATTGATATGTATTATGAGTGTCACAGAATCCTCTCAGATTGTAGATATTAACTACTGTATCCTAAAGGCTTTTCTATGTATAAGACTTTTGAATAACTTTATTTTTGCCTATCCAAATTCGAGGTAAATTGCCTACTAACTCTCTGTAGTCAGAGTACCCAAAGCGTTTAATGAAGTCAAAAAAAAAAAAAAAAAAAATATGTACCATAATGGGATGAAGAAAAATACAAAATAATTAATTAATTTATAAGTTATTCATAAAGTTTATCCTATCACATGCCTTTTTACAAACTCGTATTCATTATGTTTATTTGTAAAGATTTTTAATTTAAACATTTAACTGGTAATATGAAGTTTCTTGGCAAATGCAATTAAGGAAATTTATAACGCAACGCTCTGGCATTCACTTACCTTCTGGTTTCTGTTAATGCTACAACTGCGGGCCAGTTTTTAACTCATTTAATTAAACAAGGGCTGCTCCGTCATGGCATGTTTTATTTCAATTAGTTGGTTCCCTCTCTCAGCAGGCGAATGCCTCGGCGAAAATCCTCGTGGCCAAAATTTGGTGGAGCAGGTCAGGTCAGGTTGGGTCGGATCGGATCGGATCTGACTGAAAGCCTGAACAGAAAACCTGTGCAAAATAATTAACTGCATGCAACAATTTGCATGGCCACGCCTAACACAACACAACTGACTCAACCGAGTGAGAATGGGCGAGACGTGGTGGGAGGCGTTACGTAGGCGTAGGCTATGATATTGAACTCAATCGCGTGAGATTCCTGACTGTCTCTCTATCAGTGTGTGTGTGTGTGCACAACGAAAATGGAAATCTGCATTTAATTTATTGATGCAACAACGAAACGAAATGGAATGCAACTGGCGCTGAGGATTTTCACTTTGCATCGCCTAAATGTATGCAGCGTAAAATTGTTAAATGTGAGCTTAATCTGCATATATGTATGTATGTATGCATGTGTATGTGTGTGTGTAGGTATGTGCAGAGGTAAATGGGCATGGCCATGGTTTATGGGCGTGGTCGTGGAACTGCGAAACTTGTTACCAAAAATTTGTTTCATTTTGCCCATTAAAATGTACGAGTGAACATTTTTAAACACTTTATTGGTATTTACGTCTCATCCAGTGGGTGATTGGTGTGTGTGTGTTTGTGTGTGAATGTGGTTGAGAGATGGGCGTGGCTATAGTTGTCTACCTCGGCAATTGTTGCGGCCATTTGCCACGTTAACGCACATCTGTTTTCCGTGTTCGCGAATGCTAATCTGTCAGACAGTTGTCTGAGCATGAAAGTTGACCAGGGTTTTAGATGCGTTGCGTGTATTGATAGCCAGTTAAGTGATAAAAAAGATTACTTTTTAGCCCTTATTGAAAAAAAAACGTTTCAAATGAAATTATCAACTCATTCGCATTTAATAAATAATCAATTTAGACCTTTGCATTCATTTTAAGGAAGACAATAAAAACGGAACAAGCTCTTTTCGAAGCTTATAAAGCCATCCACACTTGACCATATCGATGGAGAAATACTAAGGACTCCCTTTTTGGCTACTTCCAGGCACAAGGGGGAGGACCAACCGCAGTGCTTTGGGCCTAAGCGCTTCATGATGAATGCGAGTTGAAATGTCTTGCTTAACCCTAAAAGCGCATTTTAAGTAATTTTAGAGCCTTTCCTTTCGTCTCCTACTTCGGTTCTTTGGCGCTTCTTTCAGTTTCAATGGTTTAAAAGCTTTAACAAAAATTTATTGCGAGGGCCCAGCAGAACAACAACAACAACAACAAAACGAGGAAGAAAAAACATAAAAAGAAAAACGGAACACACACTTTAAGTGTTTTTCTAGTAGAAAAATTATGCGCCTGGGTGTAAAGTGAAGGCAACAAGAACAACAATCACAATGGGCCGCAGTTCTGGCCATTAAGCGAAGGACGCGGAGAGATGTTATGCGTAGGTGTGCGTGTATAGAACATTATTTACAAAAGGAATTTCATAGTGCAAGCCATCCTGCCATGGCATCTATGGCAATAACTTCAGTTTGTGGCAACTCTGGCCATTAGACAGTTGCCAAGTTCCACTTCTTTTTTTTCAGAGTGTCTCTGGCTCTCTACAGTTTTACTTCTTGTTTTATAGACGTGAAAGAAGGAAAGCTTTCAATATTTTCACACTTTTGCTTTTATGGCTGTGTAATGTTGGTTTCTAGTTGCAGTAAAGGACATATGCGATGAGAGTTTTGTCTCAAAAAATGCAATACAATTGCACTTAATGGCGGCTGCACACACAAACACACTAGGCAACTCTCTTTTTCTCTCTCGCTCACTCTCTATCTATGTGTGTGTGTCTGTGCTCTGAAAGTAAATTGCCTTCGAGCAACGCAATAAGAAAAATTGCAAAACTGCATCCAAGGAGTTGGAAGTTGCAAGGACATACACAAACAGTATCCGGACTACAATACATTTGTTGTTATTCTCTAGCACAAACATTACATACATATGACCACCTAAACATATATATATGTATGGTTAGTTGTGGTTGCTATTTGCCCAGGAATTTATGTGTCCTCTGGGATTTGGTCTGAAGATGAAGCTGAAGCTGGGAATAGGCGATGGTAGAGTAAAAAAGAAAACAAGACTTCCCCTTGTGGTCGGCATATTGTTTTAAATGCAATTGCTGAAAGTTATGCCAAATGAAAAATGTTCTCAAATTGTTTCTTTCCTTTTCGCAAACCAGAATTGTTTATGCATGTTAGAGTCTACGGTTTAGAGATCTTAAATAAAGTCGAACAATCTTTAAATGCAAAATCGATGCAAGGACAAAATTGATTTTGAATAACTTAGGAAATGTGGCAAAGAGTAAGCCGAAATTTCGAGAAAAGGGTGAAAATTTGGTAGCCATTTAAGCGCTTTCTTGCTGAAGTCGGTTAGAAGACGAATTCACTCTTTGAATGAGTTTCGTTCTAGGACCCTATTCTTTTATATTCATACAAGATGCAATCTACTTGGTTTACGAACAGCGCTCTAAAAGCCAAACTGAGCAATTAGTCTAAGAAATAATGAGAATCGCTTTCTCAATAAATTGTTGACATTCTGCTCATTCTCAATTGGTTAAAGCCAAAGCAACTAACTGAGAAGGTGTAAGGTCACTTGCAGCTTTCGAGAGAGAGAGGTGAGAAGACGAAGAGCATTCGATTTCCAAAGAGAACAAAGAGAACTAAGAAAGTGTATGCTATTTATGAACTAATTTTAGTAAAGGTAAAGAGGTAACTACTTTAATGTAATCATTCTGTATAAAAAAAAACAGTGAATAAGAAGGAATCTTTGAGCTCCTCTTTTTCCATTTCAACTCTTCATCCGGATTTTTTCTATTGGTTGCCAAAATTCTTGCTAAGTTTGGAATGTTAAAATCCAATTGAGATTTAATGAGCTGTATAATATTTGCATTTTGTTCACACCCCAAGACTTGGAAGAGAGCGCCAAAAAATAGGCAACGTTCTATTTGAGTTGGCAAAATGCCTGGCAAAGCCTGGCAATCAGAGTAAAGTGAATAAGAGAGTAAAAAAAACGAAAAATGCTGAAAAACTTCGTTAGTTTTTCTATTCCATCTAATGGCCACCTAAATCCATTAGAGATTCTATAGTCAAATGCAAGAAAAATGAAAAACGAAGTGAAATCAAAAACCATAATTCAATATTAAATCACCCATACGCCAGGTAAAACCAAGGAAAATGGAAAACAAGCAGAGCAATTAGTGTGTCAGTCCAAGCAAGTTGAAACAGATAAGATATGTGAAAGAGAAGAGAAGGGCAAAAGGGATTTGCCCTGCTTTTAGCCAAATGAAAACCTCAAATGTGAAACCAGAAAATCTTCTTCTTTGGCCAAAATCAACAAAATATTTCAAAATAACAAATGTGTCCCTTTGTAGCTGGGCAGCAGCAGCAAAAACAAAACAGATCAGAATTGGATAGAAGAAAATGGAATAGAGCAGGACGAGAGCATTTCAAATGACAAAGTGCTTGCAAACGCACAATATTTGTCTAGGTCATGCATATCACAATCGTATGACATATCAACTCAATTCACTACCCCAACACCCTAGACATTTATACATATGTACATGTGTAACAACAGAATCCCAATCACCTCGCAGCAAACCATACCAAACGCCAACTCGTTTACCAGTTAAATGTAAATACCAAAACACAAAACCCAAGACATATTAATCAGTATACGAGTGAGATAGAGATATCAACATACTTACATATATACATACATACATATACATAGGTGGCAAAGCCATATGAGTAAACTTTATCCTTACCTTCTCGTCCTCAACGTCAGCAGGCAAAACAAATAAATTGCAATTTGTGTAATCTTAACACCTTGAGGCGAAAATCAATGGGACAAAGTCTAGCCCCCTGTTCCCACAACCTCATCACCTGTATGGATGTGTTTGTGTGTGTGTGTGCGCAGTGTCAGGTGTGGGAAAATATTTACAATTAAACACAAAGACCCGAAAATGCATTGAAATTTCACATTGTTTGGCTTCAGCAGGAGATTGAGTCTGAACTCCAATCGATTGCCCCATCCATTGAAATTCAAAAGTTAACATTTTCTTTGGGGGCATACTTCACAATCGTTTATTTGTTTATGAACCATTTTTTGGCAACACGTCGGAATTATATTTGATTTTAATTACTTGGCATCAGAGTTGCATCTAATGTGATTCGTTACAATAAATGTTTCATTTTCGAATTCAATTTCAGTTATCGTATCTAAACACATCGCTTTTTGATAATCAATGACAAAATAAAGGCATTTATAAGCAATTGGCTTCGAGTTTCCAAGTTGCTACATATATAATTTTCTAATGAATCTTCGGAATCAATTTATACAATTGAATTCAATTGATAATAAAATTGAAAATGCATTCTAAGTATTCAAGCTGTTATCTTTGCTGTGAACACATATTATGTACAACGATATTATGATACTAAATTTAGTTGGCAATTCACCTCTCTGAAATGATTCCTCAATTGAATTTCGACAGTTATATATGTCAATAATAAGCAATATGATTCAACTCAAGGACGTATGTACATAAAGAATTTTGGAAATGCCCTGGGATAAAAAAATTAACCTCAAAGCAAGCATTGTTTGTAAGACATTGAACAAGATATAAGTTTTTAAATTAGTTAAAAGCACCAAATACTCTTCTAGTTTATTATCAGATTTCACAGTAATAAATTCGCCCAATATAATTCATCTGAATAATTATATATGTACATCTATATTTGTTATATAATACTCCACGTAAAGTTCTGGATTCAATAAGCATAACCAAATAATTAAGTTTAGCATCCTTTTGACAAGATTTCATTAAAAGTGTAATGAGAGGATAAAGACAACTTGTTAGAAAAAGCAATAAAAAAAAGGAGTAGGTAAAATAAAAGGCATAAGGATCGTTAATTCCAAAAGTAGTGCTATTATTTAATTCTTTCCAATAGAATCTAAATAAATCAAAGGTAATACACCTTCAAAATGTGTAAAATGTGTTTTTATTTTATTATAAATTAAGCTTTGTGATTGCAAATCGGGCTCCTTTAAATGGTTCGTTTCATGTTTCAGGCCCTTTAGTTAATTTATAATGCCGTGCCATTTCAATGTTAATTTACGTTTAATGAATTTTAATTGGGAACAATAAGAAAACAATCGCTCACGTAGACCACAAAACTCGTCGAGCCTTCACCTCCCGCCGACCCCATGTCACGAGGCCGCAAAAAAAGGGAGAGACAAATTACATTAGCTGGCCAATTCGGTCAGAGTCCTGAGCCAACAACAAGAACTGTAAATGTGCCCCATGTTCTGGGGCCTACAAAATATATTTTGTTGCTAAATACACATTTCTCTGGACTCAATGGAATGACAAGAGGCGATGCTGGAGTTGGGGGATAGGACAGAGTCCTTTTGGCTTTTTCAGTAAATTTTGTCGCCATTGCCTATTTTTTGGGGGTCTTGTTTTTTTTTTTTTTTGAGCTGGAGGGAAGTTTTGGGGTTGGTCTGGGATCGCGGGGTTTTTAGCTGTATATTCCTAATCAAAAATTTCAAACACGTTTTATATTGGCAACGGCAAAAGTCATTTATTCAATTTGCAAACCAGTTTTACGTTGCGTAATCTAATCAAAAAGGTTGCAAGTCGAGTGGGGAGCCTACAAAATGTATATGGCTCTATATAGAAGAGGATCAAGAGTATGGGAATTTTGACTTTTTGGCTGCTAGCCAAAATGACGAAAAACAACAACAAAACTTGTAGGTGGTGGCGGATAGGCGGGGGCAGCTTGAAGTGTGTGTTTGTGTTGTGTGTCTAAGCGAAAACAAACAAAACTTTATAGAAAAGTTCAAAAGTTGAAACTAAAAATAGTAAATGGCTGATGTCAGCAAAAGAATATTAGAGTTAGATGATGGCAGAGGGGGAATGCTATGACAGGATTATGTGTGGAAATCATTATGATATTAGCCAGAGGCGATGACATCAATACGGCATCAATTGAATTTAATATAACCATTTTTTTCCCCTTTACTGAAATATGTTGTTTTAATATTTAATCAAAAGTGCTTAAATATTTAAAATACAAGGAAAAAAAAAAAACATTTCTACTTTAATTTAAGACCTGAGCAGTTAAGGTTGTTAGCTATAACATGTAATCAACTTAGCGATAACTTTTTGTATACTAATATTTGTCTCCGTCCGTCCATATATACTAAGTATGTGGCTGATTAGGCGCTGCTATTTATATAATCATCCAAATCCATCAAAGTTAATGAAAGTAGCGAAAAAGCATAAATAAATTGATTTATCAACATAATCTTGATTCTATTATTGAAATTTAGCCGATTTACTCTAATATCGAATATTGCTAATAAACTATCAGAAACTGTATTCCAATTTTATCAGTTTATTTGTCTACTTCTTCATATATGCATACATGTGTCCATACTAAATACTCTGTGCATTCTTTTAAAAAAAAATGCAAAAAAAATGTGACAATCAGAGATAGCAGACAGACAGAGAGTGTGGGAGTGAAAAAGTCAGACATCTGCAATCAAATGCATTGGCAATTGACTTATCTGTGCGGTCATTCTATCAGCGTTTGCTCTTCGTCTAACTTTGCAATAACAAAATGTTTGTCATGACAAACACACAGGAATCTCGAAAACCAAAAAAAAAAAAAAAAAAAAAAAGAAAGGAAAAACCTCTTCATCCCATTCAATCCAATCCGATCCAAACCAAACCAATCCTCAGACCTGAAACGCTTCGGTAAATTGATACACACATCAAAGTTGCGTTGCAATAGCCGCAAATCTTTGCGTAAATCAAGCAAAATGCAAATTTTACTAAAAGCAAAACTGGGCAAAAAAAAAATAGAAAACCAACTGCAAAAGAAGAAACCACAAAGCAGACATGGAGAAGGAGTAGAACAGAGAAAATTGTTGACCAGTTTCACATGCGAAAGTTCGAAAGTTGAGGACGACAACGAAAAACCTTATTTATCACACAGGTAACGTTATATCTGACCAGGTGGATATGGGCAGGTGGGTTTACCACCCTCCGTCGAACTCTATTTTCACCCTTCCATTACTAGAATTTGGTTTTTGAAATCGCATACGAATGCTGGCCAATTGGATTTGGTTTTGGCTTGCAATTCAGCACCTGGACCATCTACAGCTCAGGACCGTGACTGGGACCAGGACTAGGACGAGTTTCAGTTTGCAACAGTAAGATAGATTCGGGCTGTTGTTGTTGTTGTTATTTCTGTTGTGGCTGTGCCAAAGAGGTGCTCAAAAAGGTAGCGGCCAAAAACATTTCGCACCTCCTTGCAATTGGATAAATTTTCCGCTGGCGAAGTGAACTGTTTTCAGGACTTTGGCGAAATCTGAGAATGAGACTGCAAAAGGCATGAAATGTGACACTTTTTTTTCTCTTCTGTGGTCACTTCGATTTTGGCTAACGCTCTAAGTTGTTTTTGCGCCAATTATTGAATGAAATGGGTTAAAGGGGCTCGTCGACATTTACTTAAGAAATAAGAACCTGTTCGCCCTTATGCATGCATAAGGCATGGCTTCTTCCTTTTCTTTTTCTTACTTCGTGGCTATAATTTGCCTAAAAACCATTCCCGAAAACTTTCGCTGCAAAAGTCATAGCCTACAAAGCAGACAACCAGGGAAACAAACAAACAACAAACGACTTAAGTGCAAACAATTAAAAGACAAACAGCTCAATGTCACTTCTTTAACTCTCATACACAAAAGCACACATACACTTAACAGCTCACCCATTCTCAAACACACACACACACACATTCACACAATATACAAAGTAGCAAACAAAGAATTTGTTGAGTTGCTGTCGGAGGGGATGAAGGCGTGGCAAACATATTTCAGGACGCGACAGAAGTAAAAGTTTTACGGGTAACTCAAAAGTCAAGCGTCATCTGAGATGTGACATTTTTTCTCATTTCCCAGTGCTCAAATATGTTTTTCAAGTCTCTACGAAGAAGCCCACATTGAAAAAGAAAAGAGGTTGAGGTAGAATAATCAGAGAATGAATCAGCAAATGAATTTCATATATTTTATAATGCAGATCCAGACGAATATTGTCATGGAAATATTTTCAAAATAATTAATTTCATTTAATTACTTTTTTAAGTAAAAGTCAAAGTAAGTCAGACTCTAGAAAATACAGAAAGGGAAAAACGAAAACTTATTTTGCAATGATGGCAAATCTAAATATTACAGAAACTATCAAATTCTTGGAAATTTCCTTTAAAAAGAAGTAATTTGAAGAAGTAACATATCTATTTATTATTATTAAAGAACCATTAAATAATATTAGCCTCAAATTTCATATGGTCCAATCAAATATAGGAATATTATCACTAACTGTTTCGAAATTATTTTGTTTTTCACCTCTTTAATTTTTAGTTAACCTGTAGTTAAGGTAATACCAACTCTTTTGGTGCCTTTTGAGGTTTTTCTGCCTTTATACTTTTCAGGCGAAAAGGCGTTATGCATAAAGTTTACGCGTGTCAACATTCCAGTTGATTTTTTGCGAACACGCCCATTTCGCTTTGTGCCTTAGAGTCTTCATCTTTTTTTGGGATGGGGGAAATGAAAACTCCCAGTCGCTTTTACACCTTAACAGTCATTTTGAGAATTTTCTGTGGAAAATATGTTTTGCATTTAAATGGCATTTTCTTTTTCGTGTTTTTTTTTTCTCCTTGTTACCCAGTTTTAACCTTTGTGCCCACTGCATATTTTAAGTGTGTAAAACGTGTCTCCAGCTCCAGGTTTAGCTTCAGCTTCGGCTTTGTCTCGTCTTTGCCATCTTGTTCCACATCCAATTTCTCTTCAATGGGGTCATGTCATTCAATCATTTCTACAGCATGGGCGGCATCAACATTCCTGGTAATAAAATGCCAGACAATCTGTGCGTGTTGGAATTTTGATTTTTGCGCAGGTAAAACGTCAACAGGAAAAAAAAAAATCAAACGAGGGAGATAGTAGACGATAGTAGGCGGGGGAAGCCTAAGCTAATCTGCCGACGACCGCCAAACCGCACATTAGCACAACAGGGAATTCCGACGAGCGGTTGGGGAAAGCTGGACAAACATTTGGGCCTGGCAGCGGCACAGAAATCGTGCATTGATGATGATAACGTGGTGAATGCCACCTCATGCTACATGCCTGCACTTCCCCATGTTCTGCATATTCACGCCGCATTAGTGCTCCTGGTCAGAGGAACGTTTCCAGGTCCACAGTTTGAAGCGAATTTTGGTTTTGGAGCTTGCGGTGTGATGCATCGTCGACGTTCGTCGGTTGATGCTTTTGACACGATCTACTGATTTCCACTATTGTCCAGGGATTGCTAAGGGATTGGGGACGATGAAAGCACGAGCACTAAGCGGGCAGCACTGGGGTTTTGGTGGCTTGCGAGCTAGTGAGCTAAACGTATGCTAATCGGCTTGTTTGAGGAAGGCAGACAAGAACCAGTGTATATGGGGAATACTGTGGCCCCGGTCAGAGAGCTGTGAAATGCATCAAATGTCTACGGCATTGAGGTTATTGTCAGGAGGCCCAGCTAGCCAATTTTTGTTCTCTTTTTTAGTTTTCAGAAATGATCTTGACTTACATGAAAATACCGCGGCCAGTAAATAAACACTTTCTTTTAACTCAACCCACTGGATTCAAATAGAAATTGACGATATTTTCTATGATTCATTCAATTGGGGTGAACACATTATGACTCAATCAAAAGTGCAGTACAGTAGTTACATTTACCTTTAGATCGAATTGATAGTAAACTTTAATCAACTAAGTTTTTTCATATACTCCTGCCACACTCTCTCACACTTGTGCGTGAGTTCTTATCGTGTATGTGGTGACAATCAGAAATGGGGGACAGCAAAAAAAATAATAATATGAGCAAAAGTTTCCCTTGCATCCACACAATAAAAATGATATCTTTTATTAGCATAATGAAGTCATAAACATTTCAACAGTTAACCCAGCAAAAAGTCAACAAGTCAGCAACCCAAAAGATAAAATCAACAGTCAACCGCATTAACTTCCCATTCCCTTCTCCCTGTGCACACACACAGACACACACACACACTACTCCCTCTTTTTGCTTGATAAGCGATCAAAAAACTACATTTACATGCAACACTGCAACTTGGGGGAGCCAAAACGGAAACGGAAGTGCCAAGGCAGCACAGAAATAATATCAAAAATGGCTGCCGGAGGTGACTACAGCGAGGAAAAAAAGTTACATCTGGTCACAAATCATCTTAGGAGGCAACGTGATGCAACCGCTGCCAGTGTTGTAAAATGCTAACGAGCCCAGGCAACCGAATGGCAAAGCAACCTTTGTTGTCCTTCCACCATCTTCCGTACCATCACCAAACCAGTCCTTGTCCTTGTCGTCGTCATCGTTCTAGCGTTTGAGTGACTTTGTCTGGATGGCGGAAGGTGGCCTCCAACTAATTTAGCTGCCATTGCGCAAAAGGCGGCATCTTCATTTGCTTTCAAATGAAAGAAATGTTGACATTCTGAGAAACAATTTCTCTTGAATTTCTGCTAAAGCAAATTTTTCAATGTTTTTAATTGCATTGGTTTTATTTTTAGTAATAGTAATGAGTAATTTTAAATCTTTTAGGTCTTTAAAGAATCAATAATAAATATAAAAATCAATTACATCAGAATTAATCCACTAAATTCAATGATATTCGAAAGTATTTTACAGCATTTGTCTTGGCTAACTATCTATATTTAAAGTGTTGGCCATTTCCAGAACATCATAGAGATAAGCCAACGCCATCCATAGTGTCTCAGTTTCAGCTGGCTGCTTGCACCTTTTGCCAGAGAGCTTTTGCTTCAGAAGTTGCAACTATAAAATTCCAATTTACTCTGCATGCAGCAGTTACTTTCTTGGCAGATCCAGACACGCCCACTTTTTGCCAAGCAAAGACTGACTCTGACTCGCTTTTATATTATTTTTTTTCCTACTTCATTTTTTTTTCTTTTGCTTTTCAGCTACTGTTGTTCTTGCATTTGTGTGATTTCTTTTTTTTTTTTTTTTTTTTTTTTTTTTCTTGTAGTTGGCGCAATTTTATGTATTTTTATGGTAGGTTGCTGTTGCCATTGCCGGCTTGGCTTGGCCCGGAAAACGGAAACCGAAAATTGCTACTTATTATGTTACTAACTTTGTGTTGCAATCTACCCTCTATAGCTCACTTCCGTCCTCCCTGCCCACAGAGTTACCCGCCAATGCAATACATACAAACATACATACATACATACGTACAGATGTATTCATGTATGTAGAGATATGTGGATATGTATGCTGTGGAGCCTGTTGTTGTCTGGTGTGATAATGTCAGGTTTTGTTAAAATTAAATTGCATGTCTTGGCTGTGTTGAAGTTAAATTATTGCCTCTAGGGTCAGATGGCGGCATCGGCGTAGTCGGTGGCGTTAGATGCGTTAGTCGTTAGTTTGTGTTGGTAGGCGCATCCCATACCTATAGAGGGATCTCCTATGGAGAATAGTTTACCAGTTTGCCTATTCAAACAGCTTTTAAACAGAAATACTGCCATTTTAAAGAGTCAACATTTATATGAGTTGACTCAGCAGGCGATTTTTTAAAAAATGTATACATATCTATGAAAAATTTCATATCCCCCGTAAAAGTATGCAACAGATTTTTTCTTAGGACACCGCATGGTGCCGACAAAAAGTGTATTCTTTTGCGTGTGCGCCAGTGTGTGTGTATACACGGAATGGGTAGAATAGGACACGGAAGCGCCGGCAATTTTTGCATGGCTTTTGTGTAGTATACACAGCAACCACACGCTGTGATTTTTACCGGCATTACGAAAATAATAACAACATAAAAATACACGAGCAAAAACGTCGACGACCCCCAAGCAACATAGAGAAAAAAAGAAAGAGAAAATGTTGATGTACAGACCATTTGGTGGTACCCGTTACCGAGGTATAGAAATGTTTGCTTAAAATTTACATGAATACGTTGTCAGGAGAATGAATACAAGTAGATGCCTATGCACAGTTTAAGAATTTAATTATTTATAGTTAGCTAAATTGTAGTCAAGTAATACAAGTAAAAGTAAAGTTTAAATTTAGAATACCTACACGAATTCATATAAATATGAAATTAATATAGATAATGGGCCATCATACTGTAATATATATAAACTATATAACTAATCCGAATTTGTTTAGCTGAAGTATAATATTATTGAAGATCCATTCTAAACCAAGAACTGAATACCAAATATTTAATAAAGTGAGAAACATTGGAAAAATCGTAAGGCCGGGGCTAACTTCGACCCCGTCAAAGTTTGTGCAAGTATTTTGTTACTCTTTTTTTTACCTATAGCCGTCAAACCGGGAAAAAGTTTTATCTAAAAAGTCGAATGTTCGCAAAAGAACGGCATACAGTCTTCTCATTGCAAATAACGAAATGTTTGATCAAAGTGACTGTTTTCCAACGATCGTTCCTATGGGAGCTATATGATATACTCATCCGATATTGATCAACTTTTGTACCTTATATGGTCGGAGATGCTTCCTTCTATGAGCGGCGGACTTCTGACCAAAATCAATATAACTTTTTTGCAAGGGTATAATAAAATTCAACACATTTGTTTCTAAACTAGTAACCGTTGCTCGGTCTTTAATAATAAAAGTCGGGCAACCAAGCAACCCAACTCACAGTGTTTACACATTTAAAACAAATAATTAAAGGAAAATTTCAGTTTGATTTCAACGCCAACAAAGTATACAATTTTAATACGAGAAAGTATGAATTGCGGAAAAGAAGAGAAAAAAGTGGAGAATGGTGGTGGAGACTGTGGGCTTAATCTTATCAATCTGAATAACGCACGAGCCTGTCCAGCTCCGGTATTATGTCCACTGTTGCCAGAGCAGCCCTTGTTTAAGGGTCCCAGAGCGCTGCAGCCTACCCAAGTGGCCATGGTGCCCCGAGATGAGCCTGCCCCAGAATATTTACACCAGAACGTTGTGGTGCCAGTAGAAGAACATCAGAAATTGCAGGTCGACTTGCAGGCCGCTGTTGATCAGCAACAGGAGCGATTGGGGAACATAAGACAGGAACAATTTCAAAGTTCTCATATGCCACCCAATCAGGATGACTTACAATTTGCTGTAAGATTTACCAATTATTGGCAATATATTCTGAATGGAAAAATACTTTTTTGTTACAGCGACAAATGGATCCCAATGCGGATAATCTTCAAAATCCGCCATGCTATTTGCCTCAACAAGGCGATGATTTGCCCCATAAGGATCATTTAACACCCATGGGTCCTGTTGGTCCTTGGGCATCCGGGAAATTGGATTGGAGTCCCATGGCCGGATTGACTGGAACACGACCAGTAGTTGATCGTTATTCTATAACGCGTTATAGTCCCAATGAGTGGAGGGCAAGGAATCATGAGACAATAACATATGTCAATCAAGTTTTGGATAGGGCGGATAAGTAAGAAAATTCGAGACATTCATTACTCTCCTCATTTAAATTGAATTTGTTTCGTAGAAATCGGTTCAGCGGTAGTACGGAGTTTCAGCGTCTATCCGCTCTCGTGAACAAAACCCAAAATGAAACTACCGAAAAGTTGAGGAACCGTAGTCAGTTAATTGGCAAATGGAAGGGCACTCTGGAGAACGCCATCAAAGCGATGGCCGATGAGATAAGCACCATGGAAGAGGAGCGCATTAGATTACGCAAATCTCTTGTAGTATTGGGTGTTCCAGAATCCATAGCGAAAGAATGCATTTCGAAACGTGCCGGTCGACCCGATACTGAACTGGTGCGTGATCAAACCGAAGAAGAGCTAGTAAATGAGCTGGCTCTCATAGCGGAGATCCGACGCCTGCTAAAGAAAACCCTGGAGGACTTTGAGTCCCAGCAAGTGGAGAATCGCACAGCTCGGCAACGTTTGGAATACGATTGGAGTGACAAGAAGGAAGCCTATGAAATAGATACACTTAATGTGGGACTGAATAATAATTCGCGTATCATTATGTTCCGTCCGGGTGCAGTGCGTCAACCACCTGAGCAGGCATCGGAGAAATACTGGGAGCACTTCAGTCAAGAGACTCTCGAAGAGTGTGAAAAGTGTCGTCAAAAGTCAGTGACACTGAGAAATACCCTGAACTCAATTCTAATGAACGCTGCACGAGATATCCGCACGCAGGCTGATGTCGTAGAGAAGTCTCTGATTGCTCGTATCAATTGCACCCAGGAGGCAGTACAGCGCTTTGAGAATGACCTGCGCCAAGTTCTACAAGATCTGGCCGACACGGAGACACGTATTCTTCAGCTACATCGTCGTGTACGCAGCTTCGATGCTGCCATGAAGGTGGCCCAGACACGCATGGATAATCGCAGCTTCCGTCCGAATGTTGAGAATTGTCGTGATGTCGCCCAACAGGATCTTATCGATGAGGTGCACACCATTCAGAGTAGTGTATCTGCCCTGTTGCACGAGCTGGAGGCATCAGAACAGGTCAAAGGCGATCTAGTGAAGGCTCGTGGTAAACTGGAACGTGAGATTATGCTGAAGCGACGCACCCTGTTCACAGATAGAGAACGTTGTATGCTGTTACGTTCGCACTATCCATCGGCCAATGCTTTGAGTGGCTCAGCACAGTTTTAGAACCAACTGAAAACTCAGGTAGTAGACAGTAAGCTAAATTTGTAGTGAGAAATTTTTTTTGTTTCTATGTTTGAGATGAGGGCATAAAATTTTGATGCTTGTTTAAATTATTATTAATAAATGCAATCAAATGAAATCAACTAAACCGCCATTAAAGGACACCATTAGGCACGTTTGGAAATACATAAAACTGAAAGAAATATGTTGCCAACTTTATTTCTCTCCCATGCAGACACACGTGTGTGCTTTACCATTTACCAAAACACGTTCAACAGCTAGAACAACACGTACTCAATTTAGAGATACACATGAGAGGAGTCACAGAATCAGCGCAGAGAGTCTGAGAAGGGTAAAGAGCTCAATATCGATATGGACAACATTTGTTAATGTTTGCCTTTCGCAGGAGCAACAAATATTGGGACAGTTGGCTCTTCCACTCTGCCCCTCTGTGTCTATTTGTCTATTTCTTGTCCTCCTGTCCTGTTCAAAGCTAATAAATTATCCAGCCAAAAGCAAAAAGACTAACTTGAAGAATTTAAAACCATTTTATAGTTATTTCTACCATTTAAGTTAAGTAATATTTGTCTATAGTTTCTCACATAGCAAAGGTCATCATGGTGACAGTGACACGTGCTGTGGCCTTACTCAAAAATCCAAAACAGAAATAGTCCGTATGTAACATGTCTCCTGTCGGTCTCTTCGCCTGAAACTTGTTCGTTTTTTCTTTTTTCTGTTTGTTCCTTCTACTAGAGTTCTTCCGCATACGTGCAAAACATTGGCCGACCAAGATTTATTACCCGGGAACGTGTTGTTTTTCATGTTCAGGATAGGTGGAAAGGGCAAGGGTTAAGAGACAAAATGTTGGGCGAAAATATTTTTGATGGATTTGGTATCTAGTTTTTTTTTCTTTTCGGGAGCAAGGTCAAGGAATTTTCGTGTAGGCGGCCGGAATGTGAAAGACTGACAGCTTGATGAGGGACTGTTGAGAGGATGAGAGGCGAATATGTCTTTAAATTAATTTAAAGGCATGCAAAAATTTAACTACATTGACTTTAATTTATTTTCACTTTATCTACATTCCATTTTAGCTTTGGGAGCCATATTCTGAAAGAACATGATGGAGAATTCGAGTACATTGTTTGGTTTGTAACGCAGCAAATTTAAAACATAATCCTGCATATAATCGGCCAGTTGCGGATGAGCATTTAAGTAACTAGTGGCATTATCATAGTTTAGGGCCTTCGTTTCTTCAAATTTTCTGCTTAAAACTTTATCCTGTCGCCACATTAACTCAAGTTTGGGTACAATCGTTTCTTGTCGCTTTGGTGGAGCACAGGCAGCATGCAAAATATAATTATAGCCCCGCCAAAAATGCAAAACGATTCGACCCTCTGGAGTCATATAGGTTTCGGCCACATCCTGTAGCTCATCATTGAAGCACTGTTGTGTCACTATGTGCACGGTGTTCTTGTAGGTGCGATAGAAAATGCGCACAACCTTGCGCTCCTTGTGGACTAACAGGTTACAGCGCAGTACTCTGCCATAGAGGTTCATGGTGTAGTATTCAAAGTTTCCGACGAAATTATTGCATATCAAATGGCGCATAAGCAGCATGATGCCGCCATCGAGCACGAATATATGATCACGATCCTTGATATCGATGGTGGCCTTAAACTTCTGAGTTTCCTCATTAATTTTGGTCTCGCGAATCGCCGTTAACAGAAGATCAGCATGGTTTCGCAGCTCCAAGGTTTTTTCAATCCTGGCATGATCGATGCGATCGAATTCCGTACGCTTCTCGCAAATCAACAGGAACTTATCATCATATTTGCCCTTTAGTTGGTGTCCACACTCAATAATCCCTTTGCCCTTCTTCATCTTACTGCTGCTATAGACCACATAGCCATCATAGGCTTCCTCCACATTTAGACAGAATTTGCCAATCGTTTGCAATTCTCTTTCGAAAAATACTTTTATATTTTCGCTCAGTTTGCAATTGGTATTCCGCAATTTGGATATGAACAGGGATTCCTTGAATATAACTGCCTGTTTGGCAGGTAGAAACTCTTTGGGGTCGATTTCCCAATCGCAAGCACGATACTGATCATCAGAGGGTTCAATGGGTCGTAAAAGTGCAGATATAATACTCGATACACTGATTTCATCTTGAGCACTTAGTTTATCCTCCTCTTCGCAGGCTTTGTTATGTGCTCGTTTCTTTCCCGGCTCACGAAATTTTTCCAAGTCACAGGGTACAAAGAGCGGCGGATCTAGTTTAAGTTGAGCAGTTCCAGCATCTTCTGCTAAGAATGCTTAAGATTGGCTATTAATTTCAATCAATATCAAACACACTGAAAGTTTAGGCTCTTACCCATTCTTTTAATTTTTATCTCTAATTTTTTATACTATACAAACTAATACGATTTCTAGTAGAACAATACTTGTTATTGATCAAAATTTTGACATTAAAATGAAAATATTCAACATCATTAAAATCATTTCTCTTTAATTTTAGCCTTGTAAGAAGAATACCTTAAGGTTTGGAGTTAGTTGGAAAGAAAATGTGAAAAGAAAATTAGGACTTTTCAAATTCAGTTTGTTTTGTTTTTACTTTCACCTTTGTTTTCTTCATTGTCATCTTAAAGATCTTTGCAAGGAGCAAACTGTAAGGCAATTAGTCACTTGCCGCTTTTGACACTCTCTTCTCATGTCGTCAAGTTGTGCTAAGTTTTAGTAATTCTCAAGAGTTTCATTCTTTTTTTCCGCGAGGCACAGCAAGTTGCTCTCGAAATTTTGCTAAGCAAACGCATTCAAATAAATAAACGGACAAATAGAAGAAGGAAACTTGACATGCTCAACTAATTGCAAGGCCAATAGTCCTTCAGACGAATGAACTTAAAGGGCGACAAACAACATGTTAAGGGAAGCCAAGCTGGAAACTTAAGCGGAAGGAGGCGAAAGGACAAGTAGGCGAAAGGACAAGTGTAAATAAGGGTAAGAGTGCGAATACGAGAGCGAGTGTGCGTGTGCGTGTGCGTGTGCGTGTGCATGTGGGTGTGCGTGTTTTAATGACACTGACTGTAAAGCGGAATGGACAGCAAATACAAAAAGGGTCAGACAAAGAAACAAACTCAAAATGAATGTCGATATGCCTCTGTCCCATCTCTGTCTCGTTTTCTGCCCACTTTTTCTGCTCTTTGTCTCATTGTTAACAGGCGAAATGGTCTCATTAAAAACTCGGTAAACGTATGAGAAGAAAATCAACAGTTGAAAGAAGAAGCTCAAAGGGTAAACAATAATAAATAAAATGACCTCTCCCGAACAATATTAAATTTGTTATTAAGCTTGTAATTATTTGTTCAGGCGGAACTGTAGGCATCTTCCTTCCTATTAAATGCGCGAATTACTGGCCCAAAAATGAAAACGAAAAATAAAAGGGAAACAAATGAAAATGGAGAAAAATATAAATAAATTATGCAACAAGACAAAGGCAATGCGCTTTCTTTCTCTCGTCTTTACATTCGCTTTTTCTGCTTATTTCACAGTCAAGTTAACTTTAAAAAGACGACCCCAAGGGCAGAAGCTCAAATTTTCTTTTCTTTTTGATATCCTGTACAGTTATTGAATGATAGGGTATAATAAAGTCGCAAAAATCTATCTAACCTAAGCAGGTAAGACGAATTCAATATGCTAACGAGATCTTCAAAAGAAATTAAAATGTTTAGTGGATGGAATACTTACCAAGAAGTCCAAGGCCGCACTACCATATTAAAAAGTTGGGTAAAGCCTAAAACTTACTTGGAAGACCTTTTTTTGGCGGTGCGTGATATCCTTTAACTCCCTCGACCATTGAAAAGTCGAATAGTCTATTAAGACAGGGTAATTTTTAAAATCATGCTAAGATATGCAACTCTTTGAATCAAAACTTTATGCAGAAGCATCTCTGACTTGATCATACTAGAAAATAAGTACATCAAAGTCGATGCCACATTTCAGGTTAGTGTGTTTGTTTATGTGGTATGCACTTTTTTCCTCTTATTCGCTGACTGTCTGTTCTTGTATTCTTTGTCTCAATGTTTTTTATTTTTCTCAGTGACGTTGCCTATGGCGTAAATTAACTACAATTGTTTCTGTGTGCCCGTCGTCCACTTACATTTAATCTTCATCTTCATCTCCACACACTTTTCATTCATTCATTCGTTCATTCATTCGAATTCATTTCAGGCCTCGTTCATTTCCTTGGCATTTGTTTGCTCCTCTTTTCCTGCCCATCGCTTTGCTCTTGCTCTCCTTATTGTTTCGCCCACATTGAGTGCAAAAATAAATCAAAATGTGAGAAGGAAAAACTGCAAAACGAAAAACAAATCTTAAATGAAAATTGTAACCGCTGCTTCGGAGCGGCACTGCTCGGCGGGTTGGGGCGCGGCATCAAGGCGGTGGCACACTAGCGACTTTGGCATGGGAAAAACCATTGGGAAAACCGTTGGGTAATCTACATGCCCACATGGAGGGGTAGGGACTCTTCGGTGCTTTTGGAATGGGCGGGGGCTTATGGGTCAGTAATAAATGTCATGAAATGAAATTTATTTACGCGCCCAACGAAAAACCAAAGCACCAAGGAATGCAATAACAACAACAAGAAAAGCAGAAGGAGGTGGGAACCAACATAACAAAAGGGCGATAACGAAGGAGGTGTAGATGAAAAAACAATGCCATTCACAAGCCGCCTTAACCAAAAGACAATTAAAGAAGAATGTGTGCAAGAAATGCCAAAAGGGAAAGCAAACTAAATGTTGTCTGATATCCAGAAAATCGCCCACGAACTCAAAATGGATAAAAACTATGAATAAAAGTCCAAAAAGCAATTCAAAGTGAGATCAATACTCAGATACGTTATGTTCTATTAGAAAAATGTTTCAAAAAAGTTAAGGACTTGCTCCAGTTAACAATAATTCAACATGAAATTAAGTAAATTACAAACGTTTCTCTTATTTCGCTTTGTGACAAAAAAGGAGGCTCTGTACTAAAGAAAATAACACAGGCCGACATTTTGAAAGTCATGAAAAAATGTTTTTAGTTCTATAAATTGGCGAAAATTGGGCTCGTGTTTGAATCAAAAGTTATCCGACTTAGTTAACGTCACCAAGAATCATGTGTGGCTGAGGTGAAGATGCTTTAGTAAACGACTCTGGAATTTCTTTGTTACCTTTTAATAGTGGAACAATATATTTCGGGTACTAATGTTACGCTATACATACACAGGTTATTTCTACTTTGAAGAGGTTTGTTGTGTTGAATAACCAAGATGAAAGCATAATTACTGGCTCAATTTTCACGAAACTGTCTTCGTAGGATAAATATGTATATAATTTTAAACTTCAGAAACATGCCATTCTGGCATCACTTAATTCCCCAAAATAAGGGCCAATAGAATTCGTTTTAACTAAACCTGTTTTTAAACTTCAACTCCATTATCTCTTTAAATGCCCACGTATAAAGAATTCTCTGTCATGTACATACATAAATGTCAATTCATTCAGTTAGGTTAGCACAAATCCCTACAGAAGCCTTTAGGGCAGTTTCGCTTCTCACTCTTCTATAAAGCAAACAGAGAACACAAAAGCTAACCTTCAAACCAAACAACTAAATGGAAGGGAGCTGTGCTTGAATTCTAAGCATCCTTACACATCCTACACACAGGACACATACATATATGTGTCTATGTATGTATGTATATATACAGAGACATGCAATTACAAGCTCAATCTTGATAACAAAGTAAATAATACAAATTCTCGCAATTTTTCTGTAATTAACACATCCACAACAAAGGGACACACGAACACAATGCATACATCTCATATAAACTCTCTCGTTTTGAGTGAGTGTTGACTGAAAGCCTGACAGGATTGCGTGTTAGATGTTCCTACATGGTGGGGAGTAGAGGAGCAGAGACACATCCCCACACATGTGTAGTAGTGGGTGAGCTGAGAGGCATGAAAACGAAACCAGGTGCACCGGAGAAGTATGAGATTGAAGCGTATAAAAGTGCTAGTGCTAATGCTGTTGTTTTTGTTTTTGCTAATGTCAGGAGTCTAGTCATTTTTATGAGCTGTTCATGTGAAAGGATATGCATCCTTTCTGCCAGTCCTATGAATGTAATTCCGTTTGCCGTGCTGTTGTTGTTCTTGTTGTTGATGAGGGCTAATGTCAAGTTTTACTAACGTTTCAGCACTATCATTATGATTGCCCAGTGTTTTGTAATTAAAAGGAAGCTGTTTTTCTTCCATCGTCCTTGTCTGCATGCGCATCCGCCTCCGCCTGTCTGCATGTCACCCCAGTCAGTCTACCATAATAATATCATTAAATAAATTGAATATTGATTGATGAATGTTTTATGCATTTGTGACATTTATTCATGTTCGCATTCATGCGTGTACAAACCATAAATTAATTGCAATAAAAATGACAACGGGAATTTATCTACCAGCAAGTAAAAAAGAGAGAGGCATGGTCAAATACTTTGAGTCCAGGAATCAATATTATTGAAGCCAGATGACAGAAAGTACAATATTTGTTCATGTTTCAATCATTTGTAGGGTTATTCTTTGAAGAAGTTTATTCCATTGAGCTAAGATGTTTTCAAAGCAAAAACTTGTCTTAAACTACGATCTGGAGCTTAAATACATACATGTTTGGCTAATTGCTTACTGTCCAGAATTACCCCTTAAGCTAAAGTAAAGTTAAAAAAACACCTCAAAAGAACTAACTTAAAAAACGGGCGCAAAGTTATAAACTTAAAAGACATCATAACATTTAAAACTTCAAAAGTATCTGGATTGGATAGTGAAACCTAGAGATAATTTTGAAAGTCTTTAAGAGAATATTCTAGCAACGCGCTTTAAAGATGGATTACATTCAAACAAATATTAACCGTATCTATAGAGTCTGTGTATGCTGTTTGCCTGAGTTTATTGCTTCACTTAAAATACAATTATACTTTTGCGAACTTGCCACAGAAAGTTGGAAATTAACATTCAATTCAGTAAACTTTTATGATTATACGAAATGCAAATTATTTTCCAATTTGATTTCATTATGCAATCTCAGTGAGTGTTATCAGCAACAATTCACACACTTCCATTCTGTTTTGCTCTCTTCTGTTCTGTTGCTCCATCTCTGTACAGATTTCATTTTTTCCATCTATTATTATATTTCTATAGTTACGTATATATTTTTGGCTTTCTGCATTGACAAACAAACAAACAAAACTCAAAACTCTGTGATGGCGCTTGGTGGAAATGAGAATAATAAAACTGCAGCCAAACAAAAAACTTGAGCCAAGGTGTTGTTGTTGTATCTGTGTATTGTTTGAGCTGTAGTTGTTGTTGTTATTGTGGCAGGTGCTGCCCAGGTGCGGTCTCTGGATAGAAGTTGATTGTTTTTTTCAGTAATTTCTGTTTTGTTATAAATTATTCCATTCGGTGTAGTTAACATTGCATAATAATATTTTAGACAAAACATGCATAAATTTCGCTCGATTCGCAATCTCGCATTGTTGTTTATTGATTTTGAAAACAAAAACTTTTTCAAAAAAAAAAAAAAGAGTATCTCTCAAGTTTTTTCTATGCAATAGACGATTTTGAAATACCAAATGTTACGTACCTTAAGTTTTTGCCACTTTAATTACAATGCAAATAATTTTTCTTATATCTGCTTTGTAACTATTCACGTAACCTTAAATATTATAATATTTAAACACCAATGCTTAAAATTTAATTTTTTTTAGATAGCCGAATATTATAATCGAAAAATCAAAGATTGATAAAACAAAATAAATGCTTCATTTAGTCTTGCTTTAAATATCAATATCAAATAAAAAAAATATAAATTTTCAAATTAAATTTTAAAGTTAAATATTTTTTCCATCTTTATTTAAAACTTCACTCACCAAGCTTATTAGTTGGTCAACTATTTTAAATATGCTTATGCTGGAAAAGCAACATAAAGTTGTTATAAAACAACATAAAGTTGTTATAAACTTGGCTAATTAATTAGAGCGAAGCTGTCTGAACGCTTTTTACTTTGTGGCAATAGAATTAAGAAAAACCACTACCGCTTGCCGTCATAAACCATTTCCATAAAAAAGGCTAAAATTCAATCGACCCACTGACCGAGCTTGGCTCATTTACTTCCTGTTTTCTCACTTTTTCTTTTCAGTTTCACCTTAATTAGCTGATGCCTGCCAGGTGGCACAATTTATTAAAGGACATTATATACGCCATGTACAAAAAAATAAACCATAATTCTGCAACAATTGTGCTACAGAAAATAATTCAATGCCAAAATGCATTATATCTTTAAAGAGTAACCAGGTATACTAATTAGTGTAGATTGCAAAAACGTGTCAAAGAACTTGTTCAAAAGCTGCCAATGCAAGTAGAGATTAATAAACCAGGGATGAAGAAACCAAACAGGATGTCTGGTGACTAAATAAGTGAAGATACTGTAATCGACCAGAGGAGCAATGATTGAAAATTTTTCGTACTATCCAAATAGAGTGATAACTAGCTTAAATTGCGTTCTCTGTTGCCTTTTCTGTCAATTTTATCTTGCAAAAAGAAACTGTTTCTATGGAAAATTTAATTTTTATATACGACTTCCAAAAATTCATACTTAGCGCACATCCCTTAAATGATAAAAGCGCCGTTGGAAGAGAACCATGAACCACAGAAACCGAATCCACTCATAAATGTTTACCCATTTCATTCACTCATCTCACACATATTGCTTAAAAAACTGTTTACAAAAGTGTAAAGTAAAAATAAATAAAAAGAAAAAAAACACAAAAGGAGACAAAATGACTCTAAGAGCAAGAGAGGAGAAGGGATATATAGATAGCTGAAAGGCAGCTGGGCGTAAACCACTCAAAGGCGTAAATAAATACGCCGCCGCCCGCATAGGTAGGCTATACTTTTTGTTTGTCCATGACTGTGTATATGTTTGTGTAGGCTCACACATACATGTATGCAAGACTGAATGAGCGTGCATTGGTGTATCTGTGTGTGTGTGTGTGTGTGTTAATTTGCCAACAAAGACACCTACAAACATGCAAACAGCATTTAAGAGATTTACCTGAAAGACATCCTCAACGAATGCATGTGTATGTGTATGAAAGACTGTGCAAACCTGTGACCGTATGAGTGTGTGAGTGTTTACCTTGCCATTGCTATTAATTTGTACGCGCTACATAATAGCACTGTCAATATTTTCCTAACATTTTACCCAAAAAGTTTCTAAAAAAAAAGCAAAGGAACGGTGTTGTCAATGCCAAAGCACGGCCATGAAGGTCGCCTGAAGGCACACAGCTTGGGTTACTGCTGCAGTCGTAAATGTTGAATGCTGATTAGGCTCCCGTTTATGCATATGGGGCTTAAGAGCTTCTTACGCAAGACACAAGAAGAAGTTTGCCCATTATCTGGTTAAATAGGCTTAGGACGCTTTAGTTATACTTTACAGCGAGTTTTGCTGCCTACCTGGAAGCTTTAAATTTTGAAGAACATCGATCACTTAATACAAAAACTTGTTTCAATCATTTGGAGAATTGCAAATGTGTGTTGGAACCATAGATAGTTTTCCTGTATTCCAATTTGGTTTAATAAGGTTTAACCAATATCACGTAGCAATGTTGAGACTAAACCGAAACTAGACAAGAAATAAAGACGAACTGCAGTTTGTCTAAACTAACCTTCAAGCAACGTGACTTCAATCTGGGAGAGCTTTAACCCTTAACTCCTTCAAGTCGTTCGATGACAACATGGCATATCAATCAACGTTGTGAAAAGAGCTCCATTGTGCGTTAACAAGTGGCACGTTGCCGGATTGATGCACATGGCTCAAAAACGTAGATAAAACCCAATTCCAAGTCAAACCTAAAGCAAAAACCATGATGTATCTATAACTGCGCCTTGGCATTGCCCAACAACAATTCCCGTCTTTTCCCGCCCCGTCCTTTGCTATGTGTAACACACTCTCTGCATCCCTCTAACTCTGGCGTTTCCTCTGGCAACCTCTATAGCCTTTTGTTCCGGGTCCAATGTCAGTTGCAACTTAACATCAACAGTTGCTGCTCCCGTCCTAGTAGTATGTCAATGACAACACATAGAGCCGCACACACACGAGCTTTTGCGTTGAAGACAAAAGATTGAAAGCAAGCTGCAGCATACAAGTCATCAGCCATGTTACAGGAAGTTAGTTAGGCGGGGTCCAACTTGAAGTCCATGCCAAAATGTCACCAGCGACAAGTTGTTGCAACAGCAAATTACATGTACATACAGCCAAGTGCAGCTAAAGCAGCAGCATCAGCAGCAGGTTGAATCCTTAACTTGCCTTTAAAATGAGTTCTCGAAATTTTTTTATGTTCAATTCCCCAAACGTGCCTGCATTTTAAATATGTTTTTTTCTTCTTCTATTCTTGTTTTTGTATTCTTGTTGTTGTTTAGTTTTTGCTCTTCTAGTTTCTATTGTTGATAATACCCTGAGACCTCGAGCTGACTCGAGTGTTACTTTTGGGCTTGTCGAGGCACAAAAGTGCACTCGGCTATTGAAATCCTACAACAACAGCAACCGATAGTGGCAGCTGCATACAAAATAGTCAGGGGAAAATGACAAAGCAGAGAATAAAAGAAATTGTTGACTGGTCTAGAGGCAAAACATAAATACTCTTTCAAAATGCAATACAAATCAATTTCGTTCCTGCTTTCAAATTATTTCAATAAAAGCAAACATTCTTAGAAAGGATTTTTGAAAAAATTATTTCAATCTGTGTGTTGGTTTTTTATATTTACGATTTTGCCTAGTCAAAATGTTTTAAAATTTCAATGGCATTTTAAGAAAAGTTTCAGCGATACAAAAGCAGTTGGCGATAGAAAAGATTCTGGCCATAGATGCTTTCTTTAAGAATTCATTTCTTTAAAGAATTCATAATTTTTATTCATGACTTTGACCTTATTCAAACGTTTAGTTAGTTTGTTTCAAAATAATGTTCATTTTAGTAGAAAACATTCACTTTTGAAATGGCATTTCAATGAAAACTTCAACTTCAACTTTAAAATAAAGGCTATATGTAGCAAAATTTTATTACGACAATTGAGTCAAAAATCTCTGATAAATATCAGAGAAAACGTTAAAAAAACAACGAGTAATAAAATATAACAACAAATTGTGTACAAATTTTTGACAGGCAATTTGCCTACACACATACAAATACAAGCACGCAGTGAACATTTTTGAAATGAGCAATTTTCACATATTTAGATGGCAACATTTCCAACACATGAAAACATATACACACACAGACTCACACACACAAACACACAACTGGAGCTATACATTAAGTCATAAAAATAAATAGTTGGACGGAGGATACGAGGCAGTTATAGTCGAAACATAGCCATGGCAACGCCCCAACAAAACTGGCAAATTTACACACCAACCAACCACCCACCCACACACACACACACACAAACCATACCCACACACTCACACACGCATCTGAATTTCCTTTCACCAAACAAACTCATAATGATGATGATGCTTCTCCCATTGCTGTTGCTCTTATTGCTGCTGACGCTGACCCCCTTGTCCCTTCATCTGTTGGTATTTTGCATAGAGAATGTACCTACACATACATATGTAAATACATTGGACGACACTTCAGAGGTGGCAAAGGAAACTCATAGAAAAAATAAGAGAAAAACAAGATTTTTCATTATGACTAATAAAGAGCAGGAAAAGCTACACATGTTTCATATGGAAAATTGCCATGGCAAATGATTTCGAAGGCCGAAAATCTTTCTACTTTTCTTTTTTGTATTACTTTATTTCATATGCTACTTTTTTTGAATGCACGAATTTCCCAAAATATATTTGTATTTGTATTTAATATTTGTTCAATACCAATAAATTTCCTAGAAATCTATGAGCACAGTTGTTGACTATGTTTAATAAAAGTTCGAAATGCCATAAATTGGCAAATAAAATAAACAGATCAAGTAAAGGTATTCAATTCGGAAAATTTCCAACAAAAAATTTTATCTGCACGCATACAAAAATATTGCACATACGCCCTGTTAAATATATAGAATTGTTATGACGTAAGATAAACATAATCATAAACACACAAGTTTGCAATCTTGGCACCTTTAAGCCACAAGTATATATCAATCGCTTAATTCCCATAACCAAGTGTCTGCTTAATAAAACCAATTGCATTATTTTCCCTCGTTTAATCTGAGAGCATTCATCGTTTTCCGCATAGTTCTTCAGCCAACCATTCATTAATCAGGAAACAAGAATTCCGTAAAAATGGAAAACTTTTTGCTTAAACAAGCATAACTATAAAAATCTTTCGAACTCTGTTTTTCTGCTGCTTCATCAATTCATCCGTTTCATAATAATCAAAAACGAAGGAGCAAAAAAAGAAAGCAACAAAAACAAGAGTATAAAAAAACAAAATCTGATAACAAACTTTAGATATTTCAGACCAATTAAAAGTAAAGTACAACAGAAGTTGAGCAACAACAAAAACTAAAGACACGGAAAGATAGATAGACTTTGGTCTATCCGTATATTTTCGTATACATATATTTTATATACATATAATCCCGTTAAGAGAGAAAGAAGACAATTAATAATGCTGCGACTTTCTAACTGGAAATTGCGAAAATATTTGCACTAAAATACTTATAAGCAAACGGACAGGCCTTGTCAAAGTGAAACTTTATTTTTTCTTAATCCCTTGCCAAGCAATGCAACTGCAACGGATGCTTTGGCCAAGGTATTAGGCTAGACCATGGAATAGGGGGTTAAAGGGTTGGCTGAAGGGTGCCAGCCATGTCAGCAGCATAACAGGATAACTGTCGAATGAATTGATATTGTTTACTTTTAATTAAAAACAATTTGCTTCGCTGGCTTTCTTGCCACAGGACACCGTCAATGCGGATGCGGGTGCGGATGTTACTTCTGCCTGCCAGCCAGCCAGGCTGCTCGATGATGATGAACTTCGAACTTGCTTCTGTATCGGTTCTGTTCTGGCCTGTGCACTTTTGGCCAGCTCAGTCAAGTCAAGTGTGTGCCGAACTTGCAGTGGAATATCCCTGTATTGCATCAAGGGGATTTTGCCTTGTTGTCGATGTTGATGCTCGTGTCCTTTTTTTTTTTTTTTTTTGGTAATGAAAATCAAACGTAGGAGACCAGAGTTGCCTGGTTAGCGTTTCTATCTTGCTGTTGGCCATAACAGCAGCAATTTGAGGTAGTTACCAGTGCTTATAATAGATATCGAAGATTGACAAGAGAAACGTATGATTGGCATTATGGGGAGTGTTAAATTGGCAAAGAATAAATCAATTTTGTTTCTGAACTTGCTGGGACATCCAAAGGTCGATATATTGAACTTCCCAGTGCACAACATTTTATTTTCTGGAAAGAGTTAAAGCCTTTCTGTATTACAGAATTAAACATTTTTGTATTTAAGACAAGATAACTTTTTCTGGGAAAAAATGTTCTGAGACCTTACCAACATGCATATTTTATGCCTTAATTAATCTAATTAAATCCCTTAGAAGGCTAGCAAAACGTTGAAAAAGTGTTTAAATGGCTTTCAAGTTTACAGCCTATCCAAAGGAAAAGGTGTTTAGTTGTGAAAAAAACATCCCAACTTTCGAATGGCAACAAAACTTTCTAGGCTCAAGGTAAATGAAAATGTAAAAGAGGGTGGCGTAGGGAGGGAAGTGGAAAAATACTTTGGTTAGTTGGTCTATCTTTTAAAGTTTTAGCCAGCCTGCTAAGATAAGACATTTGAAACTTTTGCATTCATTTCAAAATTAATTAAACGTTTCGTGTGCTCCAACTGGAAACTTTTGCCATCGATTTCGACGGGAATTCGTGAGGATGATGACGACAAAAGGTGACATTTAATTGCAGACCTCCAATAATAATTGGCCAAAGCGGCTTACAGAAGGGCAAGTTTGCCCGTACGCGGGGAGTAGATATCTTAAGCTCAATGTGTATGACATTTTGAAGGTATCTGTCGACGTGGTCCACGTTCTGGTTCTGACCTTTTTGTCTACACAAGTTTTCTTATTGTGGTTAGAGTCGCTAATACCAAATATAAGTACATTTGGCTCAATGCCGTTTCGCTTTCAGGATTTCTGTTTAAGCCGCTTACAAAGGTCTGTCTGGGTCTGAGTTGATGGAAATTCATATGAAACGACATGTAAGCCAATAAACTGCAAGAAAAGCTTCTATTAGAAAGAAAAAGAACCCTACAATGGAAATATGCATTTGGTGTGCTTTTGCATTTTGTATTACCCGAAACAACTAATTAGCTGAACTCATTCAATATTTAACTCACACATCTACAGCCTGCAGCTCTTTATTATTGTATACTAAGTACATACATACACATATACTATATTTTATGCTAGCATTATGAGAGGGCATAATCAAACCATAAAATTCAACAATGAACCTAACAAAATATTCATGCACAATGCATTTTGAGTGATTGATTGACTTGCCTCAATAATGAAGTTGAAACTGACCGGCCAACAAACCAATCGACAAAACTCTCGACGCAATTTGCAGCAAATCAAACTAAACATCAGTGCCTTCCTTCTCACCCACCGTCTCTCCACCACCCATCCGACCTGCTCTTGCTCAATGCGTATATTTGCGCAGATTTTAGCAACAAAATAAATTGCAATAATTATGCTGGAAATGGGCGAACTTGCCCCTTCTAGGCAAACTATCGGAAAACTGGTCAAATAAATAGAATGTTATTATTGAGCCATACAATGAACTAAACACACACACACACACACCACTACATAACAGGAACACACGCATATGTATTCTGTAATTGTATTTGGGGGAAACTGTTAATCACAAAATGCGCGGCCTATGCAAATAAATACATGTATCCCAGCAAGGTAAACTACCGGAGTTAGTCGCTCTTTCCTCTCTCACCGCAACAAACAATCCACATCCTGAATAGTTAATACACTTTATTATGTCAGCAAGTAGCATCAACTATTTAAGAGATAATGCAATTACAATAAATACAGTTGTAGAAAGTATTCTAAAAGGTTTCCTGATTTCACATGCAAGATACATATTTATCTTACTTTTCCTAATAGTAAACTATTTTGCTATTTGCTTAAATAGATAAGTGAAAAAAGGAAATGTTGTGACTAAAACTATTTACTTTAATACCTATGTACATAGTTAGAATCAAAATTAAAGACAACTATTCAACTATTCTTTTAGCTCAAAGACTTTCTCATGAAATTTTCCCACGAGAATACAGCAATCTCAATTTTTAAGTCTTCAAATCTGAACTGAGATGATTCTTATAGTGAAAAATTCTAAATACCAGTTCAATGTAATTCAAAGGAACAACGATCTTCAATCAATGAAATACTTTTCTAGAATATAATCTATTATGAATTTTGAAACTTTCCAGTTCATAGAGTAACAGTGAGTTGTTAAACACTTTGACAAGTTTCCGCTTATGTTTGCGTAAATATTTTATCACTTTATTAAACAAAATCATTGCAAATTCCGGAGCTTTTGCTGGGACAATTTGCATATGTCGCATGGCAACAGCCTGCCGGGGTATCTAGGTCTATTTAGAAATTAACCAAATATGCCGCTGATTTGTTGCAAAATTCTGTTAATTTATTTGTTTATCGAATTTGCAAACAGGAACTTGCCGAAATGCCATATTGTTGTACAGTGAATACACACACAGCAAGACTACATATACATATAGATACCTGGAATATACATATGCAAATTTTACGCTTTTACAAAATATTGCCATTATATTTATTCATTCGCTGTCAACATCATCACGTGAACACACATGAAAATTTATGGCGAAAAATTTTAATTAGAAAATCACAAAATGGCAATACCAATGAAACACACAACAACAAAAAATCAAAAAGGAAAACTAAAACTAAAAATTGGCGACAACATTTTTGACTATTTACAGATGTTTTTCGAACAAAAGTTGTCAAATTGTTTGTTGATTTTTGGCCAAATGTCAAATGTCATGTCATAAATGTTGACAGGGTGGATCTGGTGTTTTTTCGTTTTTAAATATTATTATTATATAATACATTTTTATACCCTTGCAAAAAGGGTATATTAATTTTGGTCAGAAGTGTGCAAGCATAGAACGAAGCATCTGCGACCATACAAAGTATATATATTCTTGATCAGCACGACGAGACGAGTTCAACTAGCCATGTCCGTCCGTCCGTCCGTCTGGATCAACGCAAACTCCTCCTAGACCGTAAGAGCTACAGAGCTGAAATTTTGCACGTAGGCTTGTATATACTGCAGGCGTTGTATATCTCGGATTCAGCCGGATCGGACCACTATATCATATAGCTCCCATACAAACCCCAAAGTCACGAACAGTGACTTTTCTCAATAACTTCGTTATTTTCTATGCTATTGTCGTGAAACTTAATATTAGAGAGTTTACTACGCCTATAAGCGACTATGCCAAATTTGATCAAGATCGGGTGACTATATAATATAGCTCCCATACAAACGGCCAAGTCACGAACAGTGACTTTCTCAATACCTTCGTTATTTTCTGAGCTATTGTCGTGAAACTTAATATTAGAGAGTTTACTATGCCTATAAGCGACTATGCCAAATTTGATCAAGATCAGGTGACTATATCATATAGCTCCCATAGGAACGATTGGTCGAAAACAGTGACTTTTGTAAATAACTTCGTTACTTTTAACGCGATTGCTTTTAATTTAAACATTTCTTAATTTAATATATCTGTTAATGACTGTGTCGAATTTGATAAATATCGGGTGACTATATCATATAGCTCCCATAGGAACGATCGGTGGAAAACAGTGACTTTGATCAATATCTTCGTTATTTCCTATGATTGTAGGCCTTTCTTTCTCAAGCTTAAGCCTTTTTAGATAAAACGTTCTTCCACATTGATGGCTAATGGGTAAGGATAGAGTTACCAAAAAAGTTGCAAGGGTATACAAACTTTGACGCGGTCGAAGTTAGCCCCGGCCCTCTGGTTTTTTTTTTTTGAATTGGCTGACAGGAAAAGCGAATTAAAAAAAATTGTTAAAAGGTGTACAACAGAGTGTCATGGAATACATGGGGCTTTCTTGATGAATTGAAATACCGCATAGTTGATTCGTTATAAACCACAAAATAATTGTATAAGCCAGAATTAGCTATGAGAAATGTTTTGTTTGGTACTTGTTGAAAATTTTCAACAGACAAATATATATTCAACATCGAAGTACATTTAAAAATTATAAACATTTTGCTTTGTTTTTGGAGAAATATCGAAAACTAATCATAAGTGCAAGAAACTTAGATTCTTAGCCCACAATGTAACGTATACGCAGAGTGGGGCAGCTAGACTTATTGTACTCTTAATAAGCTGTAGTGTGAATATAAGAAAACAAAAGTTTAAAGTTAAATGATTTCAAAATTATTCTTACATTTGTCAAATGACCCACATCTTTCCGGTTTATCTTCTTTTGTAGAAAATCATCATCAAAAATATATAATTTACATAATTATGTAACCTGTTTATTAGCCATTCACAATAGTATTTACAACTTTTTTGTTTTTAAAATTAAAAAATTTTCTACTTTTTGTAATTTGGTTTTTTATTTCACATTCTAATTATTTGTTGACTTTTATTTAATTCATATTTATTAAATGCTGACAGCCACAAAAATTGAACTAATTGGATATTTTAATTGGGCATGGAACGTGAACTGTAAATTTACAAAATTAGCTATTACGATCAACAACATTATTTTATAGTGCAAAATTGTTATTTAATTGGATTTATCAAAATAAAAACTAGCACGACAACTAAAACATACGACGGCCGGAAAACTTTTGGAAAAAAAATGATTGAATGTATTTTCAAAGTCACAGCTGTGGCTACAACTTCACTTTTACGTCTATGAAAAAAGTTCTGTACGAAAACATACAACAAACTATGCGTATGTGTGTCTGTGTGTGGGTGTATGTATGTGAATGGAGCACTTGAAGGTGCCCCCCAAGGATAAACATGAGAGCAACATTGTTGTAGTTGTAGTTGATAGTTGGTTGGTTGGTTTGGTGGCTTCATGGGTTGGTCGGTTTCTACCACGTAAGTTTTTAGAGGCTTAATTAAGTGCATAAACTTCTAAGCATAAATACAGGAATACACACACACATACACACATACGCACCTGTCTAAGTTTATGTCCTTGTCGTCCTCGTCATCAGTTGTGTGTGCTGACTCCTTTGGGGCAACTTTTTGTAGGGTTGGACGTATAAATTTGAAACGCTTTACATTGTTTACGTACTTTGTCATAGTTACAGTTAACATACATACATACATATGTGCGAGTGTGCGTAGGTGTGTGTATGTGTGTGGGTGAGCGCGTGTATATGTGGCTTTGTATATCTTTGGCAAAAGTTCTCAACTAAAGTGTTGCAATTATATTGATTGAATTCTGTGGCCAACAAAAACATCAAGAGAATTTAAGCACACAAAACTGGAATTTACCAAGACACTTACTAATTATTTTGAAACACAAATGACAAATTTAATGTTAAATGTTAATTAATATAAAATCATTTTAAATATAAATTATAATTTAAATAAAGAGTATGTAAACAGTTCATTTATTAGCATTAGAGACTTTACATATTTAAATCTGTTAACAGTCCGAGCTTGAAATCGTTGTTTAATTTTAAGTTCTATTCCTGTTTTAAAACTATATAGAGAATAAATATATCCTATCAGAGACTGAGATATCAGAGACTAAAAATTTAACTACCATAGAGGCACTAAAGTTGCTGCAGAAGACGAGTATAAGCCAAAAAATGACTAAAAACCAAATATGTCTTAGCGGCTTACCTTTGTGGTGCTTCTCATCTGTTAACTTCTTAAGCTTATTAACCTTGAATGACCTCAATAGATAAGAAATTGGTTTTACCTTGTAAGACCAGAAATTATCTAATACTGATCGCTTAATAATTATATGGGGCAGAGTTCGAGCAGGCAAACACAAACGGTTTGATGTTATTGAAAATATTTGTCAGATGACTAAATTTCTTAAAAAAACAACTAATTAAGCTTAAAGGTTTCTTAATAATGCAGAACAAAATCTAAATTTCAACCAAATTAAGCTTAAAACTCTATGAAATTTAAGATGCAAATTTTAAGTCATATTTAAATTTTTCCTAAAGAAAACTGTTTTCATTTAACTACTAATCAAAACAACATTGGAAATCACAGGAAAACTCATATGGAAATTTGATTATGAGTTTAATTAATTAAGTCCAGATTAAGTGCATTTAGTTAACTTACCATTATGTCACGTTCTAGTAATTCTTATTTTTATAATTTTAACTTTAGTATTTTGTTGTTGTTTTTTTTATAAATCCATTTGAAATGCAAGTTTATGCGCTAACGCATAAATCTCCAATACAAATGGCAAACAGCAGAAGGAGCAGCAAACCAACCAGGAGAAGGATACGGATTGGGAGAAACGAAAAGGCAAAACGGAGATAGGCAACCCAGACAATGGCAACAAAGCGTAGCTGAGAAGCATATGTTGTATGTTTCTTCATGTCGCACAACTTATAGCTCTCTTTTTCTCCATCGTTCTATATATTTCTGTTTATTTATATATATTATGTATATACATATCTATCTTTATATATGTATATGTATGTATGTACATACATGTGTACATACTTATATATATTGTCGCAACATCAGTCAGGATTAGTTGTAGAAGTTTACTACATAGTACGACTAGTTCCAGTAGTCTCGTTCTCATCTTGTTTGCCACGCTGCTAACCGTCACGCAGGGCGCTTCAACATGGTGCCAGTTGCTCCAAGATGCCGCCTCCCCACACCCAGACACCAAGCCCTCACTACACTACAATTGTTGTTAGCCTTGTCCTTGTTGTCTTGTCTTGCTTGGAAAGTTTTCTGCCTCATGTTGTTGCTATTGTTGCCACTGTGGCTGTTGCTGCTGGTGTTGGTGTTGCAGTTGTTACTTGGTTTTTCTGTTTGTCTATTTTGTTGAAAAGTTCCAGGCATTCTGTTTGTTCAACTCATGTCCCAACTCATCCATACGCTTCTATACAGTACATACATATAAATACGCGATATATGTATGTGTGTGGGACGTATGTTTTTGTAGAGCCCAATCAATTGAACAGAAACTTGTCTAAAATACAAAATTAATATGTAGAAACATTAAATTAATTAGTCTATTTTAAGGCCAATTATCCCCAAAAATATTACCAAACTATTTTCGTCGTCTTTATAACAAATTTCTAAACAATTTTAGACATGAATGCAATAAGTCAATGAAGGAAAAAAGTCCTTGCGACAACTTTGCTATTTTAGCATGAATCAAACAAAACAACTTATTTAAATTCATAAGACCAAAATCGTAAGCATATTAAATATTTTTCCAGGCTGTGTTGCCGAACAAATTAGAAATGACAGAAATGAATGATTCTTTCGTAATCAACTTTTACAATAAGTTTGGCATCTTTCAGATTATATAAACCAAGATTTAAAATTTAATTTGACAACTTTTTGAAACACAATTTTTTGTTAACATTAAAGGCGGAAGTTCATTATGGCATTTTAGGTACTAAACGATTTAATGATGCTAGTTTTTTTTTGTAACAAATATGTAGAAAGTGAAAGAGTAAATTATATAACTCAAATTTAAATTCCAATTAAATTAATAAAAACGAATAAGTTAGGCGATAATACAGGACATGGGTTTGCTTGACTCTGCCGAAGTTGGTGTTATCTGGAAGTGGAATTCACCGCTCAATGACATGTTACAAACTCCAGTCGAGGTTTCCGGAACCGAGTCCCCAACGTCGTCAGTCGTCTCATCAGGCTCAACTGAACTTTCTGTAACTTCTGAATTCAACTCGATCGTGGAGTCATTTTGTTTTACAAAGAGCACCGAAGGTTCATATTCGTTATTTTGAGCGGCAACCACTTGAGCTGGCATGGCGTCTGTTTGATCTACGGTCCCATTTTCAGTAATTTGCATTGCATCTTCTGAAGACTGATCCAAAGGTATTTGATTTTCATTTCCCTGTTCCAGGGTAGCGTTGGCAGCATGTGCATCATCAGTACCCAGCTGAATTACAGAGTGCTTCACACCCTGATCAAAAATAAAACGTGTTACTTTACGCTTACGCAGCAAGGTTAGAGGGGAACTCAAGTCCATTCTGTAAAGCGCTATACGTAGGCGTTTTGGTGTTGTTACTCCATCTACGGTATTGACGGCAGTATCTTCTCTTTCGGCTATACCCCCCGAATGAGGTCGTTTTCGGCCACTGCCACGCACAGTATTTGATGGAGATGTAACATTATTTCTGGAAGACGATACAGACGCTGGCGGTCTGGTCGCTATTGGCGTACTAGTTACCCTATCAGGTGAGTTTGGCACCAAGGGCGCCCTTGAATTTGTGCCAGCGGTTGAAGTGTTTGCTGTCTTGGATCCCTTTGGTGTCTTCGGCGTCTGTGGCATCTTCGAGGTCCTTGCTGTTTCCCTATATATGGGCCTCCTCCCTTTAATATCAGCATACGTTAGTGGCCTCCTAATTAACGACTCTTGTTCTCCTGTTGTGCTCTCGGTCTCCTGCTTCACAGAGATTGGTTGGACACAATTTTCCATTGAAGTTGAAGCGGCCACTGATGGAATACTAGGAGAAAATTGCCATCCCTGTTCATTTGATTCTATTTTTGGTTCTTGCTTTACGGAGCTGCGTAGGCAATAACGTCTTTGTGTTAAAGTGGACTCAGATAAAGTAAGATTTTGGGATGTATTTGAATGCTCCTCTGTTTCCTGCTGTTTTTCAGTTTTGATTTTAGGACGCATTTTACCTTGTTTGTAAAGCTATTAATATTGAGTAAATTCGATCACAGTCTAAATTAGTCCAACTCCAAATAGTTTTTCAACGCCAACTGCGTTTGTCCATGACCATGACACAATAAATATCGATTGCTCTGTTTTCTTACCTTATTGTGAGTGCTCGCTTGATTGTCAAAGTGACACAAAATGAGTAATTGAGCAGTGAAATAAACAAATGACAATCTTAAAAATTAAAAATCTACAAAAAATAAACTTTCCTTTCTAGTTAAGTTTTGACTTTTTCTAACGAGACCTTCATATTTTAGCATATGTATGTGTTTAGTTAATCACTCGGACAGTAGTTGTAGCTGTTATTATAAAACAAAATCAGTGCTCTTTACTTAAAGTTAATTAACTCTCAACTACTCAGCAACTCTTGAAGTATTAAAATTATATATTCTCATAAACACACACTGACTGACATACACCATAAAAATTAATTATCCCCCAGGCTAGTTCCATAGAACTTAAACCTTTTTCCAAAGACAGTGGAATTGAGAGCATTTCGGAATGAGGTAGCAGCTAATTGTAGACTTGTGTTAGTCGTTTCATTGATTTATGGCTGCTAATTTCAACGCATGACGTTAAAAGTATTAAATAATAAACTCTAACTCTCCATCCCATGGCGGGCACCCGTTGAGCTAGAGCCGAAGCTGCAGTGTGTTGTTGGCCGGCGCCATGGAACATGAGCTTTGCTCTGATCCAACATTTTTGGTCTCCCACTGCCGGGGCTGACTTTTCAAGTGCCTTCTTCTATATTTTATGGTCCGCGCCTCGGCTCGTTCTCGTCCTTGTTGTGGGAGCCTGCTTGTATAATGAAATTAAAGGCGTAATGTAATACAGCTGGCAAAGTTTTCACAGCGGTTATTTCCATGGCTTGGTATGCACCGCCACCCAGAGCTCGTTACTCTAACAGGCAGAGGCAAAGTCAGCAGCGACCGTCAGACATCGTCGTTGTCGCTCTAGACAGGCATTAAATCTAATTAATAACCATTTTTTCCCCCCTTTTTTGAGGGGAGGGTAAAGGGAAAGTAAAGAGCTTCAAATTTGGTTCCTGGCCTTTTAACAAAAATTTGTTTAGCCCTTTTCTTTGTGGTGTTTATTGTTATATAATTATTGTGAAATTTTCAGTTAGCTAATTTTAATTTTCTATAATTAAAATTATGTTTAATGTGAAAGAATTAAACTTACCTTGATCAAAATGTTAACAAAATCGTAGAAAACTTCTCTGGCATTGTTTGAATTGATTTTAAGATAATGAATGAATTAAATATACCAACCTACAAACAACAAAAAGATTTGTTTGCACTTTGGTAAATCTAACATGTAATTTCAATATGAAATCTCAATCAATTAGCAATTATTTTAAGAGTTTTATTTTTTGTAGTTTGCGCTGTTCATAAATATTTAAAAAGCATTTTTTTTTTGCAAGTTTTAACCGATGTATTTTAGAAGCACTTAAAATCTACAAAAAAAAATATGGTATATTGCTACACAACTGAACTTGTCATTAATCCTTTGTAATATTCTATTTTATTTAATACCAATAACAATATATGGAAACCACTTAATTGGTAAGCCCCAGGCTTAAAGCCTTTAAAACTATTAAAATATAATCAACAATCGCAATAATTTTGGCAGAGTAAAAAGTTAAATAAATAAAATAAAAAATCAACAGCGAGTGGAAAAAAAGAAAACAATAAAAAAGAAAACTAGTCCCCTGGCAATGCCCAAGGCTTTAGCATCATCGTCAGCACCATCATTGCGGCAACTAATAAAACGTGCGCTAAATATTTATGAATTTTCATTTTACGACACCTTCGAAAGAAACAGTAAAGGAAAATCAGTAAAATATTTTGACCGAACTTTAATACACCCTTTAACAAATAGGGCCAAAACTGAAAAAAGTACAAAACTTACAACATTGCAATTTGTCTTCGTTTCATTAAATTTGTTTCGTTTAAATCTTCCAAATTTCCTATCTGATAAAAACTCTTAATATGCTTTGTGTAATTTTTTGATCCTACAACTTTTGAATTTTGAACATTTGAAAATTAGAAATAAATACGCCCATTTCGTGTTTGGGTGCAGGGTATGTTAATAACAATAACTGCCAACAGTTTTCATATAATTTAAACTGAGGACAACAGAATAAAAAATAACTAATAAAAAAGAAAAATAAAATTAACATAAATCGTAAAAATGTTTTGTGGCAACGAAAAGCAAAAATCACGTTTCACAATTACACAAAAGAGACTAAGGTCAGGGCAACCTGGGGTAGGGTAGTTCCAGGAAGAGAATGAGAGGGAACTGGCTCGGTGTTAAAATAAGGACATGTCATAGTTATTTTTGAAAATAAACTGACTTGTTTATTTAGGCGGCCAGGCAAATGCAACAAAATAATTTTAAAATCGTGTGCACCACTGTAGTCTCTTCTCCTTGCCATCCCATTCCACTCTCTGACCATTCTCTTTCGGGCAAATGTAAAACTTAGTATTCTTCAAAATGTTTGACCGCTTTTGTGTTTCTTTCTTTTCCTCCTTTTTTTACTTATGAATTGTAAACAGAGTGGGGCGAAGCATTGTCCAGAAAGGAGGACAGGTCGCTGGCCCTGTTGGCTGTTTGTGTTACGTGTGAAATATAGCATACTTTTGAGCGCGTGTTGAAAATTAATTTTCAAATGGCCATCTAAACAAGCTAAAAGTCGCTTGAATTTTTGTTTGTGGGTCCAGTAAATTAAATTTTCCTTGAATAGCACACTAAAAAATATTTATTTAGTATCTTAGAATAATGATTTTAAAGAAAAAGATAGCACAAATTTAGTTAGTCTCTTAGCATCTCAGTTGGAGATAGTTTTACCTGATCTCGCTTACTCGACGTATGGAGTATGTGATTACATACTCTCAATAATCTTATTTTTCTTTATTAGAAAAATTGAGTTAACGATTTTATTCAACATGAGGTTTCAAATGTTATATTCCTTAATCAACCGAAATATCGTATTACTTGTTTTCATTTCAAAGTCCCTTCGCTCTGGCATTTAAGCCTACTTGCCAACTGTACGCAGAGCGAAACCGCAACAAAAGCATCAACAAAATAAAGAAATATAAAAGTTTTCTGTTAAAATAGTTTGCCCTAGCTAAATCCGCAACAACAACAAGAACAAGAAGAGCTAACAAATTTTGCAGATCCCCTAGCCTAAGTCTCACACAAAAACAAGTCACGTTTCGAAACACACAAAAACATGCAGAGCCACCCAGAGAGACATACAAAGTGCAGGCTTGTTCGCATAATTGTATTGCATAATTTTAGCACACACTGTGTCTCCCCTGGCCTCTTTCCCCTCTCTGAATAAGCCACCATTTCGCATATACATATACCGAGTCTCTTTCGCTTGCTCTCACTGTCGCTGGATCTTTCGCTTTCAGCCAGCCATAAATACGCCTAGAAATATGCAGCAATATTTTCTAGGCGCACAATTCGCACTACTTTTCTCATTACAAATTGGATTTTGCAGTCACATTTTTGCTTATTACGTTTAAAAATCTATGGAAATTTTCTTTATACATACGTTAGCTGCAATTTGCTACCTCCCGCTCTCTCTCTCTCTCTCTCTCTCACTACCATATCTCTCTTACTCCGTCTCCTCTCATTCTCACTTTCTATCTCTGTCTATTCACTAGTCTTTTATGGCACACGTACCGTGCACGTACTGCAGCAACAGAGACGAGAAGAAGCAACAAAAAATGAAAAGAAAGAGCAGTAGCATTTTATTTGCATCTTATTATTATTACCCACAGTGCGATGAGCAGAGAATGAGAAGAAAGTAGTGGCAATGGGTATAGTGAGAGTTGCAGATACAAATATAAAAATAGAGAACAGCGTCTGCCAAGTTTATTGTGAAAATATAATTCAGTGGAGTTTTCTTCCGTTTTTAGCCGCACCAACCCCCCACACACCATCAGCTTTTGACTCATTCCCTCTTGTTTCTTTGTCTCTTCGTTTGTCTCCCTATTGCAAATTAGCTGTGTGCAAACGTGATAATAAAATTCTCTGTAAATTTCTCAGGCTTACTAAAGTGTAAGCTAAAAAAAATATAAGTATAAGAAAGAATGCAAAAGAAAGAAAGGCAAAGAGAAGTTTATTGTCTGCAAATGTGCAGATTATATAATCATAGTTGAAGTGGAAATTGTGGCAGAGGTTGTCAGAGGTCTAACTAAATAACTATAATTTTTGGGCCCAGAGAAGAATTGTAAAAGCAACACAAAAACAAAATGGGGAAAGCAGCTTAGAAATATCCAAACAAAAGAAAAGTGAATAAAGTTCGAAATGTAATAATTGAGAAGTGTAGCCTTTAGAAAATGTGAAACAGTTATGGAAATGGAAGGTTTTTCTAATGTAAAAACAAAAGACAAGAACATGTATTTTATTTAAAATTAGAGATGAAATTTGAGGTATGAATAAAGCATATACAACCTTGATGTGAAAACTTCAACATGAATGTCCCATTTTCCATTTTGTATGTACCTATGCAGACCATTTATAGTTACTGTCTGAAAATTGCTTGTCAAGAATTAAAATCAATAATAAAGATACAAGTCATATTGTGGTTGACTATTGCTTTCAATTATTGTTGACTGCATAATTTCTATTAGACCCGTTTATGCAATTCAAAAACACACTTAAAGATGAACATTTGAAGGTTAATTTTCATAAATGCTTCTTCAAGTTCATTGAAATTTTCGCATTTACACATGATTGATTTGACGTCCTTAATTGAGCTTTGTGCACATACTCTTTGAAACATGTTAAGACCAAAAACTGCTGACTTTAGTTCAGACATGGAAAAGTGCATCAAATTTCAATTAAATCAGACACACATCAACACTTCATAAACATGAGAAGGGTGAAACCAATAGAGCAGACAGACCCAACCCGACGACCAGGTCAGCAGCAGCCAGCAAACGATGCACATTCAGTCAAGTTAAATGAACCGCATCTATTGACTATCTATCTGAATGCTCCTGTTTCAGCTATAGCAACGGCTCCAGGTTTTGATTCTGGCTCTCGCATTCGACCCCGACCCCTGCCCTCAAACCAAGCAGCCAACGGATGGCGATGGCAAATTTTGCTTTTGAAGGCAACATAAATTTTTCAAACGATTGACTCAGCAAAATGACCATGAATGTGTGACATCAGCAGTGGCTACAAGCTATCCTGCCTGGCCTCAGTCAACGGCTCCTCCGACCTCATCATCATCATCTTCATCAGCATCATAGTAATCATCGACAGTGGACATCATACGACAGACAGAGACGGAGAACGTTTTCCTATATCCAAAGGTAAACACGTGCATTGCCTGCTTCCGTTATCAGTCAAGTTTGTTTGCCAGACAGGCCCCAGGAACGGCCCATTGGCCACGCCTCTCCCCGCTTTTGGTGCCCCACCAGCAACTCCGTCACTGCCACGCCCAACTGTCTATATTTGTCTGCTTATTGACGCTTTGAAGTCTGTGTTGAATTTGTACAATTTTGTCGCCCTATCATTGGGTAGTAAGTATTTCTCTTTACCCCAAACCCTACCTTTCAGTTACCTACGTCTTCTGTTTGTTCGTGTGTTGAAAATTAACTTTGAAAGATTTCCGCCAGCATCAAATTGCTTGACATTGCATTTGCGGTTCAATGAGTTGAGAGTGGATTGGAAGTAAGAGGGGGAAAGGTGAAGCGACGGTATTTTGATATGTTAAATGCAAACTAATGATGGTCTTGGACCGAAGACCTGTAACTGTCAGTTGTGTTTTGACTAGACGGTCATGCGGGGCGTATGATTAATTTGATTTGCTATAAGACAAACGGAAGACATGATTTTACAAGCACCCGGAAATAAAGATTTAAAAACAGAGAGAAAATTAAACAAATTTAATGTGATTATAACACAAAACAACACAATGCAAACAATTTAAAATCTATAGACAACTCTCTAAAAACTTTCCCTCAATTGAGTATTTCACTAAAAGTCACATGTTAGAAAGCAGAAAGGTTGCCGAGCTTTGTTGACCAAATAGACTAATGTTTCAAATAAGAGCAAAATCCACTTGATCAACATCTATTGAATTATATAATTTGTGAAAAATTGTAACTGCCTTTATAAAACTGAGCTATTGCATGGCTTTAAGAAACAGAATCTGAAAAACTAAACTCTGCTTATTAATTGCTCAAAAATAAGAAACTTTAATATCTGAGTCTTCAGTTATATTAAGTTTAAGTGTTGCGTTAATACCTAAATGAAAATAAAAAACCTTTCATGACTAAAAAAAAGGACTAAACGCACTGACTTTCATATTCCTAATCTTTCTAGTGCTATTTAAAGTTAACCTATTGGTCGAATGTAATTATATTTCTAAAGATCTCTTGCACTTGGCAGCATTTTGATTTCCAGTTACAGACCACGTCCTAGTTATCCTTCTCCAAGGGCAAGAGTTGCTTTTTAATGCGCTTAAAGCTGACCAAAATAAAAAAAAAAAGGAAGAAGGAAGAAATGGAAAAGAAACGGGCACCAAAGTGTCAACGCCAGCCGCAGGGTAAACCACCATCGCCCCAGCATCACCAGCGCAGTCATAATAAAAGGCGGCGACAAATGACAACAACAAAAGAGCAGCAAAAATAAAAAATAAAACAAAAAAACAAGAGCAAAAGCAAAACTTAACAAGTTCACTTAGCAGAAATTAAGTTTTCAGCATTTATGTAACGAAAACTATAAAGAAAAACTTTCTTAATGAACCGACGGCGAGGACAATGTGGTGAGGCAATGGAGAATTCTAGGAAAGAACTCCTTACCACAAAAATAGGCAACGACGTCATCATACCTCTTAATCATATATGTTTTGAGAAGAAGATCTTAACACAAAACTATTTCATGAACTTAGAAATCTAAATAAATTTTATTTATTAGCAACTCCATTTTACTAGTGAGATTACTTTCGAAGAATTTGATATACCCCTTTACCATTTATTATTACAAGGTATGGAAATTGTGTAAAAGGAACTAAGAGCGAAATACATAAGTGCGAATGTTGGCAATGAAAGCATATTAAATGCTCTGCTCTAAGTAAGAGAACCAAATGGCATGTGAGTGGGAGTGACTTTAAAGCGAATAACCGAAGAAGTAAATTGAACATTTCATGGAAAACTAAATGAAGCAAGTGCGTGGAAATAAACTTGCTGATGGAAGTTGTCTTGAACAGTTTTCCGACTGATGAAAATTAAAAAGAAAAATTGCGTCCACACTTTAAACTTAATAAATAAATATTTTCTATTGCTTTCTGGCGATAAAAATCTATGATGACATTGAAGCTAAAATCACTCGTAATGATTATTTTATTCTGCATTAATTAAAGTGTTAAATTAGTTGCTAATATTCATTTGGTTTAAACTCTTTAACATTTTCTTTAGCCAATTTATTTTGATTTCAAATTGACCCACTCGGTCTTTCGTTTGGGTAACGAAAATTTTTATTAATTATTTGCCAAGTGCTTTTGGATGGTCCGCCATCAATCCATAGCAGAGCCAAATTAACCTAATTTTTTACATTGCCGCAACTGAAATCGCACACACACACACACACACATACACATGGACTCCAGCAAACAAATGCTCACACACATAGAAAGCGCCATTTTTTACCTTTGCACAAACACACACACATACACACACAACCACAGATTCCTCTCGCCTCCCCAGAGTATTTTTGTAAGTAGAACCAAAGTGAGGCAAGTTTGAAAACTTTGGTCGAAAAATTTTCATTCAGAACAACGAACAACCGAACCCCAAATGCTTTTTCAGCTTTTTCCCTGTCTTCTTCATTCTTTTGGTTTTCTTTTTTTTTTTTTTTTTTGAAAATTTACTTTCTTGAAGATAAATTATATGAGCATTTCCCAAAGGTTAACGTGATAAATTTCCGGCAGCGTAAGCAAAATACCAAATAAGACTACAAAAAAAATGCAAGTCTGGCTTCGATCTTTTGCGGCAGAAAAGGACCTCACATATGTATGTGTGTATCTATGCATGGATGTATATTGTACATTGTGTGTGTGTATGTGTCAGATAAATTGTTTATGTGTCTGTGGGGAAGCGATTAGTGTTAATGGGTTTCTTCTTTCTCTGTGTAAAAATGTGTGATTTTTTTTTTCGGTTTTTGATTCAAGTTTTCTCACATATTTTTCTCCAAACACTTTTGTTCGCGTCTCAGCAATCGATAAGTGCAGCCAGACAGAGGGGAAGCTGACGAAGATGGTGGGAAAAGTCACTTAGATAGACAGTCATATGGGAAAATTCCTCAAACACACACCCAAACACATAAGCATTGGGGATAGATTTTCAATTTCTTCTTCCAAACAAAATGCATATAAAGTTTGCTTGAGAGATTGCAATGCTGAGATTGCAAGTCTTGGCTGAACAACAAGTGCAAAAGTGTTTCTCTAGGATTTCGAATGTACGAATAAGCGATGGGACTAAAAATATGGAACGTATGGGGGGTCGGAGTGGCCTGGGCTGGGGCGTAGGTCTCCCAGAAGTGGCCTCTACCATTGTCAATAGCAACTTGGATAGTTGGTTCGGGAATTTCATGTTTAAATGTCAATTTCTCAACCAGTAAAAAGTGACCAACGGATGCCGGAATTGTTCTTTTTTTTTTTATTTCCAGATACATTTCGATTTGCCATGTGCTTGCTATCTGAGTATATATATTTTCAATTACTCCATTGTTAAAACAGGAACGAGCAAAGGGAAGTTAAAGCAAACTGAGCTGAGGTTTCCTTTGGCATCTAAGGTGTTGTGATTTGTTATGGAGAAATACTTGGATGGACAAATGTTTGGTCAATAAATAAAATGGAGCCAAGTTAATCCGTTTCAAATGCCTCAAAGCTCGATTAAGTCAACATGCAGTAAGACACTTTACTTCTTTATACTTGTGAACCATCTGGTTTGTATTAGTAGTACTTTTCTATTTCCTATTCAACGTTTATACGTTAACAAATGATTCCTGTTTACACACTCATTTCTCAGCATGTTACCTATTTAAACTTCTGTGGACAGGAAAATTTAATTAAAACCAAAACACAGCTGCTCCATCCACTTAAGGCGCATGTGAGTGGGAAAGAGAGCAAAATAGATTGAGAACCCCAAAACAACTACAACAATTCCACAACAATATTTTCAATTATAACTCAAGTTTAGAAACGAAAGAAAACTTGTGCGAGCTGAAGAAAGAGGAAAGCTTAAAGACGCTTTTGGGTTGGCACAATAGAAAATGATGAACATAAAACAAAAAACCAAATAAAAATTTCCTGTCCATTAATATTAGGAGTGACGATTTTAACATACCCTGTAAAGAGAGAGCTTCGGTAAATACTATCACCAACTATAACGACATTTTAGGTCATCTCCTTTGCACTATTAAAAAAGAGTATAGAAATTGGGTCGATCATGAAGATTAAACTCATCTTAAAATAAAATGATGAGATAAAATATAAAACCTAATCAGAAAAGCTCGACAACAAAAAGAAACCTAGTAGTGGCTTTCAAAAACCAAACTTTTGTGTTGAATTTGTGGCAGTTCTAATATACCCCTTTCAGTATAGGGTGACAATATAGGAAACAGAATACCAAAAACAATAAAATGGAAAATTAAGAAAATTGTGTGTGTGAGGGGGAAAAAAAAGAGGAGACAGAATGAAATGCGAAGTGAACTTCAGTTTTGAGTTAATTCGAAGCAGGGGAAGAATTTCCAATTGTGAAAATAAATTCACTAAACAAATCAAAAAACTTTTCGCATAACTTTTGCATCAATTTCTCCCCACAAGTAAATCAAAACAAATTGTAGGATTGTGTGGATTTATAATGGGTTGCCCCAACTACACCCATTACTCCCCTCAAGTTTAACCAACAACAAATATTTTGTCCTCGTCTATTGTCCTTTTTTTGGTTATTTATCATGTGACTTGCTGCTTCAAGCTTTACATTTTCTATTTTCCAAGAGGTGGTTTTTGGTCGGGGCCCACAAAGTTGAGGCAACTCTCCTCTTTTGTGCTGATGACGTGTCAACTCTGGAACTGAAAACTTTGCTCAAAATGAAGCGACAAAGCAAAACCTTGACAAAAAGAAAAACCATAGAGAAAGCAGAAAGAAAAAAAACTTATAAAGAGGAAGAAGGAAAAGAAAAAAAACTGCAAGATAAAGTTTTCTTTTTTTCTTTAAATTGAATTAACTTGAGAGCAGGTCGTTGATAAAAAAGGGATGCGGCTGAAAGTAGAGGGCTGACTTTGGGTCAGGGAACTGCCCTTTGCACCGGCTGAAAACTTACGATGATTTATTTGCTTCACATGACAAAGTGGAGTGTCATTTTTTGCCATGAGGCAAGAACTTTTCCAAACGGAAGTATGGGTAAGGTGATACAAGAAATGGGTAAATTAAAAATTTCATTTATATATGTTATTCATAATTTTACTTCTGATAACTAAATGAAAACTTGAAAAACAAAAAATTGATCTTAAATGGTGATCAGTCGGGAAACCAGAGAAAGTGACCAGAAATTATGTACATACAGAAACTTTATATTGGAGTATTATGCATTCAAGGTCGCAAATGACTTTGAATCGGTTCGATACGTATAGCGCTGCGATTTGAATATACTTTATGAATGTGTTTTTGAAATTCTCTAAAATATAGAAATCGTTTATATAAGCTATATTACAAAAATATTAAACATCTTGACGTTTTTGGAGTTCATAGTCAATGTTACACCGAATATCTGAGATCATGATCGTAGAGGCTACAGTTAATTTTGTGTATGGATACAGAACTTTAACCTAGGAAACTAATTTTAAAAACTATTATTAATAACTCACACAAAGGATTATCAAGACGACTTTCAAAAATATTTGAATATTCTGAACTATAGCAGGATTACTTGGTTTAGTCTTAGTCATCGGGATTAAGTTTTCTCTTTTTTATGATCTTTGAATTAGTTCTTGTAAAGAATATTATAACTATGAAGCAAATAACAAGAGAAATCTGTTACGAGTACCGATTAGTACGGTTGATTTTCTTGTTCAGATATAAAAGCAATGGGCTGAAACCTTGGTGAGCAAGACAAAGCTTAACAAACTTGATTTCGTTGATAGTTGCGAAATGCAATTTTCATTAAAAAAAAACACCTCCTCTGTTCATGTAGGTCACCCAAAACAACTTTGGGAATGGATAAGCGTATGGAATCTTCCGATAGATATCAACTGTCAGCATATAATTCGAAATAATTAGTCAACATCAACTGATTTTAAGCTGCTGCATTGATATTTTACCAATTGACATTCGACTGATGTGAGTCGTGTTTCAATGCAATTCCGCCAATTTGTTTGTTTGTTTGCAAATATAATAAAATGAAAAAAAGAAAATTGTGTATTTTTGATATTTAATGTCAATTGAGCAATTTTTTTTCTCCCTCACTCTCTTGTTTCATTTTATCAGTTTATGGCAAATTGATTAATTCGATTGCACACGCACGATTTGCTCATGCATAAATTAATATAATTTTTGCTTTCTGCCTGTTGTGATCAAAAGAAAACAACAACAAAAAAAGAAAACACAAAACAAAAAACGTGCTAATACTCATTCCCAAAATTGGCAAACAAACAGCAAAAACAAAAGGAAAAAATTAAAATCAAACTCGTATAGAGAACGGGGAAAGAAAAATGAACGGGAATGCATGATTTTGACACTGTGTGAGTTACACAATTAGTTATTAATTAACAAACCGCATTTGTTTCAATTAATTTGTTATGGCATAAACTATTTAATATTCTGATTGCACAACTAGAAAAATGGTTTGCCAGAATATGCTTTACAAATTTATTTTTGTTATCCTTGTGATATTTATATGCTGGTAAGGACATTTTAATTAATTAATGAATTGTATTAAAGTTCATGCCCTTTTTTTTTGTTCTTTGTTTTGCACTATTATTTATTCAACCCACAATAAACACTAGAGAACTTTATTAGGTTCTGATGAATAACAATATTTTTTATTCAATAAATTCCATGTATGTACCTTGAAGTTTCCTATCAGTCTGTTATTAAATTTTAGTGCAATATCTTCAATACAATCCAATATCCATTTACAATTCGCTTATGTTACATACCCAATATTACTTAAGAAAGCCTTTAAGCTAACTCAAATTCCACAATCTACCGATTATTAGATTAGCCAGACATAAGTAGGTCTGAAGAGTCTATTACAGAGATGTCCCAATTAGGAAGTCATAAAGAATAATACGTAGACATTCATGTATATATTTTTTGTTTTCAAACTAAACAACTAACTAAATACCGTTCCAAAATTACTTGATCATTTTGTTTACCTTCATTTTTTGTTAATATACCTCCAAGCTCCGAAGTACTTGTAATGTTTTCAAAGGTGGTTAAAATAAAATTTTGTTAGCACTTTGAGAACTACACTCATTTTAAAAAATTGTCCCATGGATCGATCATATTGAATACTGAAACACTGTTCATGTATATTTGAGTACCGAATTGCTGACATGACTAAGTTAATATATAATTATATCCCTACTTAGCTAACGACTAAGCTATTGACGCTGATTAAGAATTTACATGTGTAGCAGGAGACACGGTCACACTAGCTCTCTTGCTACTCTTCGATCCCGGTGTTTCTAATCACTCTCTGAGAAATAAGTAGATAAGCGTGTTAAGGAAAGTTGGACAAATATCAAGAGATAATTACTCGGTGAACATTAATAAAATCTAGAATAAGTAATAATAAGTAAGTACTTAAAAAAAAATAACATAAACTACTATTACTACTTAATCAATTATACCCCGAAACTCCTGACAATTCTGACATCGGTTCATTCATCTGCCGCCCACATTTGCAATGTGGGATCTAAAAAACTTCCTTCTGCATGTCACAAAACATTTTGGGTCACCTAAGATTGTTACAGATCTAAATTTTAAACTGCTTAAACTTATTCAGACAAATGCTTCGAATAACTGACAATTAATCTAATCTGTTTGAAAATCAAAGAATACAAGTGTGAAATTTTCTACTTTTCAAGTTTTAGCAAAAACCAAACGAAACCTCAACAGCTCAATAAATCAACTGTCTCCTCTGTGATTCAGTAAAAACAGCAAAAATCCAAATTGTCGAGCCCGTGTGAAAAACCCTTGACATGACACCATGGGTCAAAGGGTACAACTGGCAGGGGAATTGGTGGGTGAAAATGGATGGTTTACAGAGCAATTAGTCCTTGAACCCAAACATTTTAGGCTTGCTTCTCTCGGTTGCTGCTAATTTTCAATTTTCATGACATTGACTACTGCAATTGATAGGCGGCAGCAGTTGATGTTGATCCCCCCTGACGGCATTTAAATTAAGCGAGTGATATAAGTCGGTATTTTAATTGAAAATGTTTCCAGTCATACTCGCTGGGGACAAGAGCACGGGCAGGAGGGAGGAACGACGGACGGGAAGAGGGAGTGTAAGCTAGCGGAAGTGACTATATTCGGAACAAATTAAATGGTCCGACGAAAATCTTTATTTATAACATCTGTGCGAGCATTTGGACCTCCCGCTGTAAGAGCAGAAATATTAAATGAAACGCAGCCAAATCCCATTGTCACCCCCCAAAAACGAAATTGGCAAATAATTGACAAGCTATTTGGGGCGTGTTGATTGGCAAAAACTAATGCCAAAAGGACGAGATGCTGGACGAGGGGAGGGAAATCAATATATATATATATTGAATGTGCACACATTTGACTGATGGACAACGTGCTAGGCTAGCTATGGAACAATGGAACCCGGCATTCACACAAAGTAAGAGCATAAAAAAAGAGCAGACAGACGTGACAAGACCGCATGAAACAAAGTGACATTAAGCCATTTCAACGCAAAGGGGATTTACGGCGTTCTTTCTTTACTTTTTTATTCAGTGTTTGTATTTTGTTTTTGCCATTTTTGGGTTTGGAGCATATCAAAGTACATCTATAAAGCACAATATATCAATATACTATATACTTCATGTAGATAAAACAAAAACGCCTGACATATTGTATAAATTTACTCTCCGCGCCACTCAACAAAATCATCTGTCTGAGCCAGGACTAGGGCCAGGGCCAGGTCCAGGAACTACCAGTCCGTAGTCCATTGATGCGTTTTGTCTTGTTAAAATAATTGACAGGTGACCAGGCCACCCACCGAGGATGAGTAAAGCCTAAAGAGGGGAGGAAGGGCCCAATTCCAGCTCCGTTGGAGGCATTAGTGCAATTTATGACAATGCCGGACAAATTGCGGGCATTGAAATTGATTGGCTAGATTGTGGGCGTCAATATGGGAGTGTGTGTTCACGTGTGTGTGTGCATGAAGCTTAAGGTTCCAATGGGAGAGTAAAAAAGTTTTTCATAGTTGGGAATATTTTAATGCAGTGAGTGGAGCTTAAATTGGAAGGCCAAGTATGGATAGAGAATTCTGATACATGTATAGTGTAATTATATAAATTGTGATTAAACTTAAAAATGCTCTTTAAATTCATGTGAAGTCTTTTTGAAGAGTTTATACACAGGTTATTTAAGTAAGGTTCAGCCAACTCCTGATAATGTTAGGTGAAGCTTACGTTAAGAAGGGCTAAGACAAGACCAAAGGTAAAGGCTTGGACCATAAAAAGATGACATAAAGTACTAACCATACGATTACGATTTACTACTTTTCTTCTTTGTATTATCAGTCTGCAAGTTTTGAGCAACCTTCTTTATAAAGTCATATCAGAAAGTATGACTTTCGAAAATCGAAGTGAAAATTGTGATACCAAAGCTGAATAATGATAAAGGTTAAAGAGGTTAGAATTGACCTGAAAACATTAAGAAAGATTCAAGTAAGTTTTAAGTGGATTTGCTTCCTGTCAATTTCCATTAATACGTTATGTAACAACGAAGCATCCACTCAAGGATAACAATTGTGTCACAAAGTTTTTCGGTGAGTCCAAAATAAAAGATAAATATTTATCTAAACGAAATTAAAAGATCATGTCTCTTTGCAGCTTAATGAAACAAACGAGCCCAAGACTCGCAACGACTTACAAATCCAAGTCCGCAAAAAGCTATAGAATTCGAATTGTAGTGGACTTTCCACACTCATTCTCGCCACAACATCCAATGGAAATCAAATGTTTTCATTAAATTTCATTCGAGACGTGTTCATGCAATTTTAATTAGTTAGCCGGAGCTATAAATTATTCAATGCCACGTTGTTCTACGGTCATTGTAATGGATTTTTTTTCCTTTCAGCTTTGTTGTGTTTGATGGCAAGTTGGGAAACGAATGCGAAAGAAGATGGTGGTGAGTGATTGGCATGAGGCGCTCGGGATGATGGGTGATTTGTCATGACATGGTAGAATGAAAATGGAATTGGAATTAGGATTTTGCGATAAATTAAATATTAAGTTCAAGCAAAGAAAACGAAAGGATTACTCAACGTCCCAGATTTCAAAATATACATATATGAAATCAATTCGAATTCAGCTACATTTCAATTTCACTATCTAAAACCTTAATTCTAAAACTTGGCGCCCAAATCCCGTAAGCAAACGAAAAGGCAACTTTTAATTGACTTGCCACACACTCACAAATATGCTGAAAGGTATGTATGTTTTATACCTTGTATTTTTGGAGTCCGCAATACCGGAAGACCAGCTAGACCAAGTGAATGTCTTATCTTTCAATGACCAAGAGTGTGGGTGACTCACCAGGGAGAGGAGAGAGAGGTCCTGGGTACCCTGCGGTCCTCACATGTGAGTAGTTGTGCGTGTTTTATGCTTTTGCGCCCTGCGCCAACTTAAATGCTAACTTATGTTTAGAGCCCCCCAAAAAAGTGTGTGTGTGTGTGTGTGTGTGTGGGAAAGGGAGTTTAACAACTAAGCCCGGTCTGCACATTGTTTACTCTGCTTTCTGTTTCCCTCTCCTTCTTCCCTGTGTGTATCTCTGTGTGTGCGTGTGTGTCGAGGTTTTTGGCAACTGCTGCAGCACCAACAGCAGCAGCAGCAGTCAAATTGCAAAAGTTTCTTGTTTTAAGCATAAAATATTTATGTCTGCATTTAGTTTAGTTTTTCTGGCTTTGGGTTTTTAGTTACTTTTTGAGTTGGAGAATTCTTTCTCCCTTGTTCTTGTTCTTTGTTACTGCAAGTTTGTCTAGCTGCAGTTTTATTAAAATGGCATTTACTTAAATCCAAAACAGAAAAAAAAAGAAAAACAAAACCTAAACGAAAGCAAACCTAAAAACCGGATGTCATGGCCAAATTGCTGGTTGAACCAAAAGCAAAGAAGAAAACCATCATTCAGCAATAATTAAAAACTACTTAAATGGAACAAAAAAGTAGGTATACTATCAGAACAAAACTTCGGAAATTGATAGAAATTTATCATTAATTTCAATTAAGATTTTTGACAAAACTTACGATGTCATAAGGAACATTTTGCTTAATTGCTATTGTAGTGTGATTTAAATTATTGTATTTTAATCTGTATTTCGTTTGATGCAACTTAAGGCTATTGCTTACAGCTTATCACAAAGAGCATTACTCATACGCCACGTTGTCCAGTAGCACGAAAGTTGCGTGCTCTCGTTCTGTTGCTTGCTGTGATCTTAATCTTGACCTCAGTTTGATGATTTACCAAGTTAGTTTCACTTTTGCTCACAAAACTAAAATTAAATTAAAATTTTTGAAGATTGCTTAAAAAGCTGTGTAGCTGATCATGACAAATATATAAACATATGTACATATATGGATTACTTTTTCGTTAAAAATAGTTCCTGATGGCTAATCAGCCTTTAGAGATTACTTTATTCGAGAAAAAAATTTGTGTACAGAAAAATGTGCCGGAAAATCTTTATTTTCTAGTTAAGCATTAAAGTTGGTTATTAACTAAATATGAAATTACAAAAATTGCAATCCCACTGAAGAAAATACAATAAAACAATTAATTCAGTATTTAAACAACTTTATTTGCTTGTATTCACCCCATTTTGTGTGTATAAATTCAATATAAGCAAGCCACAATTAAAAGTCGTCTATTTGGGGACGCTTCGTTACACTTAAAGCTCACCATGGGGCCAGTTACCACAGAAATTGAGACAGAAATAGTAACTAACTAACAACGCCCAAACTAAATCATGGCAACACCTCATTGAGCTTCAACCACCATGACCTGACCTCGTGTGCAATGTACCACGAGCCATTAACATGCTTCCCGAATTGTCGATATGAATGAGAATTCCTCTTCCATTCATTGGTTAGACCTAACAACCAATATACATAACAACAAAATATACCGAAAAGAAAAGAGAAAATGAAACGGTAAACTGGATATATAAGCCACTTAAAAATTTAATATGTAACGGGCCGATTCCTTTGCCATTAAAATGAAATGCGTTTTCTCCTTAACGAGCATACAAAGCATAAACAGGAGGAGAGAAGCCAACGATAAGGGCGAGAACATGACTGTAGATGCGGGGTAGGGGAAATAAAAATGGCAATGGTAGGGCCAAAGCAAAAAGCGCACAAAGCATTTTACTTGCAGTTTACTTGACTTGAAAGTCAAGTTGATATCCTGCCTCGTCCTTGGCTACATGCCGTTTACTTTTCCTCACAAAAATGTCATTGACTGAGGAGTGAGTGAAGGAGCAGCCAATGCAGACGCCAAAAGTCCTTGGAGTCGGCAGTCTCATGATGGATGCTTGAGATTTTCCTTCAACGACAACGGAGACAAATAAGCCAGGCAACATTTTAACAAATTAGTTTTCCCAGATAAGCCAAAAACTGACAGGAGAGAGTCGACTTCGACTTCGTTCAGGACCAGCTCAGCTGGCTTGCTTTTGTGTGTAAGCGATGTATAAGCAACATTCTCAATTCAACGCAGCTCCTGCTTGACATTTTTGTATATATGTCATGTACTATATACCATATATAGGTCCTAAATATACATATATACAGATATTGTTTTTTGTTGTTGCTCCTTTTACAAGCTTTATCTTGTTTTTCCCGTTTTGCTGAAGAGCTCTCTCTCTCACACACACAGACACACACAAATGTCAAGCAAATATTTCGTTTGACTTTTTATCGCCCCTTTTTTCTACCACACAAAATGCATTTTTGTGCTGTAAAAGTTTATCAAATATTCGAGATCAATTGCAGTTTAGTTGGCGTTTACTACGAATTGCGTTTTGATTCTAAAATGAAAAGGGAATAACGAGAACATAAAAGCTGAAATGAATAACATATTTAGTTGATATCTAAATGACAAAAAAAGAAAAATAATAAAAATGGATTAATAAACAGATTTAAATTGATTGATGCCATGGAGATTCAGTTTTATCTTTACTAATACAACTAATACAGATAATCATAGGCAAAGTCTTTAAGATTATTTGGCGGTCACTTATAAATAAATTAAATGAAGATCTTATGAACAATATAATATTCTCAAAAATAAACTATCAGGACCACTAGAGTCTTTATATATTCCATAACTTTTTGAGCTAAAAATAAGCTTCCCAAGTAATCTAATAATAAGATACAGTATTATGGTAATTTGACTCTTAATTTAATAAATTGACAATCAAAATGCATAATAAATGAATACAAATGACTCACATCACAATGGAATTCATTAAAAAATAAAACGCGTTGACGTGAAGCTAATCAAACGAAAAGCATGTTAAGTATTAATATATACGACACGTATAAATTTTGCAAAATGTGATAAAGTTTTCTTTTTTCTGTTCTATGCTTGAATAAATCTAAAACAGTAGCTCAAATTTTAACTACTTTGACCTTCGCGGGGTCCACTACCCTTAACCCGTGCCACTTGTCCGTCCTTCTCCTACCCTTCTCACACTTCTCGGGGTACGAGTTTGTCCATAATAAATTGTCCGTTTAGGGGGAAAAAGTTTACGCTTGTCAGCGAAGCTTACAAAATGTGTGCTGCTGGAGAGTTTGAGTTTGAGTTAGAAAAAACAAAAACACAAAAAACAAAGAAAATGAAATAAAAATCACAACTTACATAGAACTGGAACAAACCAGAGAAAAAAGGAACCAACTTTTGCCATCCAGACATATCACTCTTCACTCTCTGTGTATGTGTGTGTGTGTGTGTAATACATTATGGTCAGTTCGGGATAAGGGTTGTGGGTGATGGCTAGGGGTCGCAACTACCCACAAAAGTTTTGCAAACAATGCCACATTAACACATTTGTTGAACGTATAATCAATTTGTAATTTGTAGCCGCAACAAATTCGTGGGATATAAGTCCACTATAAAAAGCAACTTTAGATCTCCTTCTCTCACTCCATACGAGACCGTTTTTTTTTCCTCTCCTCTACGCCCCATGAAACCAGCAAAAAGGAAACTTTTATGTCAACAAGAAACTCACACAGAAACTAAGGCAGAAGCATACAGGAACAGGAGGAATAGCGAAGCTAACCCTTTTGCACATATTGGACTCAAAGAAGGGGAAAGAACAACAACAGAAGAAAAAAACTAGCAACCAAAAATTCACAACCAATGGCAAAGTTAAAACTTTACTGTATAGTTTTGTACTAAATGGAAAATGGGTGGAAAGCAAATAGTGCGTAAATGGGAAGCAGAAGAGTCCCCCAGATTGACAGAAAGTTGGCAACAGTTTAAAGTTTAAATTAACTGGTTATCAAATGGTTAACGTAAAAACGAAACAAAAAATCTCAGAATTAAATCGTTTTGTGGCTTAATCTGCAAAGCTTTTCGTACTTATTTGTAAAAAAAATAGTAAAAACAATATATGGACCAAGACTCAGCAGTTGAACAGATTTTGGACCATAAAAACTAAACGAAATTACTTGAATAGCAAAGTCTAAAAATGATAGGAAAGTAAAAAAAAGTTATTCCGCCTTGAAAATTGTATATTTTCGATTTGATGAACTCATCTTCACTTACATACATACAACAACTTTCTTTTTTCTACTTACCCCCCTTCTTAACTTGTGGCCTCTTTTCAAATTTTCAATTTCTTGCCAATATTTTCACAATATGCCAAAAGAAACGAAAAAAAAGCTGACATCTTTCATAAGGACAGAACACAGACACAATCTGTGGCAATTCACAAAGTAAACTTTCATAATTTATATTGCTTTGTATGCGGCAGGCTTCCCAACTCAACTTTTGAGTATATAAATTTTCTGAGGTTTCCACGATAACAAACAAACAAAAAAAACTGCTCGTAGGGGGGAACGCTGTGGAAAAGATGGAGAAATTTTCACTTTCACACATTTTCACACTCACGCGTGTGTTATGCAAATTGAGTGCAGCTGTTATCACGAAAAAGATACAACAAAGAGAAAAAGAGAGAGAGGGGAGGGAGAAAGCGGGGGGTTAGATGGTGGGGCTAACAGATAATGCTTGATAAATGTCGTTGTATATATGTATATACATGTGTGTGTGTGTGTGTGTAGGGAACCCAATGGCCGACAGATGACACTGCCCAAAACCCCTTAAAAAAGGGGAGAAAAAAAATATCAACGCTTGGAACAATTTTTTACAACATAAAGCGACTTTTAACAGCCCTCATTCCATCCCGAACTCCCTATACCCACTTTTATCGTATTGTATGTGTGTGTGTGCGCCTTTTTATATGCAAATTTTGCGAAAAAGGGTTAACATTTGGCTGAAGGTCAGTTGGCAGTTTGTTCAAGTTGTTTTGTATACTCGTATCATTCATTCATTCACTCATTTATGTTTGGTTTTTTTTTTCGGGATATTCTTTTTAACGACAAAATTGATTGACATTTTGCACCCTTGAGGCGGCAGTTTTCAATATTTTTATGCATGGAGATGAGATGAGAATTTATGTTGATAAAAATGAATAACGCTTTAAGCCATTTTCAGTTTATTGTTGCTAAAAGAAAATATACACGTTCATGTGTTCCTATAAAAACTCAGAAGTATATCAACCACATTGAAAATGTTATACCCTACTATGTTATTTTGAGCAAATGTGATGGTCTTCGGTTAAAAGTTAATTATTTGGTGTGAGCACTAGAAGACACCAAGAACACTATTTGAATTTGAGTTGAAGTGTTTTTACATTGGGTCTTTAGAGTGTAGGGAAAAGAATCAGAAGGAATATTACATAAAAGATTTTTATTTTTCATATAAATTGCCCTTATTGTCATTAGCTTTAGACAAATTATTGTCTTTTAACTAAGAAACTCTCAAAAATAAAGTTAAGTTTAAATAAAACCCTTTGAAGATGTTTTTTAAAGTTGAAACACTATTGTTAAGTTTTTCTAAATTCAATAATTAATTTAAGCCTTAAATAGTTTGATTTACTTGCTTTTGAGTTGGTTTTTAATACAACTAAATAGAACAATCTTAAAAAAGTCAAAATTATGCAAAATAAAACTAGCCTGAGAATAATTTTTCCTCTTGATTTAAATAATCTTCGATTATATCTTTACAAATATACTACGAAATCGTCTGTAAATTGAATATGTATTGTATTTTCTGATTCATTGAAAATAAGTTTCAACTATAAAGTTTTCAGGTCCACACACACTCAATTGTTTATTGTTTTGTTCAGTTCTTTACTTACACACAAATATCAATCTATCTATCTATTGGCTTCAACGCCCCCGCCATTCATTTAGTCATGGTCATTTATTGCTGCTTAAGCCCATAAACCAGGACGAGAAGGATACACAGTTGAAAGCGACCACCTGTAAGCCGCTTGCCAATCGCTGACAGGCATCGCTTAACGTGAAAATCCCGTAATTCGGTTCAGCTACAAACGAGTTTGGCCAACACACAGGCTTCCTTTCGTACAAACAAACAGAGTCCAAGGCAACAGAAAAATGTTTTTCATAGAAATGAAAAATAGGTGAAAAGCACTTGGAGTGCTATTCACATTGTTTTTATTTTAGTTCTCTCTTGGGTGTCATTTTGATGCTGTAAATATTTACTTTTCTTCTTTGTTTGTTTGCCGAAAATGTGCGGCTTGGCACTTTGTCTTTTATTCTATTAGATGTGGGGTAACTGGTTAACTAAAATAATTGAAGGATAAGATGGGAGATTTATGATTTAAGTGTATCTACGAAAATTCATAACCATCTACGTTTTGTAAAGTTCTCAAACTTCTTACAGTTTTCAATATATGTAAATTAAGCTTTCTTAATGCTTATCGATCTACGTATCGATTCGACTTTTTTGGAACTAAAATGAAAATCATTTGTTTTCTTTTTACAGTTTCATTACACAAAAGTAAAATTGGAAATCTAAAACTACAAAACGATATCATCAACAAATGCATAATTCAATTTTACGCAACGTTGAATATTCTAATGAATTATAACACAAATACACACATACACTGACAGAGAGAAACAGACAACAAGCATTCATTCCTCCATTTGCAATTCGCGAAATTTTCATTTTTTTTTGGTGTGTATGTGTGTGTGTGGGTTTTTTGTTTCGTTATCCATGTTTTTATTGCATTTCCATTACATTTCATTGCATTTTCGGGATTTTGTGCTGCGCTCTGGAAATTTTTGCTATTCCGCTTGGTTCAATTAATGAGCAATTTGATTGCCAGACTGCAAAAATATTTTCCCAAAAATTCTAGCACAAAGTGCTTGGGTCCAAAATGCGAAACAAAAAACAATTATACGCACCATATGCCAGTGCCATGTCTCATGTCCCGAAACTTTTTCTATTGGCGCATATTTAAAAATGCACACAAATGAAAGAAGCCAAAGAAAAAAAGGCACAAAAAACAAAAATGGAAAGAAAAGAAAAAGTTCTAAACAAGTAATTGAAGTTCAGACAGACTTTGAAACAAGTGCTCAGACTGACAGACTGGCTGATAAGCAGCTGGCAAATAAAAAGCTGAATATGAACAAGAACAGAAGGCGTAAAACATATGCGACGATGTTGAAAGTTGGAAATGGGTATGAGAATGAAATTAGGAGAGGAGCAAGAAAGAAAATTAAGAAAATTCTGAGAATTCTATGAATTTATAATGAATTCTGTTGGATTATCTCGTTGCATTACATTGAACACGTCTTTTGAAACTAGTTTTGTAATCACAGAAATACAAATATGTAAGAGCGTACAAAATATTTCTTAAAACTTTCACCCCAGTGCAAGAAAGACGACAAAGTCTTTCCACTTTTTGACTATGTGGTTTTTCACGCCCATTTTAAAATGTTTTTTAGCTTTTCAGTTAATAAACACATGCTAATCGAGAAAGCATGTTTACATTGCCATCATTCGTCTGTGTGTATGTGTGTGTGTGTGTATCTAAGGAAACAGACTCTCCTTGTCACATTCCACCTTCCTATTGAATTCTTATCAAAGGCAAGCAAATAAAATAAAACAAGGCGGAAAAAAAGAAAAGTTCTTCAAATTCGAATTGAGTTTCACAGAAAACAAAATATGCCAGACAGAAGCATTTTGCAGTCGCGTCTATTATTTCAGCTGAAATTTGAGTTTATATGTAAATTTGACTATGGCTTAGAGCAAAATTGACACAAAAGAACTCCAGCTCTGTGACATAGCAATTAAATGCTGCTTAGACACTCAGAATACATAAAAGAAAAAAAACAAAATAAAACAAAAAAGGAGCAGACAAAATTTGCCTAAGATATGAGCCACTTCCACTGCTTATAAAAAGATTAAACATTCAAATGAAAGAAAACATAAGACACATAAATGGAAGCGAGGCAATTCTATTTCCCCTTTAAGGGAATGAAACAAAACAGAAATGTACATTAAATTCAATTTTTAGTTCCCGACTTGCGCAAACTACAACTATTTATGAAATCAACAACATTTCAAATGCAGTAAAGGGCAAACAATTTGCCAATTCAGCGACAGATGAAAATAGAAAGAAAACGGAGAAAAAAAGAAATATCTACAGAGCTACGACTTTTCGATACTCAGGATAACGATATATTTCTTTTATGAATTCTAAAACTAAATATGTACATCCATTCTACGATTGGCAATAGACATTTTCTATTATTATTATACATATATCGAACTCATTCGAGAAAGGTAGAAAAATAGAAATGTTAAAGATGTTTTAAAACACATTAATAAGATTACTAACGATCTTGAGCATGAAGTTTATTTATTGTCTAAAAACTCAAATCTTATATACCCCACGATGAATAATAACAGATCCTGATATAAATACTTATAAAAATCTATTTACTCATCAATATACCTCTTTATCAACATTATAACAGGGTATATAAACAAAACGTTAACCGAAAATACAGGAAGAAAAAATTATATTTCCTGTTCTTTACGGACAAAACAAAAAAAAAAATTCGAAGGACCGCAGTGACAGGCAAGAAACAAAGAAACACATGCAAACAAGTTGAGAAAAAGTACAACAACGAAAGAAAAAAAACAACGACGAAATAAAATAAACGAAAAAAGTTGAAAGACATAAAGAAATGGGTAAAAGGGAAACAGCTGGAAAACGCACTCTAAAAGACCTTCAGTAGTTGTTGTTTTATATATATATATTTTTTTTTTTGCCCCTCTTATATTAAAATTGGATTCTTCTTTTGGGGGTGGACGAGGCAATACAATATATTTTAGTTGGCTGTTGGAAATCAAATTCCTCTCTTTGCGTCCTTTTTCTTATTTTCGGTTTTTTTTCTGATTTGGTTGCTTTTCTTTTTGTTGGATTGTCATTGCTGTGGTTTGGTGGCTGTCAGTTTCAGTTTCCGTTTTGGGATGCCAACTTTTCACTTCCTGTCGATGGGCAACAGCTGTAGTGAGTTCTTCAGATATATATATGTGGGAATGGTCTGGCAATCCTATTCAGCCAGCCCTAGTTGAGTCAGCTGACTCGAAAAAGCGGAAGACAATCTGGCAAGCCGGTCAGACAGAGACGCATTAAGAAGACGAAGTTAAAGACGAAAAGACGAGTTTTAAGACGAAAAGCCGAAAGTGTAAGACGTACACACGACGAAAACGCGAAAGAAGTTAAACAATTAATTATAATTATATCTACTATTAACTAAAAATCAATACTTATCTTAACATTAAATAAAATTAATATAAAACTATAACCGGGACTGTGTTTATTCGTAATACAATACCCCAGTCCCACACATTTTGGGGGCTCAACCTAAAAAGGAAAAAAAAAAAAAAAAACGTGAAAAAAAAGTGACCCACACATTTGGGCTCAACTTAAAAAAGAATAAAAAGTGAAAGAGAGGTGACACACACAAAGAAGTAAAAGTGAAAAAGATTTTAAAAGTGTAAAGAAGTAGCCCAGACATATTGAGGCTTTACGTGAAAAAACTATAAGTGAACTCAACCTAAAACAAAGTGTAACGGAAAATTAAAATAGAGTGTAAAAAGGTGCAAAATTAACTAATACGAGTCTCTCTAAAAGTTTAATGAAAATGGTGAATAATGCTAAAAGTTCAATAACAGTCGAATCGGTATAAAAGAAAACAATTTTATTTCACAATTTCTTGGAAATTGCATCAGCCAAAAAAGAGACGCCACATTTTACCGCGTTTTTACCGCGTCGGTTACCCATACACACACAGCAACGAACAAAAACGAAACGAAAAATGGCACAGTTAAATGACTTTCAGTGTATTAGTGAGATGCTTCGGCAGGAAAAGAGAGAGAATATCGTTCTGTTGCACAAGTTTATTTTTGAAAAAGAAGGAGATAGAAATAATAGAAAACGGGTGCGCGAGTTCGAGGGCTATGATTTTGCTGAGTCGGACAATTTGTATAATGATAAAGTTAATTATATTGCTGAAAATCTGTCAGATATGGACCTGGCTGTAATTTGTAATTTGCTTCGATTACCTCACAATAAAAACGATTTAACGAAACACATATTTTGCAATTTAAAAAAGAATTCTTTGCTCAAAGATGCCGATTTTCAAACGGAAAAAAACGACGAAAGTGAAGACGAAGAGTCACAAAACGACGAAGTGTGTGAAAATGTAAGCGTGCGAAGCGAGAATTCATGCAGTGTGCAAAATAGAAGCAGTGTGCAAAATCCAAACAGTTTTTCCGAAGTTCCGAGGTTCGCTTTAAACTTTCGCGATATAGAAGACTCTATCCGTTTGTTTAGTGGCGAAGATAATCTATCTATCGAAGTATGGATCCAAGATTTTGAAGATATGGCAACTGTTATGTGTTGGAACGAGTTACAAAAATTTATTTTTGCCAAACGATCATTAAAAGGCCTAGCAAAAATGTTTGCTAATAGTGAGCGAAATGTAACGACCTGGTTTAAGCTAAAAGTCGCACTTCTTGCTGAATTTAAATCAACAACAAATAGCGCACAGTTACATAAGTCAATGTCTGATAGAAAAATAAAGAAAAACGAAAGTCTGCAGGAGTATTTTTTGTGTATGAAAGAAATGTCATCTCGCGGAAATATTGAAGACTCTTCGCTGATACAATATGTGATCGATGGCATAGACGATACGGTGAATAACAAATCAATTTTATACGGGTCTAATAATATAAATGAATTCAAGCAGAAGCTAAAAATTTTTGAAGTTATGCGCGAGAAATCGAAAAATGAAAACAAATATAACAATGGTGTGGCCAAGCAGTATCCGAAAAACGACGATAAGTTTCAAGCAGTGCAGAAGAAAAGTGCAAACAAAGAACTCAAATGTTTTAATTGCGGTGCCAAGGGCCATACATCAGTTAATTGCGATTATAAAAATAAGGGTAGAAAATGTTTTCAGTGTAATAATTTCGGACATATTGCCAAAGATTGCCCAACAAGCAGTGCAAAAACTGATAAAGCCAATATATGCAAAATTACGTCATCTCAAAATTTTATGTCTATTCCAGTTCAAATCAATAATATTAATTATAACGCGTTCTTAGACACTGGTAGCAAGTACAATTTAATATCTGAAGCAATGCTGAAAAACATGAATAATCCAATGTTGAGTGATTCTAACATTTATTTAATCGGTTTCGGAAAGAAAAAAGACACAGACAAGATCAAAGCATCGGGTTCATTTAAATATACAGTCGATATTAACGGTGAGAAATACTGTTTGACATTTCTCTCAGTGGAGCAACAATTTATGGATGTGGAAATTGTTCTTGGCGAGGATTTCTGTAAGCAAGCGGAGGTTACAATCAGCTACAAAGGTCTAAGGGTGACAAAAACCCAATGTTTAGAATCCGAAGTAAGTTCCTTTTTGAAAATCAATGTGGATGACTCCAGTGAACAGCAGGCCGACATAGATCCAGCAGCAAGTAAAAGGGCTAAAGAAGCAGTTCAAAATTTGGTACAGAATTACCATCCGGTAAGCGAAAAGTCAACAAATATTCAAATGCGACTAGTTCTAAATGATGATAAACCGATATACTCACGACCTCGACGATTCTCATATGCAGAGAGATGCATCATTGACAATCAAACCGATCAATGGCTGAAGGATGGCATAATTGAAATATCAGAGTCTGAGTATACAAGCCCAGTCGTGCTTGTGAAAAAACGGGACGGATCAAATCGGTTATGCATCGATTACAGACGTATTAATAAAGTAATCATTAGAGATCATTTTCCACTTCCCTTAATAGAAGATCAGTTAGACAGGCTTCAAAATGCACGTATTTTCAGTTCCATTGATTTAAAAAATGGTTTTTTTCATGTTGGCATTGAAGAAGGGAGCCGCAAGTATACTTCTTTCGTAACACATAATGGACAATTCCAGTTTCTTCGAGTTCCATTTGGTCTTTCGAACTCTCCCAGCGTCTTTCAACGGCATGTCAATGCTATATTCAGAGATCTAACCAGGAAAGGAGTAGCCATACCATATGTGGACGATATAATATTACCAGCAAAAACTGAAGACGAAGCTGTAGCCAATTTAAAAGAAGTACTCAAACACTGCGAAGAATATGGGCTTGTGATTAATTTCAAAAAATGTCAGTTCCTTAAAACGAAAATTGAGTATTTAGGACACGTAATTGAAAACCAAAGTATAAGTCCATCCACATCGAAAACGCAAGCCGTGTCATCGTTTCCTATCCCGTCTAATCTAAAACAATTACAGAGTTTCTTGGGGTTAGTTGGATATTTTCGAAAGTTTATAATAAATTTTTCTCTGATTGCAAAGCCTCTAACGGATATGACAAAACATGATGCATTGATTATTTTTGGTGAGAAAGAGCTAGCTGCGTTTAACAAATTAAAGAAGCTTATTACAGAGAAGCCAGTTTTGAAAATTTTTCATCAGCTACACGAAACGGAGCTTCATACAGACGCCTCGATCGACGGATTTGGCGCAGTCCTTCTCCAGAAGTCGCCAGAAGACATGCAGTTTCATCCAGTGTATTACATGAGCAAGAAAACGACAGATGCCGAAAAAAAGTTCACCAGTTACGAGTTAGAAATCTTAGCTGTTGTAGAAGCATTAAAGAAATTTCGAGTTTATTTACTTGGACTCCGCTTCAAACTTGTTACAGATTGCAATGCTCTAGCTAAAACTATTCAGAAAAAGGATCTGTGCACACGAGTAGCTCGTTGGATTCTCCAAATGCAAGAATTTCAATATGACGTCGAACACAGAGCGGGCACTCGAATTCGCCATGCTGATGCACTCAGTCGTGTACCAATGATGATGATCAGCGAAACCAGTATGCATAGCAGAATAAAGCATCTGCAAGCTCAGGACGACCAGCTGAAGGCTATTATAGACGTATTGGTAGATAAGACGAATCACAATAACTATTTTTTAAAGGCTGGAGTTCTGCACAAACTTATCTCGGACAACGAACTTATTGTCGTACCAACTAGTATGCAACGAGAACTAATAAAAGAGGCCCACGATCATGGTCATTTTTCCATCAAGAAGACACGAGAGATCATTGGAAAAGAATATTTCATACCGAATCTGGAAGAGAAAATAAAGAGATGTATAAGTTGTTGCATAAGATGTATCGTGACTAACCGCAAGCAAGGAAAACAAGAAGGAGAGCTTCATCCATTATACAAAGATGAACAACCGCTAATGACCTACCATATCGATTTTTTAGGACCTCTGGAATCAACGCATAAACAGTATAAACATATCCTGGCAGTCATCGATAGTTTCACCAAGTTTTGTTGGTTGTACCCAACAAAGTCGACTTCTACAAAAGATGCAGTTTTACGACTACAGGAGCAGAGCAAGGTTTTTGGCAATCCATCCCAAATAATATCGGACAAAGGATCAGCTTTTTCCTCGGAGGAATTTGACTTGTATTGCAAAAACGAAGGCATAAAACATCATCTCATCACGACGGGACTTCCTCGAGCGAACGGCCAAGTAGAGAGGCTAAATACAACAATCATCGCAGTTCTTTCTAAACTCTCAAGCGAAGATCCAAGAAAATGGTACAAATTTGTAAATAATGTCCAGCAAGTCATCAATTCAACATTTAGTAGAAGTATAAAAACAACTCCTTTCGAGCTGCTTACGGGAACAAAGATGCGATTAAAGTCTGATATCAAAATCAAGGAAATGATAGAAGACGAAATGATTCAACACTTTAATGATGAACGAGATAAACAACGTAAAGAAGCAAAACAACATATTCTACAAATTCAAGATGAAAACAAAAACAGGTACAACTTAAGACGAAGACCAGCATCGAAGTATAAGATAGGCGATTTAGTTGCCATCAAGAGAACCCAACTTGGTCCTGGGTTAAAGCTAAAGCCGAAATATCTTGGTCCATACCGGATCATAAGGGTAAAATTCAACGACACCTACGACGTGGCAAAAGACTCAGTATTCAGCGAAGGCCCAAGGCAGACGACCACTTGCGCTGAGTATATGAAACCATGGGTACCATACGACGACGACGACGATGCATTCGGGGCGAATGAAGTGTAGGATGGCCGATTTGTGGGAATGGTCTGGCAATCCTATTCAGCCAGCCCTAGTTGAGTCAGCTGACTCGAAAAAGCGGAAGACAATCTGGCAAGCCGGTCAGACAGAGACGCATTAAGAAGACGAAGTTAAAGACGAAAAGACGAGTTTTAAGACGAAAAGCCGAAAGTGTAAGACGTACACACGACGAAAACGCGAAAGAAGTTAAACAATTAATTATAATTATATCTACTATTAACTAAAAATCAATACTTATCTTAACATTAAATAAAATTAATATAAAACTATAACCGGGACTGTGTTTATTCGTAATACAATACCCCAGTCCCACATATATACATATATGTATTTATATATATGGATATGCTTTTTTTATGCAAAATATATTCAATTTAAAGATTCTGTTTGCCTGCAACTTGATTAAACAAGGTCATAGGTCCACCCCCTTAACCGACATGTGAACGCATTGAAACGCATTTCTAAGAAACCTTCGTTAACCTAGTTTAGTCTGCGTATGTTTTTTTTTTCTTTCTGGCTTAGTTTCTGGTTTTCACCATCAAAAGGCGCATTGAAAGCAAAAGTTTCAAGTGGCACATGCAAGTTGGTCACAAAAGTGTAGCACACTTTTCAGAGGGCCTCGAAAAATTTTTGACTGCAATTCACAGTTCCCTTTAGTTGTTGGAGTTAGAAATCAAACAATGCACACAAATATCCAGGTCTCAAAATTGTGACCACCCGTCCTTCCATCCTATTCCTTTACCCATTCTGTATCTGCCAGCCATAACTAAATTTAAATGTATAAATTACTGGGGGAAAAAAATTACACTCATTCACATTGCATCAACATATTTTTCACAGTCAACAGAAAAGTTTTATTTTTCACTTTTGGTAAACTTTTTCGCATAACCCTCCCCCTCCCATGCATTAACGCCCCATATTTGCATGCATATAGAGAGAGAAAAAAAGGAGAAAAAAAAAGAGAGCCAAGTTTTGAAATTGTAATATTTACATATATGTTACATGGTCAATGCAAAAAGTTTTCACTGTTTTGTATTTCTTTCTACATGTAATTTATATTCTAAATAAATACATACATGTATTAAATTTCAGTTTCGCTTGAAGATTTCAATGGCACGTTTTACCTTTCTTTTTAGGGATTTAAATGTTAAAAATTTGTCAATTTGAATTATATGGCATACACAAATTCACATCGAACAGATAAAGAAGAACAAAAAAATATATATTTTTTATTTATTTATGTATACATACAAACAAATAGTAGATGATTTAGATTTTTGAAATATTTTTTGATATTTGTTATGATTGATTGGTACGAGGTTGTTTGGTAATCGAAATGTCGCTACTGTTGAAAAGAAAAGACTCCCTTCTAGATCTGTTAACTATTTTGAATTCGACCCATTAACGATTTATATTATTCCATGCATAATAACAACTAGCTATTTATTTAACAAATAACTTTTAAGTATTCATGCTTGAAATTCCCACTTGTTAAAGACAGAAGAGAAATGGCTTAAAAATCACCTTAATTAATTAGAGTTGCAGCATTTTGCTTATATGTACGTGCATACATTTTGAATTCTCAAAACTATTCCACTCATAACTTTTTTCTACTTAGCTTTCAATCAACTTATATTGAGAAGTTTTAGTGAATCAGTTTTAACGAAATATGATTACAGTATATATAAGTACAAACAAAATGGAAAAGTGAAACAAACTAACAAACTAGCGAATTTGGAATTTCTCTTAAGAATATATACAGAAATAATGTATACCTATATATACATGTACATATATACTGATACAATGTACATGGCCAGATTTTTTATTTTTGTTCCTCTCTTTTCCTCGTGCTCATTCTGGCTCTATGGCAATTTGTTTACAAGTTTTTGCAGCGCAAAAATACAATTTCCGTGCTAAGTTGAAAAACAAACAAATGCTCAGACTGCCAATTTTTAACGTTCTGCCAGACTAAATCCAAAACTACGGACTCTCTGTCTTTCCCACTCACTCTCTATCTCTCTCTCTCTCTGTCTCTCGTTCTGTCCGTTCTCAGTAAATTTCTACTTGCAGTCAATAATCAACTAAGCATAAAATAGCATTTGAGCTATTGAAGCAGCAAAAATTTTTGCTCTCTAAAGTTGCCTTGAAGGAAAAATATGTACTAAGACTCAACCCAACTCGACTCAACATGAATCCGCTTACACATTCGGACCTCAAACTTGAAAATGTTGTGTAAGTTTTCCACATTTCCCCCCTCTTTTTCGTCCATCTTCTCCACAGTTTTCTATCTACGGGAGCCACAAAATTTATTTGGAATTCTGCACATGCTCGCACTCAATTTAAGTTAAATTATTTTTTTTTTTTTGTACCAATTTTTAGCAAATTTTATTTTGCTACGCATATAGAAATGGAAGGTAAAAATAATCAAGGAGAAGCAGGCGAAATAAGCTGAAAAAAGGTAAATAGTATGAGTTTTTGGAAGGGGGAAAAGGAAGGGATGCTAAAAGCAGGCCAAAAGATTTCTAGCTAATTTGCGGCAATAACATCAAAGCTCTTGGCCTTTTTTTTCTCATCGTTGGGTACCCTTTTTTCCCCGATTGGCCTTTTGCTGGCTTTTTTCTTCTTCCTTTTTTCTTTGTGTGCGCGTCTGTTAAATGTTGCATTAAAAATCATTTTGTGCCAAATTTGGTCAGTTGCTGTTGATGTCTGTAAATAAACTTTAATAATTTCACAAGGTTTTTCATTTTTCTTACCTTCTTAGATCTAGACCTCTTCTAGTTGGAACTGGCGATTATAATGACGAAGAAGAAAAATTACCCGATCACCCATCATTTCTTAATAATTGTAAATCGAGCTGGACATCCATGAAAAAAATTCAACTAAATAACAATTTGCGATTAATAAAGGCGAAGAAAAACAAATACAAAATATAACAGTCAAAATCATTTTTCTTCTTTCAAGGTCCAAGGTTTTTTGCATATTTTCTTCAGTATCAAAATGATTAAACGCTTTCGGATGGAAATGTTGGCTCATCGTTAAGTCATTGAACTTCCTGCCTATATATGCATATACATATATACACTTTTAGCCTGATGTATAATCGGCCAAGTCAAGCTCGCCTCGCCTCACACTCAATTAAATCAACTTATTTTTGGTCAAATAATTTTACATAATACCTCGAAAAGAAGATGTATACCAAGGCGAGGCAAGCTCATTAATTTAACTTAAAAATTCAAGGCAACAACAAAGATAGAAATAACGAAAGCAAATGCCCCTTCTCGACCTATTACTTGCCACGACGGACAGGAAGTGTGCGGAAAGGTAAAAATACAGCAGAAGGTAAGAAAGAAAGAGAAAAAGCATACAAAAAAAAAAAAACGGAACCCCACAGCACAAAAGCGGATTTTCATTCAAGGTGAAAGCAATCAATCAATATTCATGAAATCAGATTTAATTTTAAGCGCATTTAAGTTGCTGCCCACCAAACCAGCCTCCTCTTTTTTCTGGGAGGTAATGATTCAGCATGAAATTTCTGGTGACAGTAGAGACGGCAGCTGAAGGTGAAGCAGCGGCTGGAGAACAAAAACAACAACAATCAGGTTGATAACGGCAAGACGTCTTTTGAACCAAATGAGTCTGACAACAAGACGAGACAAGAGAAATGCTCAACTCGGACGAACATCATTAGAAAACTTCGCCCGATGTGAACAGAGTGAGGTGCCACAGAGGCTGAACAGTTTGAAGTAGGAGAAATGAATGGGTGGGTGTCGGGTAGTCCGTGGTAGCCGCTTGCTATCCTTGCTAATTGTATGGCAACTAGGGAATTCGCTTCCGCATCCCCGCCCGGTTCGTTCCCACCAAACCCATCTAAATCACCTGTCTGATGGGGTCGCTTCTGCTTCTGCACAAGTAGCTCTGCCGACGCGCATAAAACTAAGCTGCCAATTCAATTTTGTAATCAGAGTGGCATGAAAAATTAAATAAAACATGCAAATAAAATTATTACGCGTAATTTGTGTACACAGAAGATGACGACGACGATGACGAGGAAGAAGAAAGAGAATCTGAGAGCTACTAAGAAAGTACAATAAGATTTACCCCAAGGCAGGGGAAGTGGATTGGAATTACGTACAAATTTAGGTAAATGAAAATGGTTAGGTGACACAATCATTTGCCAAGTAACCAAAAGATAAAGGAGAATTAATTTTTGATAAAAAGGAAACAAATTGCTAAGTAGTGTCTGTCATAGAATTAGCTTTAAGACTGAGTTTTCTCCAAACTCAAATCCCTTCCATACGAATCACCTAAACATAAAACGAAAATGAATACTAAAAAGATTTTGCGTCGTCATTAGACTCTCAAATATAACCTTTGGTCATATGTTTTGTAATTTAATTTCTCCTATCGATGGCAAAGAGGAAAGCAAAATGTGTTTTTCTCACCAATAAAAGTGAAAAGCTCATTAAACACTTGCTAAATCACACTTATGCCCCATTAGAACACTAAATAAGCGCAAAATGACAAAAATCCAAAGCAGAGAGTCACATCGAAACCCAAAAACCCGAAACCCAAAAGCTAGAGGTCCGGTTCTCAGAACTTTGAACCCAACAAATAACCCGCGGCGAATACAACGATGAACGATACACCGACAAAGTAGATGGAAATGAGTAAAGAGGGTCAGACGCAGAGCGAAATGGAGGTAGAAGGCAAGCAAAATGGAGTGGTGTATGTATGTATGGTTGTATTTAATGTTGGGGCCCTGGCAAACTAACAAACTGTGCTAACCCCTGCTGACCAATAAAGCCGCTTTGTGTGTGATGTACAACGGCAACAACGACATAGAAACTTTTCTGCCAGTTGGCAAGAGTGAAATAAAATTAAGCACATTAAAAAATGCTTCACAAATTTACAAATCTCTGACTGAGCAAACCAGATAGACAGAGAGATAGTGGGCAAAAGATACAAAATAATCAGGGAGAAGATAGAGCAGGAAAAGGTCGTCAGAAATGAGGCAAGGTCCTTTTGGTCGTACACACATATTAAATAAGCACTTTCCTAACCTGAACATTTTTACTTTTACTTTAATTTCTGAGATAATAGAAATAGGGAAATTAAGAAGATACCTCCAATCCTATGTGGCCTAAAACTCATCTTTATCGAATTTAACTGAAGACTTCATGTATGATTTAATATATGATTTAATAGAATATTCTATTTTATTCTCCTATTCTATGCTGCATGGGTTGTATGTTTTTTTCGGATTCAGTCGGATCGGTCCCTTTTATCAAATAGAAGGCATAAAAGCGGCAAAGTCATGAACAGCGACTTTTTTTCAATAACTTGGTTGTTTCCAAGATACTGCCATAAAATGTTTATATTTCAGTCAAATGATGTCGGTGCCCAATTTGATCAAAATGGGGTGACCGAATGCTATTCCTTCCATAGGAACGATCCGTCGAGAACGACGATTGTCGTGTGAGTTAGTAATTAGTTTACTAATATAGCTGTTTGTTTCATCAAGATCGAATAACTATAATCTATAGCTCTAATAGGAACAAGTAGATTTTATTATTATTATTTAATTGTAAAAAAAGAATTAATTCTAGGTTACAATGAGTTTTGAGCCAGAGCGACAAAGGCCTTCAGGGGGAACAAGTAGAAAAAAGTAATGTTGTTTTGAAAACTTTCAAATATCACTGAAAGAGGTAATTGGCTTATGCACAAAATGTTAAGAAATCTAGAATATTGGGAATTTCGTTCAAAATCGGATAACTATGTATATTCCATATCTGTTATATAAACATACGATATATGTATATACACGATCCCAAGTTTCGTTCGCAGAAGTCTATAATAACGGAAGAGTAACAGAAAAACTTCCAAGTGTAATTTAGGCGGGGCCGAAAACAAGTCGACAAAACTCAAGAAGAACTCTAAATAATAATTCGAATAGTGCTTAATTCAGATGGTGTTCTAAAATTTTTTATTTATGAGCAAATACACATGGACTCAATTAGCCACTTATAAGCTCATTCCGACCTTTAGAAAAATGTCAAATGCAGGTAAATTCGCTTTACATTAATTGGCTTAATTCAAAAATATGAAAGACAGAAGTCAAAATGTTTAATGCCAATGACAGTTAAGAATTTTTGAGAAAATTATACAACAAAAATTTAAGCAAAATCTCTGTACTCGTTTATGTTATGTGTGTATGTATTTTAAGCCCTTACCCATAGGCGATGGCCGCCTGTTAGCTGCTCCCCAGTATGGCAAAATCCGATTAGCAGCATCAATGATAAAGAATTGCCCTAATGAAAGAAAACCCATAAAAGTCTACAAAGTCAATCTGGAACAAATTTCAGCCAACACAGACAGACACCACACAGACAAATGGTCGCATGCACACATTGATTCCAACTCATTGAGGAGCCCCGCAGAGCCCGCACTTAAGGCAACCAAAAAAGGCAGAAAAACAAAAAAAACGTGAGGAAATCCTAGAAAACTAACCATTATCTACTTTAACCCAAAGTGCCGGCCATAAGGACACACATGCATACATACATAAATAGATATAGAACATAGGACACCCGTAACCTATCACAACATTTGCTAAAGTAATGCGAACACTGGGCCGTGCCTTGTCCTGTCTTGGCTTGGCTGTTAAGCAACCGTTGTAGGTCAGTGGGAAAAGTCCTTGCAGAGAGACACAAAAAGGCATTTCGCACAAAGAGAGAAACAGAAAGAGAGCTAAGGATTAAAAGAGCAAAAATTGAGAGCAGCGTAAAAAGCTTTTGGACTTTTTCGAAAAGGATTTTTTTGCGTTTGGTATATTTTATATGTCCCAAAAATAATTGTCCAAATATCGGGGAAATATTACAGAAAATAACGAAAAACTACGAGACGGCAGCAACAGTTACAAAAAAGGATATTTAAAATCAAACATTAAAAAAACAAACGTTTTTAATTAAGATAAGTTTTACTTTTTTTTAGATTTTGTTTTTCTTTTTCAGCAATCTTTTATTTCCTTCGCTGTAAAAAGGCTTTTTGTTTATATATCTAAGGCGATTTTTTTTAGCATTTATCTGTTTAACTATAGGTTTGCCTAATAATGGCTAACTTTATACATCAAACCTTGTATATTAGCCGACTCAAACTTATTTATACTAACAAGATTACAATCATATGCAGAATAAAGATATTATATATGTTTTATAAAGCTAAATTCAGTTTAGATTCAGTTTAGATTGTTTCGAGTTATTATATATATTAATACTATACTCGTATTTCTCGTCGTCAACCTTTGTCCCACCAAGAATTTTGAATTTTTAATGCAGATAAATAGTTTTAAAAAATTTTCATATTGTTCTAAAAAAATAATTAATTAATAATTAAATAATTAAGAAATAGTTTTTAGTTTTTGGGGTGTACACATAAAAAATGTGGAATCTGCAGTTTCATGTAATTTGAATTCCCAACTACTTTTAGATATGGTATGGCCATTACAACTCTGGATTCTTTAGCAAAGTCTGCTGATGATAGAACTTGGTGGTTTTATCACCTGCTCACCTTTTGTGCTATTAGGAATCTTATAAATTAGTCAAATTAATTTACCTCAAGCCGGCTAAAACCCAGTTTATTTAGTGATTCAAATTACGAATATTTTAGTAATAATGATTATAGATAAGTCAATTCAAACCAAATTAGTTAATTTAGGTAATTCAATCATGGCCAATTCAATTTAAAGAATGTATAATTTTGCTCCCGATTGGTTTAATTGAGATCCCCGGAAACATCTCCGACGTTCAGTGCTTCCGAAAAAATCTAATATTTGCATTAATTTGATTAAAAGCATTTTAATGGCTTCAAATTTTTGGAGCCTTGGCCCCGCAGGTAAATGTTGCAGCTACGGGAATCCATCAGATGCTGCTTGCAACCAGCGGAAGTTTGGCCTAGGCAACGGAAGTGAGCACACACACACACACATACATACATATATCCGCACATACGTATACACACGTCTCAATTTTCAAAATGGCTGCCCATTTAACGCATGTGTTTGCACGCCTCCAAATCCCCCAAAAGAAAAGGAACAAGACGCAGTAGAGAGGCAGACGAAGAAATACATCAAGGAATTTTCGGTGCAAAACCCCAAACCAAAGTCAAGGAATGTTCGTCTTCTGGCTTCTATTCTACTCCTTCATCTTCATCTACCCCATCTGCCCCCCCACTTTTTGATACGCTTTTCCAGCCATTTCAGCAGAAAAGGCTAAAAAGTTCAAATGCAGCCGGAGAGCACTGCCATTTTTACCTGACTGCAAGAAAGTTTTTCATTTGATTTTTCACTTCTTTATCCCTCCACATTTTCCACTTCTGCACTTCTCTTTCTCTCTGTCTCACACAGACACACAATCTCTCTACCTCTTTCTCTAACTGTTTGAGTTGTAGCAGTAGAAAACATTTTTCTGGTCTTTTAGTTGGCTGCGGGCTTCTCCATTTCCATCTCCATCTTTTCGTTTTGCTTATCGGTTCCTTTGGCCCAAAAATGTTCGAACTGTTCTGCTAGCTTGGATTACTTGCGGATTTGTCGCTGGTCAGTAGTTGGTAAGCATTTAAGCTTTTGGCTCTCTCATTACAATCCCAAACACACCACTGTCCTTCCCCACAACCAACAAATAAAAGAGGGCAATAACCCCCTCCAGTCATACTTTATTTGTTTTCCATGCTAAGGCGAAAAAAAAAAACCAGAGGGCCGAGGCTAACTTCGACCGCGTCAAAGTTTGTATACCCTTGCAACTTTTTTGGTATCCTTACCTATTACCCATCAATGTGGAAGAACGTTTTATCTAAAAAGGCTTAAGCTTGAGAAAGAAAGGCCTACAATCATAGGAAATAACGAAGATATTGATCAAAGTCACTGTTTTCCACCGATCGTTCCTATGGGAGCTATATGATATAGTCACCCGATCTTTATCAAATTCGGCACAGTCATTAAGATATATACTAAACTTACAAATGTTTAATTTGAAAGCAATCGCGGTAAAAGTAACGAAGATATTTACAAAAGTCACTGTTTTCGACCAATCGTTCCTATGGGAGCTATATGATATAGTCACCTGATCTTGATCAAATTTGGCATAGTCGCTTATAGGCGTAGTAAACTCTCTAATATTAAGTTTCACGACAATAGCTCAGAAAATAACGAAGTTATTGAGAAAAGTCACTGCTCGTGACTTTGGGGTTTGTATGGGAGCTATATGATATAGTGGCCCGATCCGAGCCTGAATCCGAGATATACAACGTCTGCAGTATATACAAGCCTACGTGCAAAATTTCAGCTCTGTAGCTCTTACGGTCTAGGAGGAGTTTGCGTTGATCCAGACGGACGGACGGACGGACATGGCTAGTTGAACTCGTCTCGTCGTGCTGATCAAGAATATATATACTTTGTATGGTCGGAGATGCTTCGTTCTATGCGTTACACACTTCTGACCAAAATTAATATACCCTTTTTGCAAGGGTATAAAAAACGAAAAGCCAAACGATGAGCGAGAACTTCAGCCATCAACAAAACTTCAACCGCAGCAACGGCAGCCTCTGCCCTAGCGATGTAAGTCAAAATTTTGACCAGAAACGGCGTCAAAACTTTGCACTTTTGCATATTACGCCAAGGAATAGAAAACGAGAACGCTAAAGCAAGAGAAAACCTGGTGTAAGGGAGACGCGAGTTGTTGAATTCGACAAGGCGAAGTTGAAATACCTTGCCAAATGTTTAAGACTTTAATAATTTATACCAATATGGGTTTGCTGTAATGCTTGAATTTATCTGCACAAATCTTTTATCTTATTTTCGTACTACAAAAATATCACTGACCTTAGAAAAGATCTTATAGTAATTTATATTTGGACAGCAAATAAAGTAATGATCAAATATTAGGTTTAAATATTGAAAAACCTCTTCAAAGATAAGCATTATTTTTAATATGGCCTACGAATTGATTCCCACAATTCAAAGAATATTACGGAATGGGTTTTCCGTAAAGTGTTTAGGTACCTTGCCAGATGCCTTCTCCTGATTCTCCCAGCCCATCTCTCTGTCTCTCCCTTCATCTCACACTATGGCGGCGTTTATGTTTGCCTTCGCTTGGCTGCATCTTTCTTTTAAACACTTACTTAAGTAGAAATTTATGTTGTTTTCCCATTGCCCGAGTTTGCCATCCACAACCACCAGAACCAGCCACTATGGCTATTGGTGCAAAATGTTGCATTTGATATGTTTTAGACAAGCGACTGAAGCTGGAAGTCCAGGTCGAAGCCATTCGTTGATGCACCCGTTGTACACACACACACACTAATACATAAATATAGCATTAAGTATCTATGTGTCTGTGTGTATATGTGTGTGTGTTGGTGTATCTAAAGACAAGTTGGCAAAGTTGAAGTTTTGCTTTAACAAGATAACACGCACCAGCATGAAAAACTGTGGCCAAAACTTTTTCCACAGCAAAAGGGAGAGAGAGAGAGAAAAATTGTATCCATATAAAAGGGTAGAAAGGAAATGAAAAGCAGAAAATGACAGTAAATGGCAGTTGAAAAGAATAGCGGTAAAAGACAGCGTAAAATTAGATGAAGTGCATACAATAAGATTGAAGAATACAAATTAAAGCGTTTAAACAAATTCAATGTATTTCAAACTGCCATGTAATATCAGTTGTAAATATCAGTTATAAAAATAAACATTATTTTAAGAAAGTAAACTGTTACAACTCGTTTTTGAAACATAAAGAAACAAACACGATTCTCTTATAATTTATTTGAATTTCTATATGGTAATAGGCTTAGAGAGAGACACAAAGAGAGAGCATACCTCAGACTGATGCAAGCAAAGCAGAAAATCCTAACTCCCCAAACGCCCAATGAACGAAAAATATATCAGAAATTTTAGGTAACAGATCGGAGTATATCAACAATATTTTGCAGTTTAACTAACATATTTATTTTTAATATTTAGTAAATGATTATCAAAGTGTCATTTTTAGCCCACATGCAAAATCATTTCCTGACAATAAGAACAAAAAGACAATTTTATTATGTAAGCACTTCAAAACGTTTCATTTGCCTTTTGGTTCTAATACATTGTTAGTTTTTTATCTAAACTGCATAAACTTCATTTACCATGCAACCTCATAACAATTCTTGTTCATCCTAATTCGTTTTGCCAATTCACACGTATTCAAAATGGACGCCACCGCCGAAAAGTGTGCTTCAAAAATTAACAAAACTCGATGAGAACTCATTGAAGCCCACAACAGCAAAAAAGTAATGCTCAGGCCTTGCCCAGTCATCAGACAATAGAACAACAGTTATACTAGCCCAACAAAAACAGTCAAGAACAAAACACAAAATGTAAAAAAAGCGAAACCAAACAACATTTACAGGAGCAGCCGCGAGGAAAGAAAAAAATCACAAAAAGCACTCCAAATATTGTTGATTATGCTGGGCACAGACACATGCCAACACATGCCCATCCTTACTCCCTCCCCGTATGGCAATTGACGGAGTCGAATCGCTCTTTCTCTTCTAGTCTCTAGCCCTGTTCATCGTTCTAGTCCTGGTCCTGGACCCTGTGCCCATAAAAACACAACTGAACATAGAAGACTCGACAAAAAAAAAGAAATGTTTTTTCGACGTTCCTCTATCGTTCCTATCGTCGGTGTTTAGTTTTGGGTCATTGCGCATTGTTATTGTTTTGCAAGGCATATAGACTGCATATTTGTTTTGCAGCTTGTCTGCCACGCCCCCTACGTACTTTTCCAAAAATCGAGGCAAAAAAAAAAAAATAAAAAGGGGCAAAAACCAAAGGCAACAGAAGCCTCCCTGCGACACGCAGTCTCGTTAACCGTTAGCCGGAAACTTTCTCCCATACCATTGCAGCAGTTGTTGTTTGCATTTTTCTTTTCGAGCCTCTGTTTTTTAAATACTCTCAACAGAGAACGGGTAAATTGACAGAGAGAATGCGAGAATGGCTTAAGCTTGTTTTTTAATTAAATAAACTTGTCAAAATTCAACAAAATTTTATTGCCCTTGGTAATACACTTTATTTCTATATTTCTTCTACATTTTTGTATATTTAGCTTTCGTTATTTTATCCCATGTTTACAATAATACATATATTTTATTTTTATCTCTCCCTTTTTTAGATCTGTAACCCACATTTTCATTTAAGCCCTTCTAAGTTATATAAAAATATATTTTATATATATAAATATATATTTTTTAATCATTTTCAACTTAATCTTGGCTGAAGACTTTAAGTTTCTTACAAAATTTATTTTGTTGCACATTATTGAATTAAGTTAAAGTTGACGCAAGAGTTCCTTTACATTGTTACCTTTATATTATTGCTCTCTTTGACTGCTGACGTTTCAACTATAGAGTATTTAGAGTCCGCTCAATGATTTTCCACTACAGCCTTGTCTTTGGCGCAATGTTTTTCAGATACAACAGTAATTGCTGCCATCAATGTTCTGTGTGATGTGTTTTCCATGAGTTCTTAAATTGCATATGCAGTTAGTTGTAAATGTACGAAATTGTTGTTGACTTTGCTTTGGCCGTTTGTTCCATTTTATTCTTCTTGGTCGCAAAATTGCAGGCAAACCTTCCTATTTAAAAAATTTTCATTTAAGCCCTTTGTATTTGCCGGTGAAGAAAGTTTGAAAAAGCTTTTTTTGTTTTTAGTTTTAGTTGGTTTCGGAGTTGGTTTTTTTATATATATTTTTTCTTCTCCTCTTTCTAAGCGGCCGTCAACTTAAAAACAAACTTGCCTTTTAATGACTTTGACTTTTAATTTAATTTAGCGACTACCTGAAATGCAGCTGATGCTTTAGAAAATTTACTGATTTAAGCAGTGGAGAAAATCCAATAACTTACAGAGCTGCATTTGCATTAAAATTCCCCATGTTAACTGTTGGCCAAAAACTCTGAGGATGGGGTCAAAAACTTTCATTTATCGTTAAAAATAACATTACTTAAGCACTCTAGCACTTTCAGAGTGCCAGAGAATTCAGTTTTTCACTCAGTCAGAACTTATCAACAACATGTCAAGCTGCCAAAAAGTATGCAATCATGGAAAACAGTATTAAGAATGTTCGTTAAATTTCACTTTTGGCAAAGTGGTTGAGCTTAATGAGAAACTTATAATGATATTATAAGTAAAACGCAATGGTATTAAACTGTAGTAGATAACTTTTAATAGAAAAACTTTTTAGCTCTTAATTGTATAATAGAATTAACTCAAAGACTAAATTAGAAGACTAGGCATGCAGATATCTAAAGTTGTATCTATGTACATCTAAGGGTCGGCATGTCAATATACAGCAATCTTGCACTAGAACTTCATCACTTTTTCCACCATCATATCGGTGGAAAACCTTGACAACTTAACACTAACATAAAGCACCCAATATAAAATACCATTTTCATTTTCCAACCCCAAAAAAGAAACAATGATACATTCCACCAAATATATACATATTCCGATGCCTACTTCGCCCTCTGGTGACAAATAACACTAAATTAAAATTTTATTAGGGTCTTTATTGTGCGTCGCTTCACACGCCTGAAAAATAAAACAAAAAAAGGGAGAGAGAGGAAAAAAAATGGAAAACCCAAATGCCAAAGAGGGAGCGAAAATAAAAAATGTAGGTGGAATATGTTTTAAATGTTTCGCAAAAACAAAAATAGAAATATTATTGTATAGTATGTCTGTGTTTTGCCTTCTGGGGCTAAACAAAGCAAAGGACACAGAAAACAACAAAAAATTTGCGAACAGCGAGAATTCCCCAAATTGATTAAAACTTCATAAATTTACATTTTTATCGCTAGGGTAAACAAATGCCAAAAGAGAGCACAAAAAAATATCCACCAAAAGTGAAGACCTATAAAATTTACTCCAGAGTCGAATCTTCTATACTCTGTGTCGATTCGATTCATTTGGCTTAAGTTTATCATAAATTAGATTACTCCTTACTTAAATAAGTACCAAATATTAATTTTCAAATTAATTATTAGTAAGATATCAGAATTTACCCAAAGAGAATTAGTTAAGACAAAGAACTAGAACTTCTTATGAAGCCATGAACTGCAGTAAGTAACCTTTTTCGCAAGAACCTAATACGATGAAAATGAAAAAAGAAAAAAACCATGGAGGATGAATGATGGCAAATAGATGAAAAAAAGAAGCCAATTCAACATGTAAGAACACCTTTCCAGACACACACACACACACACACTCTTATGAATATTTACACATGTTTTGGCGCCGCACCAGAATTTCCTTTTTCCCTCTCTAATAATGCTCACATGATGGGGGGTGGTGAAAAAATTCTGTCTCCTGTTCATTTTGTTCTCGTTTTCCTTTCTTTCTTTGCATTGCGTTTGACTTTCCCCAAATGAGAAATAAAAGTAAATTCACATCATCACAAAATATTATTAAGCAATCAACTTTTGTTTGGTCAGGTTTCCCTTTTGGAATCCCCCCCAACGTCTTTTTTGTCGCCCCTCTTACCACTTGTGGTTTTCATTTTTTATTTTAGAAGGTTATGTTTGCCTACCTGGCCTGACATTCTGGCTGATTAAGCGAAAGTGATTGAGTGGCAGGTGGGCAGACAGACCGAAAGAAAGAGAGCGAGCGAAAGGGGGAAATGAGGCATTTAATTAGTTCAGCAGACAGACAAGCATACAAACACAAACACTCACACTTCTACATATAGAAGAATGTATGGAAATCTTTTAATTTATGCATTTAATTAAAATCAGCTGAAATGTGTATTAAATTAGCCTTGATTTGCACAAAACGTGAGACACTCAGGCAATATAACATTTTCACAGAAAGGAAAATGAATTAAAAAGAGTTTTAGACTACATTGTAGTTAAAAATATAAGGACTTAAGACTTAATCAATTAAGCCATAGTATTCAGGGAAACATTCTTGGATCTAAGTTTAAGTAATTTATGGGTAAACAAGGGAAAAACTCTTTTAGATTAAATGTAGACGTTTAGCCAAGATCTTATTACGGTCCTGTCATTTCGATTGGTTATACAGAAACCAAGAGACATTTTGTAAGTAATAGAATTACACCAAGCAAAATAGTATGCATATTTCCTCTTTACATTTCTGTTTACCAATTAACAGTAATAAAACTTACAGAGCATGAATTCTGTAAGGACTAAATATCATAATTCTCTCTGCAATCTAAATAATTCATTGAACTAATTGACACATTCACATCAGAACACATAAATATTTGACAAGGGGAACATTTTATTTATTATTTAATTACCATAAACAATATAAATATATATGTATATATATATAAATATCCGACAGGCCCTCTAACAAATTGATTGTTTATTGCCAGCACACATTAACACACACTCGCACACACACACACACATACAAAACAAACATTAAGTCACACATTCACAGTTATTGTCACATGCTGCGTATACGCAATGACAACGAAACCAAAAACCGCCACAAATAACACACAAACAGAACACGCACAGAGAATAGAACCAGAGCATTTAGGGCAAATGAGAAGGGAAGGATGGTCGAATGGTGAAGCGGACAAACAAGTTATGAAACACAACCGCAGGCCAAGGCGAAATATGAACGAGGCACACAAACCCACACACACAGATAGAAACTGCGGAAGCTGTGACTGTGACAACTGCGGCGACGGTAATTGCCAATGTCCACTGGATTCCAAGCAGGAGAAGAAGCACCAGCAGCCAGAGTAGCAGCAATCCAGGGCAACCATTTGGAAGCGTTGTTGCCTTTTTTATATTTATGTACTTTGTTTAGGGGTGGTGGAGCGGTAAGGCAATGGGGCCACGGGCCAGACCGGCCGGTCCGTAGAGAACAAAAGCGGCATAAAACTACATTACTCAGGGCATAATTTTAATGTGCGTGGCAGGCAGTGGCAAAAACAAAAACCCCAAAAACAACAGACATAAAACAAACAAATTGTGGCAAACATTGACGTTAATACGAAGAAGGAATGCTCTTTGTATTAAATAAATAACAAAAGACTGCAATATAAAACATTTTGAAACTAATTTGAAACGCAATTGTAAGTAACTTTTGAACGTAAGCATTCAAAAATGATTAAACATCCCAATAAGCCCATCTTAGAAAAGAGTTTCATATAAAAACATTAACTTGGAAGACACAGTTTGGATTCGAACATCGTTGTTAAAAACTATGTAAGTCGAAAAATCATTCCAAAATGTAACATTTGAGGAAATAAAACTAGTTCCCTTTTCGGCAACCCTCGTTCAAATGAGCAGCAATATAGACATTAGAAATGCAGCCTAAAAAACATTCAAGAAATTAACAAAATACAGAAAAAGTATCTATAATTCATAAAAGTTAATTAACTTAAGACAAATGCAAATTGGTAGGAAGCTTTTGAGTCTTGAGTTTTATCCAAAGAGCTTATATAATACCCTAACCCTAGATGGGCTGTATACATACCAATACTCTGCAAGTCAAAAAACAAATGAGCCTACAATTGGTCCCTCGCTCGGATCTAGCATCGTAAAAAGCAAAAGTGTTAACGTAAAAGGACAGAAATGATAGAAGACGGCAAGGACAGTGAGAAGAGGCAAGCTAGAGGCAGATTCTGTTGTCACTGTTTAGTTAGTTAGTAGTTGTAATTTATAAGGCCATTAGCGAGAACGCACTTAGTGGGCAGCCGCAAAGTGAGGAACGCTCGACTGGACCGATTTATGTTTGTGTTTTATTCCATACGAAAAGCCATCATAAATAAAAGTATGCAACTGGTTTTTGAATATATTGAACTTTTTGCTTTCAGCCATCATTTATGCCTCACTCTCTCTCCGTCCCTTTCTATCGTTCTTTCTCTACCACACTTGTTCTCGCTTTCGATTTTTACATACTGCTGCAAACACTCAACTCAATGTTGTCGAGGCGGTTTTATCGGCGTTTGTTTTACTTCCGACAGACGGCGGAACCAGAAACGGAAATTTCTCATTTCAGTACATTTCCGCCACGCTTAAGCGGAGGGAAAGCAGCTGTAAGAGATGGAGTGCTCGCTCTCTCTCCCCATCTCTCTTGCTCATATGCATAACACACTGGCAATGCCTCCCGCCTCATGCTTTTTAAATGAAAAATAAACAAAGAATTCTACTGCAACAAATATGTGAGTAATAGGGAACGATAAAGGCAGGGCAAGTGGAGAGGAGAGGGCGGCAGGAGCCTGCAAAAGTCGTCTTGCAAATGTTAAAAAACCGCCTTGGGCATAATTTTCTTCTCTTTTGTGTATCGTCACTCTCTTTTCTTCTGTCTGTCTGTCTGTCTGACTCTGCCATGGCAAAAAAAAAAAGAAACTTTACTTGATATTGAGGAGGGAGGAGTCAGAGGATGGGTTCAAAGGGCTGACAGCTCAGTTTGTTGTTCCATGTTATTGTGTAATTCTTTTCTTCTTTTTTCTTGTTCCTTTGTTACCTATTTATGTCATTGTGTCTCAACTGTGATTTTTTATGCCTAAAGTGTGAGCAGATACAGGCCACTTGAAACTGTTTAAAAAGAAGGAAAACATACAAAAACTTTCGCCTTTGGGTTTATCCAATTGCGGTTAAAAGGCACAGAATAGAAACATGCAACAAATTAAAGATTTATTTTCAACTGAATATTGATTTGTAGAGAAATCAGCAATATATAACGCATACGCAACGTTGCAGGCCAAGCATGCAGTATTCGTCAGGCTTTATAATTTCGCAAGTTCCTTACACTAATTGTAAGACTTAGTTTGTGTAGGATTTTTTGTTCATATATCAAAAAGATATCAGGCTTGACTCTCTAATTGTCATCGTTACCATAGAATTGATCCAGTATCGTATAAAGGTTAGAAAAAGGTTATTGTATGTTTAGATTAGATTAGATTTATCGTTTATATGATTATCTTTTATGTGCAATAGATGGATTCTTGTAGTCTACTTAAGGTTTATTTTCTGATTAAACTGAAATACTTTAAAGTGCAGCTCGATGTGATCCGGAGGTCACAATTTTGGTTCAACTATAAACTGTGTGAAGATCAAGGGTTCGAGCGCTTTTTATTTTGTTTGGTTTTTTTTTATATTTCATGTTGATTTTGTCGTAATTTCTGCACATTTTTATCCCTTTCACGTTCTTTGTGTTTTTCTTTTCAGTTTCAAATGATGAAATAAATATGAAATTTTTTCCCCTTTTTCATTTTACATTTCTTTTTCTATCTTTAGCACATTTCATTTTTATAGGATTTTGTACTTTTTTGCTGCCATAATAACCACATTAAATTTTTTAATGCCACACGACCAAAAAAAAAGGATGCTACAACCCGTAAGTATTATGACCAAAGCCACGCCCACATTACCCACCTACTTACTTCGCAACTCACCTTTTTGCATAAAATTCATATTAGGCACAAGGCCAAAACTTGGTAAAATTACAAAATAAAAGACCACGCGCAAAATTTTTATTCAACAAAAACCAAAAAAAAAAAAAAACAGAAATATAATGAAAAGGAATTATTTATATGAGAAGCGTGTAAGAGAAATGAAAGATTATACTGAAAATGTTGTGTTTGCAACTCTTTCTCCTCGCTTTTTTTGACGAATGTATTAGGGACTTGGGTTTAATTAAAAAAGTATACACCATAAGCTAGCGAAGGGGTTGCAAGAAGATTATGTTTTTGGATATATAAAAAAACATTTTATTCCAGCAAATGGAATGATATTTAATTGAGTTTGTTGTGGGATTTAAATTAAATTAAAGCACCCGAGTTTAAGCCAGGAATCAAGTGTTGGCAAATTTGTTTAATAATAATACCAATAATGTTATGTGTTATTCGTTACCCACAATCGATTCCATTATCCCCGATGGAACTACCTTTCAGTATTGCTTCATCGGAGGAAAATCCACATACATTCGAACTCTAGAGCAACAGAATTGTAGATTTCAGTACGTCTCCACTGAGCCACCGACTGGGTCTAATAATCTTATATATATAGGTATATGTACATGTATTCGTAACTATATCATACGTTTTGATAAGCTAATGAATGAGTAACGAAACGGTTTGCCCTTGAAACTTAAAAAAGTGTGGCTGTAAATTTGCACTTCGAAAATACCAAATGTTTCTTAAATCATTAATTGTAAAACTTACAGTAAAACAGGTTTTGGTTTACTTTTTTGAATAACTTTGTTGGAAAATAGAACACAACTTCTTTTATGACCATTCCGACCATATGAACAAATTAATATGAAATTCCAACGTGAAGTGTTTTGTGGTTTAGCTCCAAATATACAAAAAATCATTACATTTATTCTCTCTTCTTCTTCTTCCAGACATAAAATCAACATTTCTTAGCCCTTTTACAAATTGCTAAATATTTTTCATTAAAACAAAAGCAAGAGAAAAAAAAATGCAATTTCCACTAGAGTGCCTAACCCAAAAAAATAAAACGAAAAAACATTGAAAATTAATTAATGCCAATTTGTAAAAGCGGCGAAATCGAAAACTTTTATTCAGACCCTTGCCCCTCTCGAAACTTTCATTACTTCAAACGAAATGACCGAAAGAAAAGCAAAAAAAAAAAAAAAAATACCAACGAACAAAAAAATTTGTTCTCAAAGTTTTTAATAGAAATTACCATTTTGTTGGCTTTGGTCGTTTGGTCAAGTGTCAATAAATGGGACCCCGGAGCCACCCTTAGGTCCTAAGCGGATTGGTCAAACTCTTTTTGCTCCTTATCCCGTAAGTCGACACTTTTGATTTCAATAAAAAATTTTTCGTAATTAGCGACAGGCGCAGCCTCATTTCTCTTTTTGGATTGTTTTTTGTTTTGTGTGTGTTTTTTTTTTTTGTTTTTTTGTTTTTGGTGTTATGCAAATTGAATTTGTTTTCAAGAAAAATTCACTCAAGTGGAAATTCCTGGGAACAGAGAATAAAAAGAAATGTGCTCCGTACAGGTGAGTGACGATGATGAGTGATGGAGATGGTTCACGTGTCAAATTAGCGGAAACCTTGAACCTTTTCCTTCTTTTATGTAAAGAAACTTCATTATTCATATTTCATTAATTAAAAGCAAAAGAAGCAAGTGGATGACAAAAATGTTGATAACAATATACAAAATTACAATAAAATCTCTTTAAAACAAATTTTATTTCTAGTAGTTTTCACCCCATCGACCGAAAAAGTTCTTGGCAAAACATTAGGAAATTTCACAGCAAAAAGTTTCACTCGAAGAAATATAAAAAACAAGAAACTTTTCAATACATGAAGGAAAGAAAAACCAGAGGGCCGGGGCTAACTTCGACCGCGTCAAAGTTTGTATACCCTTGCAACTTTTTTGGTAAGTCTTTCCTTACCTATTAGCCATCAATGTGGAAGAACGTTTTATCTAAAAAGGCTTATGTTTGCGAAAGAATGGCCTACAATCATAGGAAATAACGAAGATATTGATCAAAGTCACTGTTTTCCACCGATCGTTCCTATGGGAGCTATATGATATAGTCACCCGATCTTTATCAAATTCGGCACAGTCATTACCATATATATTAAATTAAGAAATGTTTAATTTAAAAGCAATCGCGTTAAAAGTAACGAAGTTATTTACAAAAGTCACTGTTTTCGACCAATCGTTCCTATGGGAGCTATATGATATAGTTACCTGATCTTGATCAAATTTGGCATAGTCGCTTATAGGCGTAGTAAACTCTCTAATATTAAGTTTCACGACAATAGCTCAGAAAATAACGAAGTTATTGAGAAAGTCACTGTTCGTGACTTGGCCGTTTGTATGGGAGCTATATGATATAGTCACCCGATCTTGTTCAAATTTGGCATAGTCGCTTATAGGCATAGTAAACTCTCTAATATTAAGTTTCACGATAATAGCATAGAAAATAACGAAGTTATTGAGAAAAGTCACTGTTCGTGACTTTGGGGTTTGTATGGGAGCTATATGATATAGTGGTCCGATCCGGCTGAATCCGAGATATACAACGCCTGCAGTATATACAAGCCTAGGTGCAAAATTTCAGCTCTGTAGCTCTTACGGTCTAGGAGGAGTTTGCGTTGATCCAGACGGACGGACGGACGGACGGACGGACGGACGGACGGACGGACGGACGGACATGGCTAGTTGAACTCGTCTCGTCGTGCTGATCAAGAATATATATACTTTGTATGGTCGGAGATGCTTCGTTCTATGCGTTGCACACTTCTGACCAAAATTAATATACCCTTTTTGCAAGGGTATAAAAATTGTCCTGCTAAGTCGTATATGTATGTGAAAAAAAGTTTTGGCTATAAACTTGGGTTGTCCGAGTGGTTCTTCTGTTTCTTCACATCCTCGGTCTATATGTTGTTATCAACTTGCTAAAAGGTATATTAACTTTAATCTGAAGAACATTTTGGAAACAATTTTACTTATAACATGGTTCAATTGGTGTAGTTTCAGCCCTGATAAAAAACAGCTAATATTTTTAACTCATTTGTTTTTAAGCCCAAATGCATATAAAGAGCATAATCGAGTCCTTGATCAGTTCTCTCTATTACATTTTTAAATGAGGGTATTGAAAAGTCAATATGGACAACTGTGGTAGAACTCGCTCTTTTTTTATACAGAGAGATGTGGTCAACTTTACGCACTAAGCGAAACAAATGTCGAAGTGGCGAAGCGCGAAAAAGAGTTTATTCGCAAAGCAAAATGATGGGGTGGGTGGCTACAAAACGAAGAAAAATGAGACGATAATGGCAAAACAGAATTAGAAAGGAGTGAGGCGATAGGATAAGTAAAATAATGTGCTACCCATAAACAAGTTGATTTTATTGCATGACTCAAGTAAAAAAAAAAACAAAAGTAAAAAGGAAAGTTCCCACTTTAATTGCTAATCATGACAGATAAGATTTGAGAGCACTGTATACAAATACATACTTTTATAGTATATATACATATATATACATATACTGATTCAATATCTGTATACTTACCATCAATCAACGCCTCCGCCATTGGAAATTGTATAAAAATAGAAACTGAAAGGCAACTGATAAGTAGCAATCCGCATCAACAAAACACCATAATAAATAATATTCTTCGCTGTCCATTGTATTTGATTTTGAAAAGGCGCACAGATGGATTCTTCAGTTTTCTCTTTGCCCCTACTTCTCCCTGTCCCTTTGGATTGACCCTATTTTGTCTATTGTTCTCCACATTCACAAAGCATTGACAATTTGCGAATGTTTAAGCACGTGTAGCGGCTAAGTTTATTGATGAGGTTCTCCTCCATCGATGGGATACACAATGGTTGAACAAAACACAAAATGACGAAATGACTTCTGATATAATACTTGAGATTGAGTATTGAGAGAAACGTATCCCAAGGAGGAGTAAATTGAGTATTATATATTTAGAAACAACTTACGTTCCATGGCACAAATTGAATTTCGTAAATATCCTTCATATTCACAGCTTGTGTTGAATATAGCGACAGATCAAATGGGATGTGTTTAAGTTTGAAAACAATAACGAGGTTCTTTCTGTAATCTACTTTCATTACACACCAAGAAATATTCATACTTTAAAGCAGTCTTTCAATGTTAACTATTTATGGTAGGTTCTTTCACAAAATAATAGTTTTTTTGTATAATACTTCTTGAGGTGACCCTTTCATTACATTTTGTTCACAATTTCATTGTACATTCCTTTTCATTAAGTTAAGCACCACCGAAATATTTTCATTTGCAAGATTTCTCTAAAGAATTTACTTAAACCTTTTTTATTTCAGTTTTTCTTCAGTTTGTTTGCACATTTTTAGCACTTTGTGCAATAGGCCAACAATTTTTGTACCTTTGCCTCTCGCATACTTTCAATTTCTTGGCTGGATTTTTCTTCTGTTGCTGGGGTTGGTTGCATTTTTTTTTTTTTTTTTTTTTTTGGGTTGGTTTCTATCCGTGTGGCAGCTGTTTCAGATTTATACGAAAAACTTGCGCGCACTTTTCAATTTGGCCGGGGCGATTTTTCCAACGAAATGTGTGTTTTAGTGGCTTGGCATTAGCATGTTGGAAATACATAAAGCCCGCTGAGCGGCAGCCACCAAAAGTCAGCACAGTTATGAAATGTCGTAATAAAAACAAAAGCCAAGAAAAACGAACAAAAGGAACCTTTTGCATTTTCCTAACAACGGTATGGTATGTTTTTCTAGTGGCTTTTTCGGAGGCAAAAATTTATGTTCGCAAAATATGTGGCAGGTTCTTTTTTTCGGTACTTTCCACCTTTTTTCCTTTCTTGGTGTGACATGGAAAAATGGTGCAAGATTCAGGCCGCTTCATAAATTCTCAGTTGAAGGTGGTCAATTCGAAATGGTCATGGCTGAAACTTAACTCAGAGAAAGCTTTTATGTTTCATTACCAAATGATTTGTTGTAGTTTCAAACGATAAGGATAATAACTAAAAGGAAGCCAAATTATTTAAAAATATCAATAGAACTTGCTTTCTTTATTGAGATATTTCCCAAAGATGTTTTTGATTATTGAATTTTATTTTCCATTAATACATTTTTTCTATCACCTTTCACCTGTGTTATAGTTAAGCTTTGTTTTGTCATAAAAGTGGCTTAGTTATAAAAACTTTCTCGTCACTCATTGACAGTCTGAAAATCCCTCCAATTATGGCCCCCACATTAGAAGCTAATAATATAAACTAAAGGATAAACCTGGCGCCTGGGAGCACCACTTGAAGCCAAATGCCATCAAATTTGCTTCTGCCGCTGCTGCTGCCAATGGCAACTCTCAATAGGCAAAGCCCTCCGAGTGAGCCGATGTAGCTTAAAGCCATGGGATGTATTCATGTGTGTGTGTGTGGGTGGGTGGGTGTCTGTCTAAGTGTCTGTGTGCCTAAGGACCTTTGCTTGTAATTCAATGCCTGTCGTGGCAGAAGCAAAAAAATGGAGGAAAGAAATTTCCAACTAAAAGCGCGCTTGTGCTTAACGCATTTATGTTCAAAACGTGATATAATAAACACCCAAAGAAACGAAAGAGAAATTCTCAAAAATACGAAAATCCCTCTGCCTATCAATATCTTTATCCTCCAACCCTTTTCTTTCGCCCAAATATTGTATATAACTCATCGCAAATCAAGTCAAAGCGGCCCCTTCCCCTCAATGGAGAAAAAATATGCTATAGAAATTTTTTCGCACCCTTGGCACAGGCTTCGCTAAATTGAATTGAAATTCGATGGCACTTTAGACGGGATATGGAAAAGGTCTTCTCATGTCTTGTCTTTATTAAGGTCTCAGGATTTGGCTGCCACTGCCTTCATCATTGGCATCGTCATCATTATTATCGTCATTATCCTCATTCCCATCATCATCATCGGCAGCATCCTTGGTGAGCGCATTAGGCGCGCATTTTCGAGTGCCTTTTCAAGGATAAACGTAAATTTTATTAGTTTTTTCGTTTCTTTTTTTTTGTCTCTGGCAGCCTCGCCTTTTGCATTAGCGAAAATTAGTCAGGCCAAAGGTTATTCGAGATATCCATATAAACCGAACTTTTATGCGTCTGTCTTGCCTACAATTTAAAGCTTCAAATTGATTGCTTCAAATTTGAAAATTCCGACAAAGACTGAAAAGACTGCGGCCTACGATAGATGAGTTACACATTTCTTTAATCAATTCTCTGTAAATATTAGTGAAATTGTCTTCAAAGTACGGGCTAATCTATACCCTTTACTAGTTCCCTGTAAGTTTTCCAAAGGTAAATTCTCTTTGATAAGATATACTCCATTTCACTCTACATTTGAAATTTTCCACGGCCTTTCCATTGTACTCAATCTCTCACTTATGTACAAGAAACTCGCCCCTTTTCCACACACACACACAAACACACGCAAAATATTATAATAACTTTTCTCTCTTCTCCTTTTATGTGTCATTTCTGAAGCACTTGAATCGTTTTACCATTTCAGCAGAAAGTGTTGACAGTTAAGCAGAAAATACTCGCCAAAAAAAAAAAAAAAAAAAAAAAACTGAATCTAAATTAACGTAATGTAATTTGACATTTCGGCATGTCAAATTAAACTGAAACTTTTTTTTTCCATTCCTAATTTTTATTTCTGTTGAAACAGCATTGCTTAAGGGTGGGTGCTTCATTTAATGAATTACAGACAAATATTTTGCTCCTTTTCTACTTATTGTTTGATGTAGAAAACACGAGGGTCATTCAACAAGTTTGGGAAGTATCATACCATTAAACTATAACCACTAACCATAGAACACATAGATGGGACAAACTCATGTTTTTTGATTGCAAACGCTAGCCTAGTCATGGAACCCCAGAGAACTTCGGGAAAACCCGAACGCTCGTACTCTCAATGAGAGCGTAAAATGGGGAGAGGGCCAAGCAGCTACGAAAATAATTTAGTGTAGCACAGACTACAGAACGACGAGGGCAGGCCTATGTCGCTTGTGATTTCATTCTGGCAATGTATGTGTACACTCGTCGGTAATGCTCAGGCTTCGTAGTGTGTGTGTGACGTGAAGTTGTACAACATCGCATTTCAATAGCTCGCTCGACCAAAATTTTTAATTTTCGACAAAACTGCGACAATGCGAATAGGATATGCCCCTGTCGAAAGAATATCAAGAAATATTGGCCTCAGCTTCGTATGTATCCCGGTGGCTGTGCCGATAAAGTGCTCGCTTGGCGATCGGAATGTCCCTGGTTCGAATCCCAACTCGTACTCGTTAAAAAGGTTTTTCTTTTGCCTATTTTTTTTATTTATATAAAAATAAAAAAAATAAAAATAAACAAAAGGGAAAAAAACAAAATAGAAATAAACTCGATTATCGTTGACGAAGGTTTTTTTTATCTTTTTTTTCTATTTTGTTTCTTTTTGGTTTGTTTTTTTTTAAATATTCTTATATAAATAAAAAAATAGACAAAAAAAACCTCCGTTAACGAAAATCGAGTTGGGATTCGAACCAGGGTATTCCGCCGAACACCAAGCGAACACTCTATCGGCACAGCCACCGGGATACATACGAAGGTGATGCCAATATTTCTTGATATTCTTTCGACAGGGGCATATCCTATTCGCATTGTCGCTGTTTTGTCGAAAATTAAAAATTTTGGTCGAGCGAGCTATTGAAATGCGATGTTGTACAACTTCACGTCACACACACACTACGAAGCCTGAGCATGTACCGACGAGTGTACACATACATGGCCAGAATGAAATCACAAGCGACATAGGCCTGCCCTCGTCGTTCTGTAGTCTGTGCTACACTAAATTATTTTCGTAGCTGCTTGGCCCTCTCCCCATTTTACACTCTCATTGAGAGTACGAGCGTTCGGGTTTTCCCGAAGTTCTCTGGGGTTCCATGACTAGGCTAGCGTTTGCAATCAAAAAAACATGAGTTTGTCCCATCTATGTGTTCTATGGTTAGTGCTATAACGATTTACTATCCGATAATTTATATTTATAGATTTAACTTTTTCATTGCTTAAAGCCTCTTCCAACATTTTCGATCTCATTACAAAGTCAACACAATGAAATCAGACTTGGTAAGAATATTTACTACTCTAATTTACAGGTTTTCTTTTCAAATAATTTTATAAGTAACCCTCGTGTATTTTATTTTAATGAATTCACTGTGAGACAGGCATCGTTGAAATATCGTTGAGCAGCACCATTAACGCTATTTGATATTTCAGATGTCAAATTGTGTATGCCTGACATTTATTGGACAGACCGAATGGGTTTGCAAAATGAATCAAATGACACACATACTCACCTACAGGGAGATAGTAAATAAGTTAAGTAAGGAATATAATAGTTGTGTATATTCGTGTACACTAGCATTAATTTGGGCAATTTCAAGACTAATTTCTACAAGTTTTCAACAAGCGAACGTTTCATATGACCCTTGGAAAGTTTTCATTATATGCGGTTTTCTCTATCTCAGCATCAGGGAAAACTTTTCCCACATCTTCTTCTTTTCCTCACTTTCAAGCCAAACAAACTCCTTCCTCTCCAACTTCAAGGTAAATTAACTGCTTCACATTTACAACTTCATTTCAAGAACGCAAGAGGTGGGGATAAGAATGGGTTTTGGTGTTGGGTGGAAACGAGGAGGGATATACGGCGCATATGTTGTATAAAATTTTCTTGCGGTATTACCGCAATAAATCTCAATTGAATATGGAAAAAAGCAACTTCTTGACTCTTTAAAATCGTACATAACTCAAAAACATTGCCCATAAAGTATGAAAGGAATGGGGAAAATTTATGCGCATTTGCCTAATGAGTTCAACACTAATTTATTAATTTATGCACACACGAATAACGAACCAACATTTCCCCTTTTGCCATTTAAGATACTGAAATTGTAAGACAAATTTTACAAATCGCAGATAAAACGTGGATTTTTTACCCATTTTCACAGCTGTCAACATTTAGTTGGAGTGTTTTTCCCCCTTCTCAGCTGCCAAATCTTAACTCTCAAATAGCCAAGCAAACATCGCTTCTACTTCTTGATGGTAAGTAAGTACATGAAGTTGGAAAATTGCGTTTTTCCTACATGGACGGAGGCAAGAATATTCCAAAGGGGTTTGCAATTAACCCTTTTGGAAAATACATGGAAAAATATTTAGCTTATGAGCAAAAATTTATTAAAACTATATTTCGCAGCTATACTTATACATATGTCCATCGATGTTTCCCACAATAAATTTGAAATTTTTGTGAATTTCTAATTTATGGTGAAAAAATTGTTTCAGATTATCTTCAGATTCGAAAACCTTTCCGGTATATAAACTTATAAAGAGGCAGCATCATATCATTAAACAGTGAATCGCTTTTGAAATATTATTAGTTTCAAGAATTATTTTCAAAACAAAATAACCTTAATGTTCAAAATTTATTTAATATAGTTTTGGCCAATTGAACTATTGACGATTTCTATAAATAATGTAAATACTAGGTATTATTTTAGGAACACAGAAACTCCCTTTGCAGTTTTATTTCCCTTTACATTAAAGCGATCTCCAACTCCACCCATGTCAAAGCAATAAATTTTACAATTGTCAAGAAGCAAACGCTGTGACTGTGTCCGCACAGGTAAACGAGTAATTGTAATGTTCTTAAGTTTTGGTTACAATTTTCTGGTATTTGCCAAGCGCTTACCTTAGCCATTGAGGGGCGGATGTATGTAAGCAGTAAAATAGTTTTTGTGAGCAGCTATTGAAATGGATATATGTTATCCCATTGACAGTTTAGTTTAATGCTAGAATTTTGTTTGCAAAACGAATGCAAGGAGGAAAAAGAGATGCACTGATGTATAAGGTTGTTTCAAGGTGTTTGCTTTGCACCTTCACATCACATATTAGACTAATGTTAACTTGCCAGTTACTTTATGTAAGTAATGGAATGGAATTTCCATAAAAACTACAAATATATTTATAAATTAGCATTAGAAAGGATAAGGAAATTGGCCTATCGCCTTAAGTTGTGTGTAGGTTTAACTAATTAAGCATCTCTGGGTTCTGGCATGTGCCATCAACAACATGATGCCAAAAACTCCCCATAGTGCATGACAAGAAAACGGCTCATTATAGTTAACCGCACATTAATGAAATCTCCCAAGGAGATGTGTGAGATAACAGCTGAAAATTTATTTGCCACAAGATGCACATACTCGTAGACATAGACTTGATGAGAAGGTCGAGTGGCGGTGGAGTGGGATGAGGAGGAGAAGGAGATTTTGATGGTGATGGAGTTGGATAAGATGCCAATGACTCAGTACTCTTCTGTGCTCATTCTCTTATACTCCCTACCTCAACTGACGCTGATTGATTTGAATAAACGCGAGCATATTTATCAAATTAGCCACAAGCACCACAGGGATATATATATATATATATAAATATATCTCCAGATATACACATCAAGTCTGTATGTGTTTATGTGTACTTTAACAAAATGTCATCAACTAATCAAGGCAGCATTTGGCGTAACTGAAGTAAGGGAAATCTAAAATGAAGATGAATATTTTGTGGTCACTGGCAACATAAATTTTGCATCCTCACGGAAGAAAAAAAAAGAAATGGAACGCAGAAAGGGAAATGGTCTCCAATCATAATAAATATAAGCTGAGGCCTCAAATTGATAAAATGTTTTGTCATAAATCAATAAACAAAATGAATGAATTATTACATTCTTTTTGTTCTTGCACAAAACTTGGAAATAATAATAAATTATATTTTGTAAATATTTTTTTGTTGCTTTGTTTTATATTCTCTTCTTGGCTGTCCATTAGCGTTGTCATTAATTGTGCTTTGTTTAGTCCAGTAAATACTAATAATAATCATAATCATAATCATAGTCATAAAACGGGTTAAGCTTTCTCTTTCTTTGGCCGCTGACACAATTTCAATATTTACTTAGCTTTGCCTTTTCTTGCCTTTTATGCTCCACATTTTCCGCCTTTCGATGGTTTCCTTTTTTATTAAAACTTGGCTAAATATTAAAAATGGGTGAAACAAGGGTTAAGATTGTGGCCTGATGCCCTGGACTGGCTTTTCATAATTTTTTTGAATAATTTTCTTATTTATTTTGCATCTTTTTACGAAAGGCAGCGCCTCCCACACAAAGGCCAAATAACAATAAAACGTGAAGGCGACTCTCCGATGGCCAGGATAGGGATAGGGAGTAAAATGTAATATATTTTCATTAAAACATACGTATATACATAATATTTAATGGGTGTTTTTTTTTTTTTATGACTAACTGACCAAGAAAACTGATGGAAATTAAGAAATATTTTTAATTTTTATAGTGCCATATTTTGAGACCTATAAAACATATTGAAATTATCTTAGTACACTATTTAAAGACCATAAAGATTGTCTTTAAAGTTAGTTAGTCCGATATTAAAGCCCAGAGCAAAAAGTTAATAATTGTTAATGCATGACAGCTGAGAAAAAAAGAACTCGTAATTATTAAAATATATTGAGTTTATTGATATAACTTTTTCAACTAACTTGTCTGTGTATTAAACAAAATGGAGGGAAATAAAACTAAACATAATGTAAAGTTATGTCTGGCGAAACGATAAACGAGGTCACGCAATAATAAAAACAAAAACCCAAAACAAAACCTACAACCAAAAACAAAAAATAATAAGTATAACAATAATAACACCAAAACCAAACAACGGCGAAAAGGAAATACCAAAAATGCCCTTTTATTGAAATTTATGACGCAAGTTTTTATGCTACCGCCTCCAGCCCTTTCACAAAAACTTCCCCTGTTTCTTTTGTATTCCCCCGCACTTAGCCAATCCACACATTTCAATTAGTTTCAATTTGGTTAAAAGGCAAAAACAAATCGTAATAAAAATACCCAAACCTAGCGAATACAAACAAAATGGCAAAATTCAATTGCAAAATAGATTTTCGATTGCCAAATTGGTGGAGAAGTAATTGTTTAGAAGCTTTAAATAAAATAATACCCATAATAATAATAACCGAATATTACGCATACGCCACACGTGACAGTTGAAAATCTAAACAAAAATTTATAGAGATGAGCGAATCACAGATGGAGATCAATTACGAATTTTAAATTATCGTAATATATACAAAAACCTATCCACGATTATTTACAATTTAAATTTAATTAAAATTTATCTATATGTAAACATATCTATACCAAACGTGTATACTTATCGCAACATATCAAAACAGATCGCAATATAAGTCGAAATTTATTTAATATGTAGTTCTCTTTTTTTATTTAAGTACTTATTATCCTTTAAAAAACAACCTTTTGTGCTCTCGATATCTTCTATTTACTATCTAATCTTAAGTATTTAACATGTTATTATTTTACTACATACGTATTTTTTTTTTTTTTGCATATTTCATAGGTAAGCATATATCAAAGAAAATTTCATGAATGTGTTACATACCTTGCATTCGATATACGAATTGAAATAAACAAATATTTATGGTTTGTGAAACATCATCTTTGGCATTGTCATCTCTAGCACAGACTCCTTTGTTTATATGGCCATATATTGAATACTATATGGTATATCTATGTCCTATGGCAACATCCGTTGTACTATCCACATTCACATATTGTTGCTGGTGTTGTTGTTGCTGTTACTGATGGTCCAGCTGCATTGGCCATCGAAACGGAAATGAGAACTCAACGCAGCGGAAATTTAATAACGACGAACAATTTAGCAACGAAGTGCTTACCCATAGAATCCCACAAAAGGGCGACATATTTATGCGGCCATTTTGACAGACCACAACGGCGGCCACACCCACAAATACCAACATGATTCTCCGCCCCGACTGTTTCGCCTGCTGTCCTACCTACCCCACCAGCCCATCGCTTGCAATTGTTGTTCATTGACAAATGACCATTTCATATGTGAAATGGCAATTCAATTGATTTCTCTGTGCGGCAAAACAGTTTGCAATTGAAATGAAAATAGTTCAAATATGTTTCGATCGCAATAATGAGAAGTATTTCATAAAGCCTGGTCACAAAAAGACCTTTTGCCACCCCATCCACATCATACAAAAAATACGCGCCACTTTCGCCTTATTCACCCACTTGACCACCCACACGGCAACAATACTATAAATTCCATTTGTGTGGTGCGAGAGAAAAACTGACAACAAATTGTCAATAACAATGGCAGAATGTTGCAAAAGCCAACAACAAGCAGCGACTCCTCGTATTTATTGAATTTATTGCCTAGAACAGAGTTCAAGTATGTCAATGGGCATAATAATAAATTTTATAGTTTAATTTGACATGACACAATTGCTGAAGATGGATATGGGATAAACATAAATTTTGCCTTACTTTACTGTATATAATATACAAGTACTTTGGCTGCGACAGAAGAACAAATGTGTAAATGATGAGTCGCAATAAATGACAAAAAGATAACTGAAACAAAAGTGAAGAACAAAGGAGATAATGGATGAATATAATGAAAGGGCTTGAAGTGTTTAATATGAATCGGAATTCGACTAAATGTATAAGGAATACAATTCACAAGAATTGACCACTTGAAGAACACTTAGTATAGGAATACAAGCAGTCAAAAGGGTTTCAAGTGGAAAAGATGTAATCGAGTTGAGCGGCAAACAATAAGTTTAAGCTTTGAATTACTGTTTAGTTCAGCGCTTTTAATATGACAATGGAATTTAATTTAAATTGTTTCAAATATATCAACATATAATATCAAGAAATATTGTAAAACAAATCCCTTGGTTGGAATAATCAAAAATCTCATCTTAAATATCGGATTATAGTCATGCCTAAATAAAATTATTGCAGGAATTCTAAAAATAGATGATATACACAAAACTTGTATCCTGCAAAGCTTAAATACCCGAGATATGGATATGTAATAGCTAAAATAAAAGTTCTATATATTTAAAATTAAAATCAACAAATTTTTCTTGCCTACTTTTTAGGGCAAACGCCTCACACGTAAATGATAAATTCAAATTTATCAACGAAAGCCTTCACTTTTGCAGAGGAGACAAAAAAAAAAACACAACAAAAACGAAAAATGTGAAAAACAATTTTCTATAAAATTAATTTTCCTAATCAGCAACTGAGCAAGTCACTCACTTGACTCTTTCATGAGGAGCTTTGTGATTTGACAAAATGTTACCCCAACCACTTTCTTTGTCATCGTTTTCGACTTTTTTTATTAAATGCCTGGGCTCAATTATCTTCATGACATTCTTTTTGAAGCCAACTTGGGCTTGATAATTTATATCCAACACACACGCACACACACGCATATAAACCCAATCCTCTGTCTCTGTGATATGTGTGACTCAAAAATGACTTTGCCAGCTGCTGTGCTTGTGGAGGAGATAACAAAAGCGCTTGCTAAGGACTACAAAATTTTCCTTTCTTACTCATTCGTTTTTTTACTTTTGGCTAAGATTTTGCTATCAAGATTGTAAAGGAAGTTATGCAAATGAGAAACACAGAGAGCGCGGAAGAAAGGAGAGAGAGAGAGAGATAAAGAAAGTGTTGTCATAAGTTGTTAACAAAAAATTACGTTAAAAAAACCAAGACAGAGAGATGATTTCTTTTTGATTTAATTTGCTTCGAGTAATTAAAATTGACATGAACATAAAATTCCATTTGCCAAACGCTTAAGCCAAAAAGTAAATTTACATTTATTTACTTTAATTTAAACGAACGAATAGCAGACCAAAAGTTGAGTCTCTGTGTGTGTCCTGTCTATTCGAGTGAGAGTGTGAGAGTGTGTGTGTGTATGAGTCTGTGGGAATTCGTTATTCACACTGCCAGAGTAAAAGAAATTAGCATAACAAAAGGCATCATTTTCAGTTGCTGCACAATGCAAACATGGCTAAGTCGATTCTTAATTTTCAATTAAAATCCAATTTACAAATAGACGAAAACGTCCAAACGAGAAATTCTCTTTTCTTTTCTATTTCGTTTTTGTTCCCATTCACATGCTCATCTTATAAACGAATTAGAACTTTACCAAAGATTAGGATTTGAAGTGAAAAAGGAATTGATTTTTAATTTAAGTTTGTATTTAAAATTTACTGAAACCAAACCCCCACACACACAGACACTGGCAAATGAATAAGGACTAGAAAGAAGTTCCAATTGTTCTCAAGAGAGTGCAAAACGGATTAAAATGGCATAAAAAATAAATCCTATTTTCAATTAAAGATGAGTGAAACACTTATTCGTAATGCTTTAAGTGTAGGGCAAAACATTTCCAAAGTGTTTGTAGTTATATCAAAATATATCAACCAAATTTATTTACAAAATAAAAACCTATGACCCAAATTCCTTCGACTAATTTAAACAATTGTGCAGTGGCCTCTGACCATTACCATTCAGTTTCTTAGCCAGCAACTTGAACTTTCTTTCACCAATCTTGTTCAGGTTAGCCCTAAGTTCGATCAAATTAATGGAGAATTTTCGACCCAAGTCATTTAAAATATTCCATGTGCGCTTACAGGCCAAATGGAAATCCACTTGGCATTTCGATAATCGTTCCTCATCTGAAAAACTCCGCAAATAATCTGTTAATAGTTGACATTGTGATAAAAATTTCTGCTGCTCAATGTCCAAATCAAATACGAAATGGTATAATTGATTTAAACAGATTTTGCAATCACTGCCGTTTTTGGTCAAAAAAAGATCTATTGCTATTGCATTTAGATACTGTTTGTGAGCTTGAACTATATCATCCAGGGTCTTGGCTTCATTGCATTTTAGCTTTAGTTGACCATAAGCTTCATCTAAAACCTGAATCAAAAGATAATGTCTTATGTTTCTCATCACACTGATAAATAAATCGAGTAAGGCCTGAAAGCGTCGCTCCACCTGATTGACATCGGCGAGATATTCCAATTCAATACGACGACCAAAAGAATATTTATGTCTTAGAATTCTTTCGCACAGTATATAGTTGGCAGTATGGAATTTCCAAAGATCTAGGAAAATACATGAATACATCTGAATACTTTGACCTATTAGAGCCCTCCAATTGTCAGCTAAACGCCAGCATAATTGAAACTTTGACCAACATAGAAAACCCTCTGAAGAAATTTCCTCCATATAAAGCTCAGAGTTATCCTTAGTTAATATTTGCTTTAACACAGAGTTAAGCTGGTGCAAATCAAACAAATCGACCGATTGTTCAAGCAAAGGTTCAAGGCGTTCTACCAATTTGGTAACGAAATGCAAATCTCGAAGAAGTATATATTTAAAAAGCTTATAGAAGAGGTCAATGGCCGGCTCATGTTGAGTAAAGATATACGATGAAATGTCTTGATTTACCAATGCAACAAGATCATTTAACGGTTCCATATCGTGATTCAAGTAAGTCAGCTGAAAGGCCTTGGCAAGCTTTTGGTAGCTCAGTGGTACTTCAACATCAATTCCTAAAAATTCTTTGCTATATCGATGACATTTTCCCACATTCAATATTAAGTGACATAGTTTGTTACTCAAAAACAAGGGTACTAGCTTGGTTACAAGAGTGAAACGCCCCTGCCAGAAATTCTCCGTAGGTAAAGTCAAATTTTCAATAATAAAAAACTCTGCACACTCAGTTTTGAGTAGCTCACCAAAACGTAACCATCGGCTTAAATTCTCTAACATAGTCTGGCTAACCAATAATAACCAATTTTGCAATAAATTTTCATAATATCCTTGAAACAATTCCTTTGAAAGTGTGCTCAATACATTTGCTTCCTCGAAAATAAGGCAATTTAGATTTAGCATCCATTCAAATCTCGATTGAAAATTTCTACTCGACTTCCATAATTGAAAGAGAGATGCAGGGTTTTCAAGTTTTTGATATTTTCGATGAAACTGTTTGTATTGCAAAAGTTCTTCACGCTGACTTTGAGCTAAGGCCAAGCCACTCTTACCTAAATTCAGAAGTCGTTTCTGCTGATTTTGCAGCTCTCGGTACAAACATCCCAAATGTCCCAAGGCCAACAACAAATATGACTCGCTTAGGTTACGCTGTTGTTCCGGTGCACGTAACAGAAGTCGCGATGTCCTAAACGAGTATCTCAATTGTCGGCATTCATAGCCCAACATGCCATTCAAAACATCGCGTAGGCGTTCTCCATCTGATAAATCCTGAACACTACGATCAGTCAGCCGCCAGCGCATTGCCTCATAAGCGCCTTTCTCTTGTTGAGTAAGCAATTGCCTCAGTTGAATTTGCCCCACTAAATGTAGCCAACTTTTGGGCATGAACTTGCCTGCAAGTTGCTTCTTTACACGGTCTAAGATAACCTTTAAACGCATTTGAACAGCTGAGACATCAATGAGTTTTGTTAATGAACTATTTGGATGCGCCATCATTTCATAGAATTGTTCTAGTTCTTCGTATAAGTTCGGAGCACCCGCTGCGATAGAAGAACATTGATAAGCAGGATTTGACTTAAATAAATGTAGAATAATGGCTGGTGCTGCTATAATGTAACGCCGATGTTGCCATTTGTTTGAAGAACCAATTTCCCTCGAGCTGCCCTTATCATTATCCTCAGTCTCAATGATGTTTTCAAACTTGTTCAACTCATTGCATGTTGCACTTGGACGTTTGGTTTCCGAAATTTCTTCAAATTCCATTTTTAATGGTTTATCTTGAATGTCCATCGATTGACTTAACGATTTCATTTTCATCTCATCTTTTGCTAAAATTTGTTGTATGCTGTGATTCGAGCTCAAACGTAGTCCTTCCAATTGATCCAATAAAAGTTTGTAGCTTTCCAATCCTTTATCTAGTTTTTTAGCTGATAAAGTCATAGAACTTTCTCCATCTGATGTTCTATGAGTTAAATGTTCTTTGAACTCAATGTCAGCTGATTCTCGTGAAGAAATAGAATAATCTTCAATTTTAGGAATTTCGGAAGAACACTCCATTTTATCATCATTTCGGTCACTTTTTTTTTTAATGTGACTCAATGCATACTGTACATTTGCGAGAATATCATTCACATTCATCGGCTGATTATTATTATTTTCGCAATTTCTATCCTCCACTTCGGATCTTTCCAAGAAACCATAGTTCAATATCAAACCCTTTATTTGACAATGGGTGAATATCAAATGTTCCATAACGACAAATTGCTCGCTATTTATATGTAAAAACTTGTAAAAACTACTTTCAGAAGGTAGGCTGGTTATATTTTGACAATCATGTTCCAATTCTTGGTTTGCCTTTTTCTTGATAAACTCATTATGAAACGACGAATCTGACGGCCAAATACTCAAAAATGAGTCGTTTCCCGTACTTGGCACTACTTTTGAACTTTCTTCGTAGAAGGTGAATGACTCAAGACTTCTGCAAATTCCGTCTATTCCGTCCAGCTCACTCTCAAAATTTGATAAATTTTGTCGATCCAGTGAAACGTCAGACATATAATTACTCTGTTCGCCATTGATATGAGTATTTGATAAAGATATTTGGATGCATTGCACTTCATCTAATTGATCTTTATAGTTTTCGAATTCCCTTTTGAAATCTGTTAGATTGTCTATAGAAACTTTTTTACCTTGATATTCGTTTAAGTTTCCCTCATTGTTTTTTATCAGAAGGACATCAGAACTTGAAGAAGGTTTAAATGATTTGTCAACTGTTTCATTATGATTAAGTAAGGACTGGACAGCTCTGATTTCTTTAGAATCAAATTGCATATTGCTATTATTAATCTTTTCTAACTTCTCTTCGTTGACTACTAAAGAATCTACCTTATGCCTTAAACGGTTTTGACTTTTGTCTTGTATATCTTGTAGTTTACAATTCCCAAGAAGGTATCTCTTGTTGTTAGCTTGGTTCTCATTATTTATACAAACTGGTATGGTATTTTCCTCAAATTGAAGTCCTGCAAATTCTTCAGATAGAGATCGCTCAGAGTAATTTACATTTACATACAAGTTTTTCATAACTTTTAACATTCTGTCTTGATCTTTATAGGCTTTTGGTATTTTCGTTTTATTTTGAGATTTTTCCTTTAGTTCGAGAAACACCAAACATCCATAATGATATATAAAACCCCTTAAATGACAATATCTTTGTATAACCGGTTCTTTTCTCAAATAGCACTCAATTCTTAATTCAATTCTTATTGGCTTCGGCTTAACAATGTGATTAGATTGACAAAGATTTAATAGATCACTGCGATCCTTGTATTTGGACATTTCTTGACTGAGCAATTCAGTATTTGAGGTCGAACATTCCAAGCTTTTTGTATTTAAATGTATGCTTAATTTACGTAAACTATTTTTTAAAATGTCTTTTCCTCCTCTTTTTCTTGTGCACAAAGGTAATTTTGGGGTAGTAAAACTCGAAGATGTTTGGTTGTATGGAATAGTTTGATCTTCAATAGTTGAACGAATTGGACTTGGAACGATTGGTTTTAATATTTTTTCCATAGGTGTTTTGGGTCTACCCAACAATTTAGTTTTGCAATCATGGTTAATTTCCTTGTAGTTATCTATGATTTTTCTATGATCGAGTAACTCAGACTTAACCAAAGATTCAGATTGGTGGGTCGAACCCTGGAATTTACAATGCCTTTGAAGTTTGGGCTCGATTCTAGAATAACCCTGCACTTTTTGTTTCGACTTAATTGGCTTAGACCTTTTGGAAACACATACATGTTTTCTACTTTTATCCTTAACTTTTTCTACTTCATTTAGATGCTTTAGTAAATTATTCACCTGATTGTTAAGGGTGTCAATCACTTTTAGACGATACTCAATGGTTTCCTCCTCGGTCATATTATCCGGTTCTCCAGCATCAAAGAGCTCGTAGCATAGTGTTAGGTAACTGTAACGTTTATTTTCATCTGGTTCAATTCTAGCCAGTTCCCTATACAGATGCATACAAAGATTGGCACGAAACTCCATTAGGTCTTTATTGCGTGAATCTCCCGTGAGTTGTGTCTCTTCGAAACGTAGTCGCAGATTATCGAGAACAACCAATTCATGGCAAGTATCATTTTTCAATGGGCATTTGGCGAGTATATTATTTATGGATTTGCTTACATCATACTTAGGATTGCCCAGGCAAAATCTTAATTTGCAAAGTTGTTCGTATAGAAAGAGAAGCGACTGTTCGTCCATTGCTTTCTAAGAGTTGATGGAATTTTGCCATAAATAATTTGATGTAAATTTGGTGTTTTTTTTTTTTTGTTAGTTTAAAAACAAATTCTATGACCTATAACTCAAGGCACACAGATTATCTATGTATGTATTTCGTTGAGATTTTTATATTTTCACCGTTTCACAGCGATCTAACTCAACCACAATAATTAACCCATAAATCTGTCACAAGATTGTCGACAAGTCCTCGCCTTGCCGCATTCAGCAAAAATAGCTTACACACCTTTTGTGCTGTACTTGCAGCATTTTGCCACAACCTTTTGCAACTCTTGTGGCAACATTTCATTCATTACAAAGTGGGCGTGGGAGCCTCAGAATGTATGACGCTACTTTTAACCTCAGACGCACTCTAAAAGGAAAGAAGAAGGTTTTTTTTTTATTGTTCACCCAGGAAACTATGCAAAAGATAAGTGAAAAAGATTATATATGCATTGTAGTACAAAATTTACAGCCAACATGAGAAGATGGGGAAATGCAACAAAAAAGAAACCGAAACTCAGTGACAGAAATGGCACAGAAATTTACGTGCAGACAAGTCAAACGTAACGGAACGGAAGCGGAAACGGAAATACCCATTTAAAAAGTATGCAAAAGAAAAAAGTAAAAAAATCACGAAGGCGTTCATTTTTGGCAACCGACCTCAGGCCTGAGTCAAAGCGAACTAAGGGTGCAATGTTTCGGGTCAAACGAAAAACATTTATCCTTTCTGTTTTTGTCTAGTTTTTTAGAGTCACACTTGCAAATGAAACACAATAAATATTGAAGCATGCAGAATTCTGGTTCAATTTAGTTATTTAAAAGTGGCTTTGGATGCTTAAAAGTAAAATAAGTGATCCCAGTTACTATTTCATCTTCAAATCTTAGTGTAGAACATAAAAATATTTGAAATTAAATCAAAATTCCTATAGCAAGTCAGTTAAGATCTCTTTTGGTTTGTATATCTTAGCCAAACAAACTTTTGCGCGCTATTTTATGACTGAAGTTTACATTTTTCAAAAGTTCTGTTGAATTACTTCTATCGTAGCAACCGGGTCGTTTCTTCTGTCATTCGAAAAGTTCATATACCTAAGTTGAAACTCCCAATAGTCAGTCTGGTTAAAGTGTTCACTAGGAGAACACATACAAAAAACAATAAATTCTAAATTCAAATAATAATTTCTTTCGGCATTCAAACATTTCGGCTTAGTATTAAGTGCAAAGTAGTTTTATACTTTAAAAAAAAAAAAAAAACACAAACAAGTCAAAAATGTAAGCAAAAAAATTAATTTAATTTTGAATAATCCTTAAATTCAAACATTTATAGTGAGCCCAGACTTGTATATCCCTACAAAAATAAACAATATAAACAAACGAATCCTACGCACAGAGTGGGTCATAAGGAAGTGAGTATATTTTTGGAAATTATTAACAAGTATATATCAACATGCAATTATTCTAGATATACACAGAGCAGTATGTACATCGAGTTGAGCAACCACTTGAACGTCAGTGACACGGAGGACTTCTGAAAGAACGCGCTTTGGAGGGGGTCCTGTGCATTCCTCTTTGAAACCAACGGATCTTGGAATAATTTAGGATTAAACACGCCGACCTTTTAACATTCTTTTCGACCAATAAAAATTTTCAGTGTTTTCTTAATTGAATTGTACTTTTACCTATGTAGAACGAAATGTCTTTGCCATGGTATCAAACATTCTAGCTTATATGTGGGCTAAGTGAGTGTCTGCTCTAACCCAGACTTGGGTAGACACTTAAGTTGTAGTTACCGATTCATGTGAATGTTGAACAAATGACTTTTAGTGAACAATGCAAATAATTTTCAGACCTAACAACGGCAAAATGCAGAACAAAAAGAAAGAAAAAAATCCAAGCCAAAGAGGGGAGAAAACTCTGGTGTAGCTCTCAATGCACTGAAAGGAAGCATATGGTTTTTTTATAAGGCATTGTGGAAAGCTCTGAAAAAAGAGCAGAAAACAGTTGGAGGGTTTTCCCGCTGATTGTCTCAAGACTGAAGCGTCGCTTTAATCGAGCACAAATACAAGTGCAGGACAAAAAAAAAAAAAGAAGCTTTTGCTTGCCTGCCATGTCAAAAGAGGAGGATTTCGCTTATCCCCACCATTTGCCCTAACCTCTGTCATTGGCTTTTCACATTTGAATGAGCGCCAAGTTGCAATCGCCTTTCGCACTCTTACCCCCACATCCCACAACCCACTCCCTTCCACTTAACAATGAAAGTCAATAAATTTGATTTGACATTTCCTACAGGGCCCGCCTTCTGTACTCGCAAAGGACCCGTACTATTTCCTTTCTTTATTCCTTTTTCTTTAGCTTCCCCTTCTCATCTCAAATCGGTCTACTTGTATTTTTTGTTTTTTTATTTGCGCTGATTTGGCACATTTTTGCCATTTGCTTGTCGCCCGAGTCTCAATTGTAATTTTATTATTATGCCTGACAAAATGTCACACATCTTGCTTTTTTAATGAGCAGGGCGTTCTCCTAGTCATGTCTCCTTTGTCAATTGAAAAGAGAGTTTGAATAGTGTGAAAAACAGGTCTCTTGCTTGGTACCAACGGCAACTAGAATCTTTAATCCATATTCTGAGATACTTTTATGTTATTTCTGTCTTACCATCTTCGTTGACATGTTAAAAGAGTCCAGAATGATCTTCATAAATTTGTTGACCTTAAATTTTGATTTCATGCGATATATATGTAATGTTGGTAAAAAGTATTAATGTGTTAACGTTTTGTGGACACAGCTTAAACGGTTTTGTTTTTTGGGTGAAGGAAAAGGAACTTTTCAAATATAGTGCCAAGATTTCAGACGCTACACACTCAAAAAACAACGACATAATCGTCCGACAGATTCCGATTCTAAGACTTATTCACCAAGAAACCATATATTGAACTCTGGCTATCTAAAACCAAAGTCGGCCTTCATATTTATGTCAAAAAATATTGAAATGTTTGCGAGTAAATTTTTTAAATCCAAGCAGTCGGGTTGGGCCAACTGTCATTCGAAAAGTTGATATACCTCAGACGAATCCAGAGAAAGTCAAGTTTTAGTTCTACACGATAGAGCACACAGCTCTAAAATAAAATCAAAATTCAAATAAACACTTCTTAGGTTTAAGCAAAAAGTTTATTTTTTTTATGTTTATAAAAAATTTAAAAAAAAAACAACAAAAAAATCGGAAAAAAGGTTTGAATTAATTCAAAATTTCTATAGCGAGTCAGTTAAGATCTCGTTCTGATACCTTTGGTTTGTATGTCTTAGCCAACCAAACTTTATCAAAAGTTCTGTTGAATTACTTCTATCGTAGCAACCGGGTCGTTTCTTCTGTCATTCGAAAAGTTCATATACCTAAGTTGAAACTCCCAATAGTCAGTCTGGTTGAAGTGTTCACTAGGAGAACACATACAAAAAACAATAAATTCTAAATTCAAATAATAATTTCTTTCGGCATTCAAACATTTCGGCTTAGTATTAATTGCAAAGTAGTAGTAGTAGTAGTGCAAATCAGATAGTGCCAAGATTTCAGACGCTACACACTCAAAAAACAACGACATAATCGTCCGACAGATTCCGATTCTAAGACTTATTCACCAAGAAACCATATATTGAACTCTGGCTATCTAAAACCAAAGTCGGCCTTCATATTTATGTCAAAAAATATTGAAATGTTTGCGAGTAAATTTTTTAAATCCAAGCAGTCGGGTTGGGCCAACTGTCATTCGAAAAGTTGATATACCTCAGACGAATCCAGAGAAAGTCAGTTAAGTTTTAGTTCTACACGATAGAGCACACAGCTCTAAAATAAAATCAAAATTCAACAACAAAAGTTTTTTTCGGCAAATAAACACTTCTTAGGTTTAAGCAAAAAGTTTATTTTTTTTATGTTTATAAAAAATTTAAAAAAAAAAAAAAAAAAAAAATCGGAAAAAAGTTTTCTATTAAGAGGTGAAGCGAAGGAGGCCATAAACACTAATACAATGCAGACGAGACGATACTAATACAGAGGATACTTGTACACATTAATAATAATACACAATCTATATCTTGCTCATATCTACCTCCCGTGCACACACGCACAGAGTAAGTTAAGAGTTTAATAATTGAACTAAATTTTAATATAATAACCAACTTTTAATTTAAGAACTCTGACAGAAGATAGGCGAATAATAATGGTGAACATTAATAATAATTTGAAATACTGGAAGCCGATCATCACAGTAAGTTAAAAAAGTCTGAATGGGAATGGTATTTGTAATGTAATTTCCCGAACCTTAGCCTAGTCCAAGTCCAAGTCCAATACACGAATCTACACATGGTAAGCTACGAAGATAAGAATTTATGAATTTCAATTTAATTTTTATTACTCCTAATAGACACACACGCGTTGGAGATGAACTGAAGGCTCGATGCACAGCACACAATTTGAAAGACAATACAAATTGGTGCATTTGTATAACACTTAAATCGAAGATTCCACAGTAGGCGATTGTAGGGTTCTTTACCCAAATACAAACGAGAAGGTTGACGATACAATGCTGATTAAATGCTGAGACACTTTGAAGTTTTCATCAAGCTGATACAGATTGGTGCATGTGCAGCTGAGCCAAATATATTTTGATACTAAAACTAAAAATTATGCATTTTCTTTTGATACAGATCTGATGACTTCAGATCAGTTCATAGAGCAAGTATTATTGTATATTTATAATTGTTAGCAAGAACCCTAGACAAATTTTCTTGTGCATTGCCATATTTCCCAATGCACACATTCCAATGTGGAGACTCTTACATTGAACTGAATGGAGTAGCTACCACAGAAAATTAATCATTGATTTTCTTGGTCAGCTGTGTTGTTGTGCCTACAATTTGCTCTGGCAAAATTTATGCAATGCTGCAAGTTTGCCCATAATTGAGACCATGGGAAACTGCAGGATATTAATTTAGAGTTTGCACTAACATTTTGATTACTTCACATCTCTGGAGGATGCACTTCAACGATAAATGGAAGGAAGCACTGTGTTATTAACACATACGCACATACGCATTCACACAGCCACAGAAATATTGTATATATTTACGCATACATAAATGAAGGTACACACTACAAGATGGCTTAAAAAGCCAAAATCTTAATACTAATTAAAATTATACAAAGGCAAATTACTTGGGGCCAATTAGGATGAACAGGACATAGACATGTGGCACATTTTAAGCGTTATTTTATAGCAAAAAAGAAGAGTGGGGAGGCGAAAATCTGAAAATTTAACTCATATAACTTATCCAACTACTTATATATTTGTATATATGTACCTACATTCATACCTACCTACATATGTTTGTATATCTGTCATAAGCTGGTACTTAAGTGCTTGGTTTAATCCTTTTTACTTGTTCTGAGACCTGCATGGAAAGCGACTCTGGTCCTGTAATTACAATGTAATTGCAACTGCATCTAAGAAAATTTAATGCTTATTATATTCGAGAATTTAATATGTGAAATGAAAATATCATTATCCACGTAAAGGATAAAGAAACAAAAGATGCCCTCACTTGGCAAGTGATTTGATACAACTAAGCAAAACATTTGACTCTTTCATAAGAATTTTCAAACATTTTTTATTCACATGTTTTCTGATCAAAGCGATGAAGGATCTCTAATATAAAGGTCGAAGGATGTACAAAGAAACTAGACATTTTTTTATATTTTTAGAACTAACATGAGTGCACTTTTATATTTTAAACTAAAGATCTAAGGACTATATTTAAAATTGCATTTCCTTGTTGAAATTTATTTTCTAAAATATATTAAGTGCCCACTATTAAACTCTGTTTTAAGTAGGTGTAAAATATTATTCAATCCGCTTAAGATGGAAATAGGTAACAAATTCAGCAATAGAATACTTTGTAAACTTTTGTTTCAATAACTTTATTTAAATAGATATAATAGGTTTAGGAATCATTCAAACTCTAGTTCAAGTGTTTTGTTGAGATTTCACAATTTTAATTTTATAATTTTTCTAATAAAAAAACGACCAGAAATATGTGGATGACACAAATTAAACTTATTATACTAAATAATACTTTATTTTATGTCCTTGCTCCATCTGATGTATAAATTTAGGTATACAAAATGTAAATCTCTTAATTTAAGTTTTTTGAATACAATTATCCTACGACGAAAAAATCTTTCTTCTTTCTTTTGAAAGATCAAATAATTATTAACCAAAAATAAAGATTCTAAAGAGCATTTGAATTGGCACTTTGAGAATTTCGAAACTTGATCTCTTCATTTCCTTTTAACCATTCATATGTAACTATCTTTATTAGTCGGCGGACGGCAATTGCATTGGGGATTAGGCTTATTACAATGCCTAAGGATATTTAGTCCTTTAGACTATTTAAGTATTTTTAGCCAACGGGCTAAAAGCATAAATATAAATTGCAATTTACTTGAGGCTTTTCGACAACGAACAATTTGAAATTTCCCAGATTATTTTGCTTGTGTGGCTTTTGTTTTAATGGAATTGTGTTTTGTCTGATTGTGAGTTAAATATGTGAAAATTGTGTGCTTATTTGTGGATAATTGAATGCATAAATTTCCATGGAAAATATTTTGCAAATTGCTTGAGAATAATCTGAATTTAATTGGCCAAGGAAATTGGCAATAGTTAAACCAAAAAATATGATTTAGTATAGTTTGTCCATGTGAGTTGTTCACAGTTTTCTGCCACCCATTTTAGATTAAAATTCTCTAAACCATTTTTCAGTTTTTCCCCAAGAACAAAATAAAACCAGAGGGCCGGGGCTAACTTCAACCCGTCAAAGTTTGTATACCCCTTGCAACTTTTTTGGTAACTCTTTCCTTACCTATTAGCCATCAATGTGGAAGAACGTTTTATCTAATAAGGCTTATGCTTGCGAAAGAAAGGCCTACAGTCATAGGAAATAACGAAGATATTGATCATAGTCACCTGTTTTTCACCGATCGCTCCTATGGGAGCTATATGATATAGTCACCCGATCTTGATCAAATTTGACACAGTCATTAACAGATATATTAAACTAACAAATGTTTAATTTGAAAGCAATCGCGTTAAAAGTAACGAAGTTATTTACAAAAGTCACTGTTTTCGACCGATCGTTCCTATGTGAGCTATATGACATAGTCACCCGATCTTTATCTTTAAATTTGGCACAGTCATTAACATATATATTAAACTAACAAATGTTGAATTTGAAAGCAATCGCGTTAAAAGTAACGAAGTTATTTATAAAAGTCACTGTTTGCGACCGATCGTTCCTATGGGAGCTATATAATATAGTCATCCGATCTTGATCAAATTTGGCACTGTAGTTTATAGGCGTAATAAACTCTCTAATATTATAATAGCACAGAAATTAACAAAGTTATTGAGAAAAGACACTGTTCATGACTTTGGGATTTGTATGGGCGCTATATGATATAGTGGTCCGAATCCGAGATATACATACAACACCGGCAGTGTATACAAGCCTACCTTCAAAATTTCAGCTCTGTAGCTCTTACGGTCTAGGAGGAGTTTGCGTTGATCCAGACGGACGGACGGACTGACGGACATGCATGATTATTTTTTTTTGTTGAGTACAGTAAAAAAACAAACAACAATTAAAAAAAAAAAAAAAAAATCTATTTGTATATATAACACGCACACATTCATGCCATGCTATGTGAGAAAATCGGCAGAGTTTCGACAGATTTATCAGCAGAGTCATCAAAGCATAGTTCGGAGGGAATTATTAATGAACTCAACTACTGAGTTACCGACAGAGCTAACGATAGAGTCATCAACGGAGCCATCGACAGAGTCACACATGGAAATCAGTTTAAAAAAAAGGGGGAAAAAATAATAATATACATATATATATAACCCGCTCATTTCCAGGTCATGCTAAGTAAGAATATCGGCAGAGTCTCCGGCAAGGCTTGTACAGAATTATCAGCAGAGTCATCAACAGAGTTTCCGACAGGATTAATAGCATCTTCAACAGCATAGTTAGGAGGGAATTATTAATGAAGTCAACTACTGAGTTACCGATAGAGCTAACGATAGAGTCATCAACGGAGCCATCGACAGAGTCACACATGGAAATCAGTTTAAAAAAAAAGGGGGAAAAAAATAATAATATACATATATACATATATAACCCGCTCATTGCCAGGTCATGCTAAGTAAGAATATCGGCAGAGTCTCCGGCAGGGCTGCTACAGAATTATCAGCAGAGTCATCAACAGAGCTTCCGACAGGATTAATAATCTCATCAACAGTATATTTCGGAGAGAATTATTAATGTAGTCAGCTACTGAGTTACCGACAGAGCTAGCAATAGGGTCATCAACGGAGCCATCGACAGAGTCGCATATAGGAATAAATTTTATTAAAATAAAATATTTACAAGAAAAAAAAAGAGCTAAAGTTACCAGAAGCAGTTAGAACGAGTCTAGGAGCCTCTCTCAGAGAGCCATTAGTGAGGTTGTAACCTACCGCATTACGAGTTGAACGGGACCTGGGCATGGGTAACCTAAAAATCCACCACTCTCATCCAGGATTAGCAGCAGCAGCAGCAGTAGCAGCAGAGTGAAAGAGACGGAAGAGTAAAGCACAAGGGGCCATTTAAGTCCAAGTATATGCACTGGAAAAGGCAGTCAGTGTTTGGAACTCAGCAAGAGAACATCGAGGGAAAAAAAAGTGCTTCAATCCGGAAGGATAACAATTGGAGGAAAAGGAACTTTTCAAGTATATTATTATGTCAAAAAATATTAAAATGTTTCCAAGTAAATTTTTTAAATCCAAGCAGCCGGGTTGGGCGAACTGTCATTCGAAAAGTTGTATGTACCTACATTCATACCTACCTACATATGTTTGTATATCTGTCATAAGCTGGTACTTAAGTGCTTGGTTTAATCCTTTTTACCTGTTCTGAGACCTGCATGGAAAACGACTCTGGTCCTGTAATTACAATGTAATTGCAACTGCATCTAAGAAAATTTAATGCTTATTACATTCGAGAATTTACTATGTGAAATGAAAAAGAAAAAGTAAAGAAACAAAAAATGCCCTCACTTGGCAATTGATTTGATACAACAAACATTTTTTATTCACATGTTTTCTGATAAAAGCGATTAAGGATTTCTTATTAGAGATCCTTTATATTTAAAGGTCGAAGGATGTACAAAGAAAGTAGACATTTTTTTATACTTTTAGAACTTTAGAAACTAAAGATCTAAGGACTATATTTAAAATTGAATTTTTTTTTACTCGTTAAAATTTATTTTCTAAAATATATTAAGTGCCCACTATTAAACTCTGTTTCAAGTAGGTGTAAAATATTACTCAAGCCGCCTAAGATGGAAATAAGTAGGAAATTCAGCATACTTTCTAAACGTTTGTTTCAATAACTTTATTTAAATAGAAATAATAGGTTTAGGAATCAATCAAACTCTAGTTCAAGTGTTTTGTTGAAATTTCACAATGTTTCATAAGATTAAAAATATTTGCTACATTAAGAAACTAATAGATAATTTTTCTAAAAAAAAAAAATGTAATATAAGTTTTTTGAATACAATTATCCTACGACGAAAAAATCTTTCCTCTTTCTTTTGAAAGATCAAATAATTATTAACAAAAAATAAAGTTACTAAAGAGCATTTGATTTGGCACTTTGAGAATTTCGAAACTTGATCTTTTCATTCTTTTTAAAGGAGTGTGAATTTAAGAATTCTCCTGTTGATCCGTATATATATGTCCAAGATCAAGGCAATATAAAGAAGAATATTTTTGTGTTATTATATGTGGATGATTTAGTAATAGCGACATTAGACTTAAAAATAATGAGCAGTTTCAAACAATACCTTATGACAAAGTTTAGAATGACAGATCTTGGGGAAATACGACACTTTATTGGAATGAAAATTGAAATATGCCAAGATCAGATATTGTTAAGCCAATCTGCCTAAATAAAAAGGGTTTTAACTAATTTTAATATGGAGGAATGTAAATCTGTAAATAATCCACTTCCAAGTAAACTAAATTATGAAATGTTAAACTCAGACGACACATACGATCTTGTCGAAATTTGATTGGAAGTTTAATGTACATAATGCTTTGTACTCGTCCGGATATTGCAACAGCCGTCAATATTTTAAGTAGATATACTAATAAAAATAATATAGAACTTTGGAAAGGTTTAAAAAGGGTTCTGAGGTACCTTAAAGGAAACATTGACATAAATAATCCACTTCCAAGTAAACTAAATTATGAAATGTTAAGCTCAGACGACACATACGATCTTGTCGAAATTTGATTGGAAGTTTAATGTACATAATGCTTTGTACTCGTCCGGATATTGCAACAGCCGTCAATATTTTAAGTAGATATACTAATAAAAATAATATAGAACTTTGGAAAGGTTTTAAAAGGGTTCTGAGGTACCTTAAAGGAAACATTGACATAAAACTAATTTAAAAAAATTTATTGATTTTGAAGATGTGTTCGTTGGCTATGTTGACTCCGATTGGGGTGGGTATGGAACTGATAGAAAAAGCACAACAGGTTATCTGTTTCAAATGTTTAATTCAAATCTTATTTGTTGGAAAACAAAAAGGCAGAATTCAGTAGCGGCATCATCTACTGAAGCAGAGTATATGGTCTTGTTTGAAGGTGTAAGAGAAGCCTTATGGCTGAAGTCTCTTTCAAAAAGTATTTATATTAAACTAGACAAATCTATAAAAATATTTGAAGATAACCAGGGTTGTATAAGCATAGCCAGTAGTTCATCATGTCATAAGCGGTCGAAGCACATAGATATTAAATATCATTTTGCCAGAGAGCAAGTAGAAAATAAACTTATTTCTATTGAGTATATTCCCACAGATAATCAACTGGCTGATATCTTTACAAAACCATTATCTACTGGAAGGTTCATGGAGCTGAGAGACAAGATGGGAATGCTTTGAGAAGTCAAAAGTAACAAAATCTACAATACAACAAAATCTCATGAACTAAACTGAAGTTAATTTTTTAAGTAATGTTTAACGTAACTTTTTGAAATGAAAATAATGTTTGTTTTGCTTAAATGATATAAATGATCTGATTGGTTTTTCTGGGTTTTTCCAATCTTAATGGTGAATGCCAGATCATATTGTAATACCTCCCAGAGTACACACACCAGTCACAGTAATTGAATTATTATTTAAATTTGTTTTTTTGAAAATTAATATATGTGGGACTGTTAGTGCAATCCCACTTCTGACACCAATTTGTGGGACTGTTAGTGCAATCCCACTTTTTCCTCCCGAATTTCTAGGCCGTTTTTACTCACAATCAATCAGTTTTATTCAACATTATTTCTTTATACACTTATCACTTAATAACCACATAACTACACTCTTCTTATTCGAGCAGCCACGAGGAACACAACCGGTCGACACAACATGACGCCATAAAAAACTTTTTTCTCAATTGATATCGATGGTTTGTCATCGATATCGTTGATAAACTTTTAAATTATGCACCTCTGAACTGGTTCAGTACAATCGACAGCTTCTCGTCTCTCGACCCATTCCCACATTAATCGGAGTAAACGCTTATTTTCTTTGGGCAACATCGAGGGAGATTTAATAACTTCCCCTACGAATACATTCTACATTCAAGGATTTTCCCAATCTAAATAAACAAACTGGGTCTAATTCCATCAACAGGCAAGATCTTTCTTATATATTCGAACCATTGCAAAGATTTTGTTCAAAATATTTAAAACGAAAAACACCTCGAAAGTTTCCATAGCGGGGATGATTCTCATTTACGCGTCACCGTTATTTACTTATCTTTGAACAAACATATATATTTTTATATTTTCTGACCCTTCCCCTGCAGAATTTATTTAAAATTAAATAAAATATATATACGCATTGGTCAACTTGCACATCCATATCATAGTCTATAGGTTTATCGTAGCCATCCTTACATCGTATCGCGTAGCCTACTGGGCGAACTCCGATATCCTTCGGTTGCTTATCGCTTAGATTACGACCCCGAGTCCTTACTAATATACTAGCAATGGGCGTTCATTGGATAAACCATCGTCGCAAAGCCGAGTTGGAAGTCCTTTGTGACGAATTCGGAGTAGACACCGGTGAAATCGTGGAGGACCTAAGAAATCGTTTCCGCGAGTTCGCCTCCAGGGAAGATCATCATCCTGAGGTATTGAGTCGACTTGCCGAAATCGAAGCCCAATTTAGTGCCGGGGACAAGAAATTAGATGTAAAACTACAGTCTAGAGCACCGTCGCCTACTCCCGAAGGAATCGTTTCTCAACTACCGGTGCCACAAGACACTAACTATCGTTCTGAATCGCATTCTGGTTCTCGTTCCGGTTATCCGACACCTTTTGTTATGCCTGGCTCAAAGATCAACATCGAACCCAGTGACCGCAAACGAGTCCCTGAATCTATGGTAGACCGTGCGACTGGGAGCTATGCCTCGATCGCGGAACGTATAACTAAATGGGAATTGCCTCTAGCGGATCTACCGATCCTATCTATTTCATAGAACAAATAGAGACCAGAGCCGCGACGTACCGTTTGAGTTTGGAGACCCTTCCTCCGATGATAGCCATCTTATTGACGGGACGGAAAGTTGGTGGCAAACCAGCGGGTATCCGGAGATGACATGGGTCGCTTTCAAGTCCGAATTTTAAGAGTTCTTTCTTACCCCCCCACCCTATTTTGAGAAACTAGAGGATAGCATACGCGCTCGAAAGCAACGCCATCAGGAACCATACAAGGAGTATCTAGTAGATCTACGATTGATGATGAAGAGAGCTCATTACTCGACGTTACAGGAACTCGACAGGGTCTACGAAAATCTTTTACCCGACTACAAGCTGACGAAATGATTTCCTACGTTACCCGTCTTAACCAAGTTGGTGGTAAATTATGAGACAATTCGATTGGAGCAAGGCAGCGAAGACTCAGCGCATTCTTGGAAAAGGAGCAACGCAATAAGCCCTCAGATCATATAACATCTAACCTAAACGGGACTGCTATCTGCCAACTCTCTGAAGCACTCGTGGATACTAGCACAGCTTGCCCCAAATGTGCGGGAGCTGGCCACTTCGCAAGAGAATGTACGAAGCCCCGTGTGTTGTTCTGTTGGCAATGCGGACGAAAGGGGGTATGGACTATCGAATGCTGCCGCCGTTCGGGAAACGGAACAAACCTCCGTTTCAATCTGGGCCAGACGGAGGGACCAGACCAGGACTTTAGCCCAGAAACCCCCTCCTCCTAAAGAAAGATCGCATTCAACTCCATGTCTTCGTCAATAGAAAACCAATGGTAGCTAGCTTGGATTCCGAAACAAACAAGAGTTTCACAAACGAGGAAGTGGCTCTTCAATATTCGCTCCGTTCCTTCTGCGAGACATTCATACTAATATTAACCTTGCCGATAATACTCGAACCTCGATCAAAAGTTATCTCAGGGCAAGCATCAGTCTCGGGGCACAAACCGTACATATGACATTGTTAGCGATGCCATCGATGATGGACCCTCTTACTCTGGGGAGTGGATTTCCTTCGGAACATAGGAACTTCTATATGTTGTGGAGGTTATCTTTTACAGTTGCCCTCTTTCGATAAGCCCCACGGTCCCGTCGATTCTACAATTCAGCCATCGCTAGTGGAGAAGGAACACACGCAGCCTAATGCTCTTATAAATCGGTTAGATCCTGCAGAAACGCCCGCTAAGCCCCAGGATACTTCGGACTCTCAACATAGCAACAAAACGGTATGTCAGTCGGGCTCAGTCTTGCCACCTCCAACACCTGATGCCGTCCTTAAAAACCCATTCCGCCAGCCCGGCAGCGCCACGGGGCGTGTGGCCAGATGGGCGCAGGAGTTGCAACAATTCGAGGTACATTATAGGCGAGGTAAGCTGAAAGTGATTGCCGATGCCTTATCGCGACAACCTTTGGATGTGCTTCACTGGGCACAATAAGTAGAACCAAGGTGCAAATAATGGCTAAAGTTGCGGCAGCACGTGACGGAACACCCTGCGGATTTTTCAGATTATATCTTCGAGAACGGCCAGATTTATCGTAAACGAGATCCCCACCCTGATGACCACGATTCTACACCTTGGAAACTATGCGTTCCTCTAGAATTTCGAGACCAAGTACTAAAGGAATGTCACAACGTGGTGACGCCTGGCCACTTGGGGATCAGGAAAACCACTTTGCGAGTGACCCAAAGATACTTTTGGCCTGGCCTCTTTCCAGATGTCGCGCGTAACGTTAGATACTGCCTCACCTGCTTGCAGTTTAAGCCAGCGCAAATGAAACCAGCGGGCAAAATGCTCACCCGTCAAGTCACGGAGTCTTTTGACACTGTGTGTACTGATTTTATCGGGCCTTTGCCACGTTCTAAGCAAGGTAATACGATGTTATTAGTTTTCCTGGATTTATATAGTAAATGGGTCGAGATGGTACCACTTCGAAAAGCCACTTTAGCCGCTTTGGAGAAAGCATTTCGCGAAAGGATCTGGGCCCGATTCGCGATCCTCGCACATCCTTTGCAAAACGTCCGGAATCACTCTCCAGCATACTGCCCCATATTCTCCACAGCAGAATCCTACCGAGCGTGCAAACATCGGTAGCATGGTCATGCTCAAGCAACATGTGCTGTCTAATGCCAACGAAGGGTTCAACGCCAAACTGGCGCCTAAATATAAAGGCCCGTACAAAATAATCAAGTTTCTTTCCAGCAATGTTGTTAGACTACGAGAAGCCCAGGGGCGTGAGCGACGTGGCCTGTCTGACTTGAAGGCCTTCAATAGCGACGACAACGGACCACTAGAACTCGGTCTTTCTGAAGATATCGGCCACGGGACGCCTCGTACCCACGGCCCGCACGAGGCCACTGATTAAAGATTTTTCAAGGGGGACCACTTGGGTGGTGCCTGGCCAACGTCCCCCTCCCTTCTAAAGAGGGGTTCTTCGCACCGATGCTAGGCATGAATTATCTAAAACATTGTATCTTAGTTTTAATCATAGCATTTTTGTAAACCGCACTCATGAGGCCCCGTTAGTACACTCAGAAGGCAGGGTAGTTTTAACGCACGTTATATTCCACAGTATGTCGCAGCAAGGAGAAGACGACGGCGATCGCGTGGCAGACATAGCGCGGATCGGCGAAGAGATGATAGCCGTATGGGAAAGGGAACACGGCCCTGTCATGCCCGTCCCGGTCCGGCTTTGTTTTTTTTTTTTTTTTTTTTTTTTATTTATTTATTTATTTACGTCAACTAGTCGACGAAAAAGCTTAAGCTAAAGACAGATAGTATTTAAATGAAGAAGGTAGCTTAGCTTTATACACAACTAAACATCCCCGACCCGGTGGAGGGCCAGCTATGCCCCGATTCACAGTAAATGTGGTCAGGGATGAGTTTCAGCCAATCCAAGTCCAGAATATTTTCATTGGTTTCGCTGTAGATGATTAAAAAGTATAGCGCGAAGAGAAGTGACAGAAAGATGAGGAGAGATAAGGTGAGAAAAGTTGTTAAAAGATTGGCAAAGACCACGAAAAGGTTCGTGAAGAGAGTAGTTAGTCAGACATCTAGTAAGGTGAATAGGAAAAATGTTTCTGGTCCGACGTGAGGGAACACAAAAATATAGCGTACCTAGTAAATTTACTACTAGATACCAATTGGTAGAAATGACTTCGCCGTTGACTAATTTATGGAGAAAGAGAATGCCAAAAACAAGCCTACGGTTATAAAGTGAAGGAAGATTAATAAGAAGAAGTCTGTCAGAATAAGAAGGTAGGCGAAGACCCGGGTCCCAATTTAGACCGCGTATCGCAAACTTAAGGAATTGCTTCTGTACCGATTCAATACTACGCTGATGAACATCATATTGCGGGTTCCACACTGGCGAGCAATATTCTAGAGTAGGGCGAACTAACGAAGTGTATAAAACCTTTGTTACATAGGGATCATCAAATTCTTTGGCCCAACGTTTAATGAAGCCAAGTAGGCTGCATGCTCTATTGACAATTGAAGAAATATGAACATTGAATGAAAGTTTAGGGTCAAACATAACGCCTAAGTCTTTGAATGATGGTACACAATCTAACAGAACAGACTTAATAGAGTAATGAGCTAGGAGCGGAGACAAACGACTGAAAGTCATAAAAGAACACTTAGAGGCATTAAGGTGTAATTTATTAACGTGGCACCAATCACAGAACGCATTGAGATCTGATTGCAAGTACTGTTGGAAAGAAGGATCATTATAGGAATAACAAATCTTGACGTCATCCGCAGACATGAGCACGCGTGAATGAGCCAAAGGCAAATCATTTATAAACAATGTAAATAATAGTGGGCCCAGATGACTGCCTTGGGGTACACCCGACGTCACTCGAACAGTTTTAGATGTCGAGGAACGAAAAGACACTTTTTGGGTTCTGCCAATAAGATACGACTTTAACCAAGCCAATAGTTTTGGGGAAAAACCCATGATGTTAAGTTTCGCGAGAAGCATAGAATGATCAACCGTATCAAAAGCCTTACTAAAGTCAGTATAAATAACATCAGTTTGACACTTTTTACGGAAGCCATGGTGTACAAGGGTAGTCAACTTTAAAAGGTTGGTAAGCGACGAACGACCTTTCATGAAGCCATGCTGACAAGGAGAAATAGTGGATCTGGATAGATGTTGAAGGGAAGACGTAATCATTTTCTCAAACAGTTTAGGTATTGCCGAAAGTTTGGCAATGCCACGGTAGTTAGAAACATCCGAATTGCTACCCTTTTTAAAAAGCGGAATAATAAATGACTCCTTCCAAATATCAGGAAATCTACAAGTCTCACTCGATATAAAGAATAACCGAGCTAAAGGCTTAGATAGGGAAATCGAACACATTTTAAGGATGCAACTAGGTATATCATCAGGCCCGGGAACGAAGGAAGACTTCATAGATGACAAGCTAGAGAGAATACAGTCTTCAGTAATACTGGGAAAAAAACATAAAATTTAAATGTGGGATTGAAAAGGGATAGGGTGTGGGATCCGAAACAGTAGTAGAATATGTCGACTGAAAAAATTTAGCAAACAGATCTGCAATATCTAAATCATTATTAGCAGACTGGTCGTTAAGTCTGAAGGTGGAAGGTAGGACATTAGAGCGTCTTTTGGAATTGACAAAGTTGTAAAATCTTTTGGGGTTATTATAAAAATTCAGCCTTACAGCGAACGAGATAATTGTTGTAGCATTGAGTATTTAAAAGACAAAATTGAGATTTGGCTATACAATAATTTGCATAGTCAAGTCGCGAACCAGTTTTTTTAAATCTTTTAAAATATCTCGATTTAATGTTACGAAGATTAGAGAGCCTACGTGTGAACCAGACTGGCGAGCTGGAGACGGTAGAGACATTCACATAAGGAACGCATTTATCAATTAGAGAATTAAGAGCAGAATAGAGAAACTTCACTGCACAATCTATATCGCAGCACTCAAATAGAAACGACCAATCAAAAGAGAAAATAAGGCTGTTAAGAAGATTGAAATTTGTTTTACGAAAACATCTACGACATGAATTTGAGATGTTTTTAAATAAATTAGTAACGGAATTGTAAGAAATAGTAACTTCAATGGTAGGATGATAAGGATCTTCAGGTTTCACTAGTGGCTGTGTTTGCGATACACCACTAACAGTGGGATCAGAGACAAAAACAAGATCAAGGATTCTTTTAGAACAGTTAAGGAAAGAATTCAACTGATATAGTGGACATTCAAGTAGGCTATCAAGAAAAAAATGTTGAGATGAAGGAATTAAGAAAGATAGATTATCATCAACAAGCCAAGAAATATTAGTAATAAAATCACCTAAAACTATAAGAAAATCACGATCTCTAAGACGACCATAAATAGTTCGTAAAGCATCAGCATGGTGCACGTAGATCATGATATCAGAAGCTGGAGGAATATATGAACAAGAGATATATAGGCTAAAGTTAGAACATGTGACTTCGACGCAAATAAACTCAACACCTAACACCTCAACACGATCAAGCCTATAAGAAATAAAGTTATTAGAAAGAATTTCATTATCCAAAACAGAGGAGTTAAGCCAAGTTTCAGAGAAAGCTAAAAAGGTTTTGAATTAAAACCTTAGCAGGGCAAATATTACCAATGTAAGCTACCACAGACGACTCAAAGGTATCTGGAGCAAGCCTAGAGATAAATAATTGTTTGCGATGAGGCACTACAGTTAGTGGAGGCGGAGGAGCATTGGGATCCGCAAGTGATTGAGAGCCAGCATGATCCTGTGATTGATCAGAGTTCCCGTGAGGAACTCTGAGGATTGAGGTACACCAGGGCTTCTAATGGGTACTTCAATCTGAAAAGAAGAGCATAAAGATGGACAAGAAGATGGTGTAGGCGAAAGTGAAATGGGAGACGAAGTAATAGAGAGAGCTGGCGACTGCTTACGAGGCAGCTCAAGGGTACATTTCTTGTGCAATTTCTCAGAAGGTGGAACAAACTTGAATTGCGACAATAATTGAACGCTAGAGTCACACTCGTTAGACAGCTGTTTGGCCAGTTTGTTTAAAGAAAGAAACTTTAAACGAAGATCCCTATACATATGGCATGTCCAGCGCATTCTGCCAATCTCAGGCTTAGACACAGAAAAAACCAGAAAAATTGTCGTAGTCGCGGCCATTGAGGCCAGCACATTTTAAGTGAATAAGATTATCACAGAGCCAACAAGATATTGCTCTATACTGATCATCAAAACGATCAGAATGCTTGCAATTAGGTAGACAACAAGCCATTGAAAAGCCGAAAGAAACACAAGGCAAAAAAAAAAAATATATATATATAAGAATATATAGAAAAATTTAAATACACAGAACAAATATAATTATTGATGATAAAAAATCAATAATTACAAATAGAACAAAGAGACAGCTAGAGTGCACAGCACAACAGAGAGTACAAGAACAGTTATAAGCCGAGCATTGAGAGGCGGCCTTACAAAAGTGAATGCGCGGGAGAGAAGCTGAGCACAAGCACAAAGCAGAGAGAACAACTAAGCCATTAGCACTGATGGTATGATGAGGGCGGTGAGGGGAGCAACTGCAGAAGAAATGACGAAAGAAAAAAAATAAATAATATGTAAATGCACCAAACACTAAACACGAAAAAGAAAAAAACTGTTTAAACTGATTAATTTGGCGAATTATGGAAATAAAACACAAGGGGGTCAACCGACTGACATCCCTATCGAGCGACCCGACGAGCCTCAACGAGCTGCAGATTCTGCCCGATCGGAGCGCGCCGTGATCCTGTCGATCCCTTTGGCATAAGACATTGGACCCTCGGAGTCTGCCGGCCCCGTTCGACACCGCTACCCCGCCGACACACGCCAGCCAAATACCAACGTCGCGAGGCCCTTTGCGCCGATCTACGGCAATTTATGTGCCGGAGGCCACCCCCGCGGCTTCCAATTGGGTCCCCACACCACCGGAATGGCTCGTCGAAACCCCCGATAGACGAGTACCCGCCGAAGTCCGAGATTGGGTGGCGGTACTCCGTCAGGATGGACCCCGCAGAAACCACCGTTTCCTCATGTGGGAAGACGACCGACTATTCCGCATCGAGATCAAGATACACGGGCGAGTCACGGTCCATTCCGTCCGGTCAAAATAAGGACACCGTGTGACGAGTCACATTTATTTTGCTGGAATCCCAAACTACGCCCCCTGTGGGGCCCCTTTTTATTTTTCGTTTATTTTTGATAAGCCCATGGGGGGCACATTAAATATCCCAACACCCAAACTAACTGTAGTTCTTTTTTTCTGATAGGCAATATTTACGATCGCCGCCTCCCTCTCTTTCTAACTACCGTCTTGATGCGGCTGCAGCGTCGACGCGTTGCGGAGAGAACAACCTCCCGACAGCGGATGCTGCGCTGCATGTCGACGCTAAAAAACCATGAGACCATGAGAAAATCGAAAGTGAAAGAGAGAGACGGCGATCGTGACGCGTGCCAAAGCACAAGACGCATCGAATGTTCTCACCGTTAGGACATAAGTAGGAAGGGTGGGTTTAAACAGAGATTTAGAATTAGGAGAAAATCACTTCGCCAGTAATTACGAGAGTGAAAAAGTCGACAAGTGCAAACAATAGCAGCGGAAAATAAAAGACATAGTGCCCTAAAGAAATCATCCAGGATTAGCAGGTGAGCTCATATCCTTAGATCCCCTTTATTATACCCTTGCAAAAAGGGTATATTAATTTTGGTCAGAAGTGTGCAACGCATAGAACGAAGCATCTCCGACCATACAAAGTATATATATTCTCGATCAGCACGACGAGACGAGTTCAACTAGCCATGCCCGTCCGTCCGTCCGTCCGTCTGGAATAACGCAATTTCCTCCTAGACCGTAAGAGCTACAGAGCTGAAATTTTGCACGTAGGCTTGTATATACTGCAGGCGTTGTATATCTTGGATTCAGCCGGATCGGGCCACTATATCATATAGCTCCCATACAAACCCCAAAGTCACGAACAGTGACTTTTTTCAATAACTTCGTTATTTTCTGTGTTATTATCGTGAAACTTAATATTAGAAAGTTTATTACGCTTATAAACGACTGTGCCAAATTTAATCAAGATCGGATGACTATATCATAGAGCTCCCATAAGAACGATCGGTCGAAAACAGTGACTTTTGTAAATAAGAGTAGGCCTTCACGCCAGACTTTGTCAAATGCTTGCTTAATATCTAGGAATACTCATGTGCAGTACATTTTGCATTCCATTATATTAGTAATTGCGATCATGTCTCTAATTTTCTTTGGTTGTTCTATTGTAACTATGGCGTTATTGATATGTTTAATATTGTAGATTTCAGCGTCGTTTTTGTTTGGCTCTAGGTCTATGAAGAACACATGTCTATGTATGTATACATATATAAGTGAATGTATATTATATGTTTTTTTTTTTTTTTAATTCATTTATTTAACAAAGAAAAATATAACAAGTTAGAGAAAGATGGAAGTGTATAGTGTGGAAAAGGTAGAAGTGCGAAAGGACATTGAAGAAATAGATGTTTTGGGTGCCAATTTAACCTGCGGGACTGCCGCGGGGTATTGCTTCGCAGGCTAGAAAGGCGGGCCTCATGCCCCTCAGGCGTTTCGCTGCCTCTCCAGGCGGCGAAGAGCGTCCATAACTTTTTTTTGCAAATGTGCCGGCCGCGAACCATTTTCCTTGGCTAGCACACATTATGTTGGCAGTGTTCTCGAGCTCATGGCGTTCACTCTGGAATCTCGGGCAGCAGAAAAGCACATGCTCGGCATCCTCCACTACGCCGTTTTGGTATAGCATGCATTCTTGACTGCTTTCGTGCCCAAATCGGTGTAGGTATGCGTTGAAACACCCATGGCCACTTAACAATTGGGTTAACTCGAACGTTGCTTCGCCGTGACTTCTCGAGAGCCAGGGCTCCAGGTTCGGGATCAACCTAAACGTTCATCTTCCTTTGGTTGAGGATGTCCATCTTGCTTGCCAGTCTTCTAAGCTCGCTCTTCTGGCTGCTCTTTTGGCCTCTTGTTTTGCCAGTGGCGTCCATTCGCTAGTTTGCCTTCTATTGTAGATGTACTGGGACTCCTTCGCCAGGAGATCGATAGGTGTCAGTCCAGCTATGACTAACGCAGCCTCGTCGGATATTGTTCGAAAGCCTCGACACACTCGTACACACACTCGATGATTTCTGCCGCATAGCCGTTGCCCAAATAGGAGCTCCGTAGAGCATTATCGATCTCACGACATTTACCAATAGTACCCGTTACCGTTGCCTTGGGCCTCTGGAGTTGAGCAAAAACCGTGTAATACAGCGGCCTATTTCTGCAGCTTTTGTGTTTGCGTGCTCCAGGTGTTCCTTGAAGCTAAGGCGGGTGTCTAATAAAATGCCTAAATAGCGTATTGCTCTGGATGACATTATTTTGCATGTATCTAGAGAAATTTCAGCTACCTCCACGACTTTGCGGCTGCTGATCAAGACAGCTTCAGTTTTTTGGACTGGACTCCACGGCCATTTTGCTCTCCGTCTCATGTAGATGCTTCGCTACCACCACTATCGCCATGTCATCTGCAAAGCCGACAATCTGGGCTCCAGGTTGGAGAGAAAGCCTAAGCACGCCATCATACATCACGTTCCATAGGATTGGGCCCAGAACGGAGCCTTGCGGGACACCTCCTTTAACGACATGTGTGAGCCAGCCAGGATGTTGTAGCGCATTGGCCTGTATGCTGATGGGTCCTCGGCTGGCTTGTCCGGCTTGGCAGAAGCACTAGATTTTGCAATTTCCAACTGTCTGGAAAAATGCCATCGTGCATGCATTTATTGAAGACTTCTGCAAATTTTTCAGGCTGGAGGCGTGCCGCCAGGTTTAGCGCCTTGTTTGGTATTGCATCTGGGCCTGGGGCCTTTTGGTCCTGCGACCTTGCGGCGACTGCAAGAATTTCTTCGGGGCTAATATCGTGGACGTCTGGTGTATTAGCGATCCGAGTGGGTCTTGGCGATATGACTGAGGTGTTCGGGAACAGAGTCTCTACAATGAGTTTCATTTGCGATTCGTTAGGAGTCGCGGGCTTGTTTGCGTTGAGCTTCTTCATGGCCACTTTGTAAGCAGCCCCCAAATAGCATTTGCGTTTACTCTCCTTAATGGCCAATTTTAGTTCTCTTCGCCTAAGCTTGTACTGGGCCTGAAGGCTAAAGAACTCTGGCATTCCACGCGCCCTCTGGTATTGACGGCCTTTTTTTGTTGTGGCATCTACGGGCTACCAAGCTGGCATCACAGGCTGCTAGTACGGCATCTACAAGAGTTTTAGCAAACTTGTTTGCGTTGCCAGTGAGGGGTGGGTTTCTGAGTTATTCCTCGAATGTTGTGATATTTAAAGTATCCACTCTAAACATTTTAACGTTTTGGTCAGTGGTTGCGTTTACAGCGGGGCGGTTGCCGATTGTGCACAAAATGGCTAAATGGTCGATAGCCGTGTAATGGCTACACAATTGCCAGTTGGTCTGTGCTGCTAGTTGCCGGCTTGCAAATGTGACGCCGATCACTGATCCGTAGCCAGCTCTGCAGAATGTGTGCCTGTTGCCCGTGTTTAGCACGACAAGTTCGAGTGAGGCGAGGCTCTCAAGAACTGTGCGGTCCCTGGAGTTTGTTCGGGCTCTGCCCCATTCTTTGGACCACTAGTTAAAATCGCCTGCTACTATTGTTTTGCCCTTTCCTCTGGCATCCAGAGCAAGTTGGTCCATTGCCGACTCGAATTCTTGGGGAGTAAGACTTGGTGCCAAGTGGCAGCTGTACACCCATATGTCACCTATGTATGCTCTGACAAATCCTCTATGTGCGTAGATGTGCTGCATAGGCGGAGTACGATTGCCGCACAACCAGATTGCAGCTTTCCCCGAAGAGTCTGTTGCCCATGAGCTGCCAGGCCGGGTTTTATATGGCTCGCTCAGAATCGCCGTCTATATTCAGTTCCCTTACTGATTGCGCTAGTAAATCATGCGCCGCCGAACAATGATTCAAATTTAATTTTAGTAGTTTCATAGATTTTTGCTGCTGGTTCGCTCCTGCACTCGCCATTGGGCAACGTCGGCTGAGAGTGTAATGCCCCACCTGTTGTCGTTTGGCGTCTATGCAGTTGAAGCAGACAGGAAAGTTGCTGCATGAGGCTGCCTTGTGGTCTGTCGCCCCACATTTGAGACACCAATTTGTGCGATCGATTGAGCTACTGCACTTTGCCGAAGTGTGGCCGAAGTTTAAACATTTGTAGCATCTTTGCTTTGATTGCCGTTCACGAATCGGTCACGAGCGTCCATCCTATTGCAATTGATCCCGTCTTAAGCAAGGAGTCATTGATAAGACAGCCAACTGTGTATCACCAAAAGTATGGCGCAAACTTCGGACTCGCCCATTTGCGGTGGCATCGCCAATAATTTTCGTTAATGCTTCTATAATATGGTCTGCAGATACCAGGGTATCGAGTTTGCGTATCTCGATCCAAGCTTCGGTTCCTACTGCCCTTACTGACGCCTGCTGGCCTAGAACTTGGCTAAGCTCGTTCCTCAGTTTTTGGCAGTCCGGATCGCCGTCTCGCTTGAGTTCTAGAAGCAGCTCGCCCTTGGCGGTCTTTCTTGTGCGCTTTACGTTGTTTTTGACTCCATCGAGTTTACCATCGGTTCGCCTTGTAACCATACCAAGAATTTGGGCGTAAGAGAAACCCTCTTGGGCCTGGATCACGATGGCCGCAGGGTTGTCCCTTAGAGCTGGTTGCTTGTTAGGTCGCTTTCGAGACACCGTTTGCCATTCCGCATCCGCTTCGGCTGCATTGACTGAATTGGCCCACGATGTGTTTGTATTCGCCAAGTTGGTTTCCAGTTGTTCTGATCGAGAACACTGCGTCGTTTTTCCACGTTTTGGTGGAGTTTTCCGCTGAATGGCGGCATCCTCTCTCTGGCGTTTGGGCGTAGCTGTTTTAGCTGGCTGGCTCAGACTTATGGGAAGACCCAGATGGTTATTCATCACCGGTGTTGTTTGCGTGGCGATGACGCCCTTTTGGACCATTTTTGCGGGGTGGCTATCGGTCATTTTTCGGCACAGTGTTTCATGCAGTTCCATCATACGCACTATTGAGTTCTTAGTACTCAGATTTACGTGACGAACTGGCTTCCTCCCATCGTCAGCTCTGTTGAACAAACTGTCCAGCTGCATCAGATCAGATTTCCCAGTTCGTTTAGCTCTTCTATTTGTGAAGTTACTAATGGAGCATCATTATTTAATGCTTCCACCTGTATAGCTCGTGCATCTGGGTTCTTTGCAACATTTACATTTACCGGCGTGTCTGTGCTCAGGGGCGGTGACCGCAAGAGCCGTGGACGACTACCGAAAGCAGACTCTTCCCATGGCGTATTCTACACATTTGCCATTGCGCATCGGGCTTGGTGGTCGATGGAGATCACAGATTTGTTCATATGGCTGGCTGGAGAGTGTCGGTTGCAGTTTGTGAATTTAAATTTGAATTTAAATCCGGAGGAAGAAGAAGCTTCGAAACGGTTGGCCCAGAGGCGCCACCTGCCGATTTATGGCTAGGGGCTCCCCTATGTCTTTCCTCGTTTTCCAACACTGGTACAATCAGCTGGTACGTGGCGGTGTGACGGCTAAGCACACGTCGTGCAACAACAATAAAAGTTTGGAGAAAGGTGGATAGAAAAGATATTTCTAACCCACACCAGCAAAGACAGGAGCAAGCGATGAGAGAGGCGGGAAAAGAGAGGCGATCTGCAGCCTCCCCCCTCGCCCCTTCCGGCTCGAATGGTCCAGCCAAATGGAGGTTTAGCAAACAAGTTTCGGGGCCAGCACACAAACGGCAGAAGAGTCCCCGCAACGAGGTACGTAGACAGTCCTAAGGAGACCCGTCGTTGACGTCGAAGTTTAAATTTCAGGCCCTCTGGATGCGCAGAAAAAACGTTCTTAAAAGGGAGCGCCCGCGAGTATAGGACCGCACCACTTTAACACTCCACAATGTTTTTTTTTTGTATTTATTTATTTATTAATTAAGCAACAAAATAGAACAGAGATGAAAGGGCTAACAACAGAAAGATAGGGTAAAGAAATAAATACATATAAGGAAAAAGAAGGTGGGTAACAGAGAAAGGAAGAGAAATGGGGGAGACGCTGCTTTGGCAACAGTGGCGGCCGGGATCCTCCTCCTATGCCGCTCCAGGTCCAGCCCTGCCACCCTCGGCTAAGCGCAGCTCGCGAATTGTTGACGCGGCGAAACTGTTCACCGCCTCCCACATGCTTTTTCTCGCCATCATCAGATCCACAAGATTTTCGGCGCATATTTCAACGTTTGCCTCCCGTTCAAGCGCCCTCCTGACGTTGTCAAAGCGACTGCACGCGAACTGAATGTGTTGCGTGTCTTCCACTATTTCGCCGGGGCAGATTGGACAGCATTGAGAGCTATCGTGCCCAAAACGATGAAGGTACTGTCGGAAACACCCATGGCCGCTCAGGAACTGGGTCAGGTAGAAATCTACCGTACCATGAGTCCTCTCTATCCACTTCCTTATGTTCGGGATTAATCTGTGGGTCCACCTGCCTTTGTACGACGCATCCCATCTAGCCTGCCATAGGTCGATGCTTGCGTCTCTAGCGTTCGAATGCGCGCGGCACCTGGCCAAAGTTTCACGCTCTGTAGCAGATATAAATTCCGCCTCCTTTGCCTGTAGGTCGATAGGCACCACTCCGGCGATCACAAGTGCCGCTTCGTCAGATACTGTGCGAAAACCCGAGCAGATTCGCAGCGCGCTTAGCCTGTGCGACGATCTGATCCCTCTTGTGTAGCTGTCTACGCTCATGGCGCGTGCCCAGATTGGGGCAGCGTATAAAATGATCGACATGCAGACTGTCATTAGCAGCTTCCTGGACTCCCTGCTTGGGGCCCCTCGTGTTCGGCATTTATTCGGATTTTGTATGCCCTGCCCCATGGGTCATTTTCCGCCGAGTCGCATAGGTCAAAGAAACAACTCCGCTTGCTCGAGTGGATTGCCTTTTTGAGTGACTTCCTAGCCGCGCAGAAAGTTTCCCTCAGGATGGGCCAAGACGGGTCGCCACTCTTTCTGGCACGCTGATACCGCCGCCTTGCAGCGAAGCAGGATTGCCACTCTCCGGAGATCGCCTCATTCCACCAGAAGACCGGGCGGTGGGGGACTGCGTAGGTCCTTCTTATGTTCATGCTGGCGTCGCATGCCGAGAGGACTTAGAGAGCTTTTGAAAAGGCTCTCTCTTAAGCTGCTGGTTTTGTACGCTTTCTCTTGCGGGATTGGCACAGGCAGGATTTCTCTGGAGCCGAGAACGGTCAGTATGGCCTCGTGATCACTGGCGGTGTAGAAGTTGCCGACTTCCCAGGTCGCGTTTCGGCACAGTGAGCTACTGACGAACGTCAGGTCTATCACCGAACCATAGCCCGCACGGTTGAAGGTATTTCTACCGCCACTGTTTAGCAAGGTTATGTCCAGTTGGGCGAACGCTTTCAGAACCGCTCTTCCCCTTGAGTTGGTGTAGGTGCTGCCTCAATCAACTGCCCAGGCGTTGAAATCACCGGCGATAAGGCAGGGTGTGTGCAAACGGGCGTCAGCTGCCAGCTCGTCGACGGTCTCGCAGAATGCATCAAACGAGGGAATCGGTGGAAAGTAGCAACTGTATACCTCGCAGCTTTCACTTTCGTCAGGGGTGGGATGTGACTGCTGCAGACGATGATGGCGGCCTTGCTTGATCCGCTGCACACGCTGTTCCCGCTGGGTTTTATCATGCGAAGCCCTTTACACTAATTCAGCTGGCGCCCATGGGTATGCACACAAAAAAAGGTGGAATCTGCAGTTGCAAGCTTTGCCGTTCTTTTTCGCTTCATGTAGTTTGAATTCTCAACTACTTTTAGCGTTGAAGATATGGTATGGCCATTACGATTGTGGATTCTTTAGCGAAGTCTGCTGATGATAGAACTTGGTGGTTCTTGAAATAGCTATACAGACAACCTGCTCACCTTTTGTGCTGCCTAGAATTTAAAATCTTACAAATAAATCAGTAAGAGTGACCTGAAGCCCCGCTCAAATAAAGTTTTTTGATTAACATCAATAAGGTCGAAATCTAGACAAATACCAAAAACGGAAGGCCCGCCGTTTTATACTTGCTGTAAAAAACCCCCTTTTTGCATATAGTACAATATACTATTACAAAATATTTGGGCGCGACGATTAGTTGGTTAAGTGTTGATATGGCAATTCTGTGCTGTATCTGTCAGCCCTGTACAAGTGGCAACCCTGGTTAAGCTTATGTTAATAAAATTGAGCTCACTCTCATCTAAGCAACCAAACGTTGTGGTTCTACACTTTTCACAAACCAACAGGTTATGGGCCTCAGTGTTAAGTGTATTCACTAAAAAATAGTGTGAAAATATTGAGTGGTCAAGATTCGTGTATTTTTCTCGGCATAACAAACATTGCAAGAAAAATGAGTTCGATGTACAATATTGAAAAGTTGGACGACGCCAACTATGACACGTGGTGCGTACTTGTGCGAAGCGTGTTGGTACATCAAGATTTGTGGTCAGTGGTTTCAGGAGAACTTGTGGAACCCAAAACTGATGAAGCGTTTGAAACATGGAAACGTCAAAACGACAAAGCCATGGCGGTGCTGTTTTTGTCAATAAGTGCGCCGCAATTGAACTCCATAAAAAAAGTGCGAAAGAGCTAGCGAGATATGGAAAGAACTAGAAAAGTTCCATCGACCAACAGGTCCAGTGAGAAATGTGACTCTGTTTAAGAAGTTATTAAACAAAAGAATGGCTGAAGGTGACAGCGTGCAAAAACACATATTGGAATTTTCAAACATTATTGAAAATTTGTCGGTGATCGATGTAAGTTTGCCAGAAGAGTTTACCGTAATTTTGTTGCTTGCGAGTTTGCCCATGTCTTATGAGAACTTTTTCGTGGCCTTGGAAGCTCGTGATGAGTTGCAGAGTTTCAGTGCCATAAAATGCAAGCTAGCCGAAGAAAATGAACGACGAAAGACGAACAATCAAAACGATGTTGTACAGGCATTCGCAGCATGCTCTATCGGCGGTGAGAGGGGTAAGCGACGAGACAACAAGTCAGGGGCAGACAGGCGCCGATGCTTTAAATGTGGCCAACCAGGGCATTTCGCGGCAAAATTCCCGATGAAAGAAGAAAATGAAAACAACGCCAATATGAGAGGCGGGGAAAACAGCGGAAGATGCGACTATTGGAAGAATAAAGAGGGGCAACGATCATTTGTCGGCGTTGCCACTAACAATCGGATGGATATCGATGATTGGGTTATCGATAGTGGCACCACATCCCACATGTGTGCGCACCGTGAGTTATTTAATCAACTTGAACAAAATAATGAAATTATTGAGTTGGCAGGAAATTATTCCATGACGTCTCAAGGGAGAGGAACAGTGATTGTACACAGCAAACTTGGGTACACAATAACGCTCAGAGACGTTTTATTTGTACCAGGCTTGCAATGCAATTTTATATCGGTGGGAAAAGCGGTTTCAAATGGATGCACCGTACTGTTCAATTCGGGAACTGCCAAAGTTAATGACGATAAGGGCATCAATATATTAATGGCCAAAAAGGTCTGTGGATTGTTTCTGTGTGAAACTAAAAATCAAGAGAGACTGTGTGTTTCTAAAGCCTCCGATGAGCTCGAAAAATGGCATATGCGATATGGTCATATAAATGTGCAAAGTTTGCGTGAGCTGCAGAACAAAGGAATGGTTCGAGGTTTGACATCAAGCATTACTGGAGAAAATCTAGACTGTATGGATTGCATGAAAAACAAGTGTCATGTAAAGCCGTTTGAAAAATCGCAAACTAGAGCTACGAAGTTGCTGAAATTAATTCATAGTGACGTATGTGGGCCTATGAACAAGGAATCCAATGGTGGGGCCAAATATTTTATGACGATGATCGATGATTTGAGCCGATATATTCATGTCTATCCCATGAAGTATAAGTCAGAGGTGGCCAAAATAATTAAAGAACACGTTACCATGGTGGAGCGTCAGACAGGCCGGAAAGTGAAATCCATAAGGAGTGATAATGGAACGGAGTATGTCAATAAAGAGTTAGATGAATTCCTGAAGTCCAATGGCATAAAGAGACAGCTCACAGTCCCTTACACTCCACAGCAAAATGGGGTAGCAGAACGCTGCAACCGAACACTCGTGGAAATGGCAAGAGTAATGCTGAATAGTGCAGGTTTAAAAGAAAGCTTCTGGGCAGAGGCAATAGTTTGTGCTGCATATCTAAGAAATAGATCGCCAACAAAATCAGTTGAAGGCAAAACGCCGTTTGAAGTGTTTACTGGACACAAGCCTGTGGTTAAGCACTTAAAAGTATTTGGATGCGTCGCAGTTGCACTAGAAAAGGGACAAAGGAAAAAGTTCCAGGAAAAGGGAAGAGAGTATATCATGGTCGGATATTCGGAATCTTCAAAAGCGTATCGTTTATACGATAAGAAAACTGGCGATGTCAAAATAAGCAGGGATGTATATTTCATTGAGAACTGTCAGACAAGGATTAGAGAAAACTCTGAACAATGGTACAATGGTACTGGATGAAGTAATAAATGAACCCAACAATGTCGTGGAAGATCATGTTTCAACAGAAGACGTTAGTTCTGAGGATACAGGTAATGGTAATCTGACAAATTGTGTAGACGATGAGGCTGCAGATAATGACGTGGAGGTCTATAAGGAACCAAAAAGGGGCCCAGGCAGACCAAGAATAGTCAGAACGGGTCTACGAGGACGACCAACCAAACAATATAATGTTCTGAATGTAATGTTGGCAACTAACGTAGAAGTACCAGAAACAGTGCAACAAGCACTAACGGGTCAACAAGCAGAGAAATGGAAGACAGCAATGCAGGATGAATATGAAGCTTTACTGCGAAACAATACATGGGAACAAGTTAAATTACCAGCTGGTGTGAAACCCATTGTATGCAAATGGATATTTACTCTGAAAGAGAATGCAACTGGAGAAATCGAACGATACAAGGCAAGGCTCGTGGCGAAAGGGTGCAGCCAGAAATATGGAATAGATTATAAAGAGACTTATTCACCGGTGGTGCGCTACGCTACAATACGGATGATCCTTGCAATGGCAGCGGAATATGAACTATACGTTCATCAAATTGATGTATCCACGGCATACTTGAATGGAGATCTTGGAGAAGAGGTCTATATGCAGCAACCGGAGTTTTACGATGACAAATCTGGCGGTGTGCTGAAGCTAAAAAAGTCGCTGTACGGTCTTTAACAAGCTGGCCGAGTTTGGAACACAACGTTGGATGCTGTACTGAGAAAGTTGGGATATGAGGCATGTGAAAGTGAGCCATGCCTATACACAAGATGTGCACCAGATAAGACGATTGACGTAATCGCCGTTTATGTTGATGACTTGCTGCTTGCGTGTTCAGACAAGGGTAAGATGTTAGCTACTAAACAGGCTATCTCTTCTGAATTTCAGGTTGTCGACAAAGGACCGATTACACACTTTCTGGGTCTCGAAATCCAACGTGATGGTGACAAAGGGGCTATACGTCTCAGCCAGAGTGTGCATATCAGGAGCCTGATGAAGGAACTGGGCATGGAGATTTGCCACACGGTATCCACGCCGTTAGAAGCTAATTTCCAGGTTAAGTGCGACAACAAGTCGTGCAAACGCATCTATGCTACGGAATATCAGTCCGTAATAGGCTCTTTGATGTATATTGCGCTATGCTCACGAACAGACATTTTGCACTCGGTGTGCAAATTATCACAGAGGAATAAAGATCCCCATGGCGAGCATCTCGCAGCAGCGAAACAAGTGCTGAGATATCTGAACCAGACGGCAGATATGGCAATAACGTACAAGAAGACCGGCGCTGCGATCACAGGCTATGCAGATGCAGATTGGGCAGGTGACTCAACTGATAGAAAGTCCTACACTGGATATGCATTCATGTGGGGCGGCTCAGTAATCTCATGGACATCAAGAAAGCAAAAATCTGTGGCTCTAAGCAGTACCGAGGCAGAATATATGGCGCTTTCCGATGCTGCAAAAGAGGCTATTTATATAAGAAAACTGATAAATGAGATGAAATTGTATTTTAAGCTTGATTGTATAACCTTACATGGCGATAATGTTGGTGCTTTAAATCTTGTAAAAAACCCTGTTTATCATGCTAGAAGCAAACATATTGATGTAAAGTACCACCATATAAGAAACTCATTTGAAGAGAATTTGATTAAGCTAGAATACTGTCCAACAACCGAAATGATTGCTGATATTCTTACTAAGAATCTATGTAAAGTTAATCATTTAAAATGTACGGCGTTGCTTGGACTAAATAGGTATTAGAACCCTGAATTGAGGGGAAGTGTTGATATGGCAATTCTGTGCTGTATCTGTCAGCCCTGTACAAGTGGCAACCCTGGTTAAGCTTATGTTAATAAAATTGAGCTCACTCTCATCTAAGCAACCAAACGTTGTGGTTCTACACTTTTCACAAACCAACATTAAGGCGAAGCCCTTTACACTAATTCAGCTGGCGCCCATGGGTATGCACACAGAAAAAGGTGGAATCTGCAGTTGCAAGCTTTGCCGTTCTTTTTTCGCTTCATGTAGTTTGAATTCTCAACTACTTTTAGCGTTGAAGATATGGAATGGCCATTACAATTGTGGATTTTTTAGCGAAGTCTGCTGATGATAGAACTTGGTGGTTATTAAAATAGCTATACAGTAATTTGGGCGCGACGATTAGTTGGTTAAGGCGAAGCCCTTTACACTAATTCAGCTGGCGCCCATTCAGAATGATTCTTTATTCCAAGTTATTATTTTGCTTAAGCTAAGTTTACGACAGCTACAAAAGAGAGGGAGAGTGTCAGTACAGTGTCAGTACATACATACATATTGTTGGAGCGCTTGCATCAAAGTGCTTGGTCAGCGTTCACACGCTGGCCTGGCTCTAGCTCATGTTACGCTTGTGCATACATTGCATATAGTGGTGTTTCGGTTATAATCATAGGTGATCTTGTATGTTTTGTCGTTTTCGCCGTCAGGCATTTTGGACATTTATTAATGTACTTTTTTACACATTTAGTCATGTTTTTCCAATAATATCGTCTCTTTATTTTTGTAATTGTTTTATTTATGCCTGTATGACCTCCTTGAATGGGATCGTCATGGAATGTAGACAATATAGCTTCTTTTTCTATCTTATTATTTACTTGGGTCATCGGCTTGAGTAGCGCTACTCTTAAAAATTGTAAAATTCTATTGCCCATATTTTTGAAAGATTCTATTGAAATAGTTTCAAAGATCTTTTCGCTCGGTGCCACTTTGACTTTGGTGATACTAAGTATACCGGCTTCTTTTTCGAGCCTTTGAAAAAAACTGACCTAAGTCGAGAATTCCATTGGTATACATATCGCAAATGTCAATTCTTGCTATAACTTTCTTGCCATGTTTGAATGTGGTCGAGGAATCAGTTATTCGCAAGGTCACTACTTTTCGTACTTCGTCATTTACAATAACGTCATATACGTTGGGCTCGGAAGCTTTTTCAAGATTTTGCCTTGGCAATAGTTCTTGTTTATTTTCTGCGCAGAAATTGTTTTGTCTACTTTGGTACCTGGTAGTGACTTTCAGGATTTTTTTGTTCATGTCAATTAGATCGGATATTGTTATCCTTCATAGGGCGTCTGCCACAAAGTTATCTTTACCTCTCAAATACTCTACTGTAAAGTCGTACTCTTCCAATTCTAGCCGCATGCGTGTCAGTTTTGAACTCGGGTTGACCATGGAGAACAAATATGTTAATGGTCTATGGTCTGTTCGCACTGTGAAATGTTTTCCATATATATATGGTCGAAAATATGTTATTGCCCAGTGTATTGCTGCTAGCTCTTGTTCTGTAGTACTCTTGTTGCTTTCACCTTTAGTGAATGCTCTTGATGCATATGAAACTGGAAGCTGGAGTCCATTATAGTTTTGTGTTAAAACTGCTCCACATGCTTGTTTGCTTGCATCTGTGATTATGCATAATTCTTTGCTAAAATCCGGGTACTGCAATAGATTAGGTTGAACGAGCTTTTCTTTTAAGTATTGGAATGCATTTTCGCATTCTGCTGTCCATTCGAATGGAACATTCTTTTTACATAATCTTGTTATGTGCCGGGAATATTCGGCGAAATTTTTTATGAAACGTCTATAGTAATTGCAAAATGCAACGTAACGTCTAGCACTATCTGCATCATGTGGGACTGGATAATTCTTGATGACGTCAAATTTTGTGTCGTCTGGCAAGATTCCTTTATCTGTGCATTTGTGACCTAGCAATGTCACCTCATGCATAAAGAATGAACATTTTTCTGGATGCAGTTTTAGATTATTTTTTCTGCAGAGTTTAAAAACATCTACTAAATTTTTAATCATATGTTGTTCAGAACAACCAATAACGATTAAATCATCCATATAGAGGAAAGCTTGACTTGGCTCAAGCGCCGAGAATGCTATTGTCATCATTCTCTGAAATGAATTAGGTGCTATTTTTAGACCGAAAGGTAATCGTGTAAAACGATATGAGCCATTGCTTGTTGAAAAAGACGTTATATCTCTTGATTTTTCTTCTAGTTCAATTTGATGAAAACCTGACATTAAGTCAAGGCAAGAAAAATATTTTGCTCTTCCCAATTGATCAAGAATATCATCAATTCTGGGGAGCGGAAACTTATCTGACAGCAATTTTTTGTTTATTTGACGATAGTCAATTACTAATCGCCAGTTTTTTTTCTTTAGATCCCGAAAGTGTTTTCTTTGGGACTAGCAAGAGTGGGCTATTATAAGGCGAAACAGATGGTTCAACAATACCCTGTTCGATTAACTTTCCAACTTGTCGCTGGATCTCGTTTATTTGACTATGCGGACTCCGGTAATTTTTTACATATACCGGTTCATCATCCTTAAGTCTTAATTTTTTGTTTATAAAAATTATTTGTTGTGATCGGTTCGGTGTCAAGTCCGAACACATCACTATACTCAGTGCATAACTTTTCGAGTTTGTCTTTGAATAGTATTGGGAAATTTTTCTTCAACTTATGAATTACAGATTCTTTTCTTATATCTCTGGTATTTTGAACTATATCGTAGTTCGAAAGTGATTCAAATTTTATATTGTTATTGTATTTAAGAATCGGACAAAAGTACTTTGGGCTGTTGCAATAGTGTTTGCGACATAAACGCCCGGTTTAATTTCCTGATTCGGAATCAAAATGTTATCTTCTGTTGAAGATAGTTCTATTTTGCGTACCACTTGGGATCTTGCTGGTAGAAGTGTTGAGTTATTACCAGAATTGAATGTTATTGGAACATAAATTGGGTACGTTAATTTTTGTGGTCTAAGTATAAACCAATCTTCTGAATTGCTGTAATCTAATTTGCAATTAAAAGTTTTTATGAAATCTAATCCTATTATTCCATCGCATGGGATTGCGAAATCTGAATGAAGCATGTGAAATTCGTATGGAATAATATATTTATCTGTCTGCAATTCTATTGAGACTAGGCCTTTGGAGTTTATTACTCCTTCTCCTATGCCTCGAATGTCTACAGTTTTGTTTACTTGGATGTCGTGAAATACATCCGAATTTTCTTTTATTATTGAAATGTCTGCACCGGTATCAATTAAGAATGTTATTTTCTTATTTGTTTTAACATTCTTAAATGATACGAAATTATTAAGACTTAGGTTAATGGAATAGACTTTATTTTTTAATTTTGAGCATTTGGAGGATCTTGTCCGTTTCCCTGGTCGCTTTGGGTAATTCGGACATTTGTGTTGTTGTAACCATTCTGTTGGTTATTTGTATTTTGTCTATTATTATTGTGTCCACCTCCACGGCCGCCTCTTCGGTAGCGTGAATAATTTCGGCCTCGTTGGGCTCTGTGGGCATCGTTATTGCTCCAATTCGAGTTGTTATTGTTCCAATTCGAGTTGTTTCTCCAGTTACCATTATTGTTATAGCGGCGTCTGCCGCGGTCATTATGCTGGGCATAAAAAATGGTATTATTTTGGAAACCTTCTGTGGAGCCCGTCTCTACTGAAAGAGTAGTGAATCTAGCAATGGCTTCTTTAGCCGAATCAAAGTTTCCTGATTCCATTAATAGCTGGACTCTTTGACTTTTGGTATGGCTTACCATAGCATTTACTGCCACTTTGGTGGTGTATTTTATTGCTTGTTCAGTTGGAAGACCATCCGAAATATATGCGCCTTTAAGGGCGTCGGTCAACTCAGTAATCTCCTTTGTGTATGAAACACAGTTATTGGGGTTTCTTTGCAGATTTTTAATTTTTGCTGTTAAAAGATCCACTGATTCCCCCTTGAAGATTGTTGATAGTTTTCGTATTACTTCATCAATCGTTGTTTCAGAACTTAGGGTATTACCCGCTTGACCTTTTAATTTTGATTTTATGATTTCGATAGCTACTGCTTCGTGCGTTTCTTTTATGCTGTTAAGTACGCGAAGCGCTCCAAGGAAACCAGGTAGATTTTTAATATCAGCCTGGTGGCTGTGTTTATGAATTCTACCACTGTTTGTGTCATTTTGTTGTTTTCTTTGGGAATTGTTGGCTTGTTAAGACTTATTGCTGATGGTTCTTCTTGACTTATTTCTTCATCAGCCATTAGTTGCGTTTTTTCTTCCAGTACTATTGAAGTTTCCAAATCTGATGTTTGTTTAAATTCAATATTGTGTCTGTTAAACACAGTTATTGCTTTTTGTTTGTAATCACTGTAGAACGCACTTGCGGCTGCTTTTTGCCATATCTTTAGTTTGCTATAGTGTTCAGTTAATACTCTGCTCTAATAGCTTGAAGATTCTCGGTTATTATCTTCGTGTGTTTGGTTACTGTGTCTTGGGATGTTTCTCTATTCTGCGAGAGGCACTTACAAGATTTAGTTAATTCTTGTGCGTGTATTCTAGCTTTTCCTATTATATCATCCCAAGTAACCATAGTTTGTTAAGATTAATTTCTAAGATTAATTTCTATTTCTATTTTGGATTCTTGAGAACCCATTTTATTAAAAAAAAAAAGAAATTTGTCGTTTAGACCTGTTGTTAATTTAAGAAAAAAAAATTTGAAAATGTGTAAGGTTTTACTATTCTATGTCTATTATTTCTACATCTGAGTCTGTTAAATCTATTGGTTCTGCACTCGATTCTGATATGTTTATCAGCGCAATTGAGTCCTTGAAAAGTTCGTGGACCCATCCGGGCACGTCTTTTCTTAAAGGAGTCTTAGCTAACAATCTACTGTAAGCTACTTTTATGGATTTTTCCATAAGATCTGCAATATTTTTTGAAATTGTAGTTGTGGGCTATCCAATACCTTATTTCCTTGTATTTGTGATTTGTTTCACCTGATTGTATCAGGAAATCAAGGAAAGGTAAATATTTTTGGAGCTTTTTTTGTTTCTGCTTTATCCATATTCTACACTAACTGCCTAAACCTATTAAACTGATTATGGATGTATTTAGTTCTTTACTGCTGTTGTTCCTCCATTAGGTAGAAACGCAGTGTGCCCGCTGCGTTTGAAAAACAGCATACATATGGTACCGTGAGAATGAAACTCATCTGTACCCTAGTGCCTCCTTTGACTGGGAAATCTTCGCCCGTTATGTCAAGGTAAGCTAACCTAATTTGTACTAAGTTTATGGAGCGTTGAGGTGAGGTACTTCCCTCGCTCCTAAAAACCTCAATTAAGTCTTGGACTATGCTAGGGTGCCTGTTGTTTATTTTTTCAAAGTACCTGTCACAATGGGTCATTTTTTTTTTTTTTTTTTTTATATATATATATATATATTTTTTTTTTATCTTTTGTTAAAAAGGTTTTGATTTATAATTGCTTGTATGCATATGTATTTATAGATCTTATCTAGATCGTTAGCTTGGCTTAGAGCTCTTTTTTGTTACACATTTATTGTGTAATAGGTAAGCCTTATATAATACATATGCGCACAATATTATAACAATTATTAAAAGTAGTATGTTTGTTAATCTCATATCAGCATTTGATGATTCAATTTTATTTATGACTGTTGAGGAACAGTTGCTGAATTCTTAAACTTAAGTTTATTTGAATGTAAACGATCTTTGTATTTTATTATTTTTAACTTTAAGTTGCATGGTCACACCGTTTTGGCTGATGCAATAGGTAGCGTGTGGTGAAAACGAGAAAATGTATGTTGAGTTAGTTAATTGCTTATTGGCCAACCGAAACCATCACATGGAGTGAAATAAAAGTTATTTATTATTATTAAACGAACCAGCAAAGTTAATTTATGTATCATCATAAATTTGGTCCTTCGAGCCGGATTTGGATTCTGTTGGGATAAGCAATTCTACTCAAGTTAAGATGGAAAAACTAAAGGCAACACGCACCAAGTTAAAGTCCAGCCTCACGCGGCTGCTGACACTTTCGGAGAATCCGCCTGAGAACTGCACAGCGGATGTGGTGGATACTATGATGACCAGACTCGACAACGTGTGGAAGGAGTTTGATCGGTCCACTGATGATATGTTTGAATTTCAAGAATCGCAAGGTTACGTCGACCCCATGGGTGACTACGGAGATTATGAGATGAAGTACTTAACTGCACAACTGCACTTAAAGGAACTGGGAAAATTGGTTAACCCAGTAAAAGCAACTAAGGTCTTGGACTCCAGTGAGGGAGTCAACGAAGTAGTGTCGCAGATACTACACAAGCAGATGGAACTTCAACGGGAGTTTTATGAAAGCATGACAGTAAGTGGAGCTGCCTGTTCGGCGTTAGGGGGACAGGTCCAGCTGCCCAAATCACACATCAAGCCTTTTGGTGGCGACTACCTGGAGTGGCCAGCCTTTAAGGATTTATACGAGAGTACCATTCACAACAGGGTGAATCTGGATAAAGCTCAGAAGTTTCAATATCTCAAGTCTTTTCTCTGTGATGAGGCTGCAAGTTTAATAAATCATTTGCCGTTAACAGGAGCGGCGTACGAGACGGCTTGGGCAGGCCTAATGGAACGTTATGATCGACCTCGTCATGTCGTTAACTCGCTGTTGGATAATTTTAGACGTCTACCATCAACAAGGGTGACAGATGTATCCATTCTACGAAAGATTGCCGATGGGGCGAGTGAAGTTGTACGTGGCCTAGATGCACTTGGCCAAACTAATCGCGACTGCTGGGTGATCTATTTTCTACTGGATAAAATTGATGCAGAGTATCAATGCAAGTGGGTGTCCTACAGCCGTGAGGGGGACATCTCCAACCATTAAGGATTTTCTTAGATTTCTCGGAGAACGTTGCGATGAGTTCGAATTAAGCCGCTGCGAACAAGTCGCACAATCAAACGTTAAGAAATATACTCGGATACTGATTTCCACAGACTCAAGAGGGTGTCTTAAATGTGAGTCTAAGGAGCATAACGTATACAACTGTGACCAGTTCTTGGCCCTCTCCGTGGAAAGGCGCTACTCATTTGCTAAGGAGAAACGTTTGTGTTTCAGTTGTCTAAGGCCTGACCATGGTATTTCAAGATGTGAATCCAAGTATAGATGCAAACATTGTCAGGACAAACACCACACGCTGTTACATCGCCAAGTCGAAGAAAAGAGCATTAATCCCACAGTAGCCATGATTGCCAAAACTAAGCAAGGAAAGGAAGCTCAATCTATAGAATCACAGAGTTATTTAGCACGTTCTGCGGTAAATCTACAGCCGCGAGGAAAACCAAGGAGTGTATTGCCCACAGCTCTAGTTTTGGCGTTAAATTCAAAGGGATCATACACCACTTGTCGTGTTCTCTTTGATAGTGGATCAGAACTATCATACATATCGGAGCATTGCATGCGTTCACTGGGCCTCTTACGCTCACCATCTCGAATACTTGTCTCAGGAATTTCGTCAATCAAGGCCGATACTACAAGAGGGGTCAGCGCAGTACATTTGAAATCAAGGTTCTCGAAGCATACACTAGATATTACAGCTCATGTTTTAGGTAAGATAACCACTCTATTTGCCAAAGGATGAAGTCGACCCGGCCGTTTTGAAAGTTTTCGATGGGTTAGAACTGGCTGATCTACCGGAAACCAGCGCTAAGCATGTGGACATTTTGTTGGGTAGCGACTACGTGTGGTCCGCATTCACAGGAGAGAAGGTATTAGATAAGCATGGAAATATAATTGCAATATCCACAATATTCGGGTGGGTGGTCACCTCAATTGCAACTAAACAAGGATCAAATACAGCATCTCTGTTATCAACCATCGAAATAAATACATCGCTCCAAAGGTTTTGGGAATTGGAAGAATTAAGTGGCAGTTTGCCGCCGACTGCTGATGATTTAAAGGTCGAGAATCATTTTCGCTCTACACACTTTCGTGGGAGGTATAGTGTTGAGCTTCCATTTAAGAACTCGGATGTTAAGTTTGCAGATACTCTTCAGGGAGCAACATCACGATTTTATTCAGTAGAACGTCGACTTCAGAAAGATAAAAGGTTAAAGGAAGAGTACACCAAGTTCATGCGCGAATACATTGCTTTGGGACACATGCGCATCCTTGATGAGTCAGAGAAGACGAGTGCACCTAAAGAACACATGTTCTATATGCCTCACCATCCAGTTATTGGTACGAAATTGAGAATTGTATTTGATGGATCTTATAAAGATAAGAGTGGCAGATCACTAAACGATGAGTTACTAGTGGGCCCAAGTATTCAGCGTAACCTAATGGATGTGTGTTTACGCTTTCGACTTTATAAGTTTGTTTTTTGCGCAGACATCATTAAAATGTTTAGGCAAATATGGATTTCTGAAAATCACCGAAATTATCAACGAATTGTATGGAGAGAAAACCCAACTGAAGAGCTGCAACATTACCAGCTTTGTACTGTAACCTATGGGACAGCCTGTGCACCGTTTTTAGCTGTACGTGTGTTAGAACAACTTGCCATCGATCTAAAGCATAAATATCCAACAGCTGCCAAGATTCTATTGGAAGATTTCTATGTGGACGATGTCCTGACCGGAGCAAACACGGAAGATCAACTTATACGTAACAAGGATGAACTTATTCAACTATTAGATCGCGCACAGCTGGAGCTTGGGAAATGGGTATCCAATACCCACGGAATCGGCTCTTTAGAAGAAGCAGCAGCGACAAGTGTGACTGGAGATGCCTCCTCCGTCAAGGTATTAGGAATACATTGGGAACCAAAGTCTGACATCTTCACATATGGTATAAGGTTGAGCGAATGCACAGAAAGTTCAAAAAGACAAGTATTATCAGACGTATCACGCATATTTGACCCGCTTGGTCTACTGGCGCCGGTCATTGTTCAATTCAAGATCCTTTTCCAAGAGCTCTGGCTTCTTAATCTAGATTGGGATTCACCGCTTCCAACTAAGCTGGCAGACCGATGGCGTAAGTATCGCGAAGACATTATCAACATAAGGCAGTTAAAGATACGGCGTCATATTGGGTATGTCGGCAGACGAATAGAGTTACACGCCTTCTCAGACGCCTCAATAAAAGCATACGCAGCAGTCGTATACTCTCGGATCGTGAACCAGGATGGCAGCATAGAGGTTTCACTGATTGCAGCGAAAACACGGGTCGCTCCACTTAAGCAGCAATCGCTCCCTCGTTTGGAATTATGTGGCGCACTTCTGCTAAGTCGGCTGATCGCATCAATTAAATTAGCTTGGAAGGATCTAGAAAGCACCGTATATGCTTGGTGTGATTCGACAATTGTGTTGGCATGGTTGAACCACTTGCCAGCTAGTTTAAAGACGTTCATTGGCAATCGTACTGCCGAAATATTGGAAGTAATACCAAGGGACTCGTGGCGCCATGTTAATACCAAGCAGAACCCCGCAGACTGCGCTTCTAGAGGAATGCTGGCTGAGGACTTACTCCCGTTTACTCTCTGGTGGAAGGGTCCCGACTGGCTGGCTGAGACACATCTTAACTTAGGTAACGAAGATGATATACAAATCTCTAACTTAATTTCAGAAGACGAGTACCGAAAAGAGTTGAAGGCTACAGTATTAGTTACTCTCGCGGAAACCATGAACGAGTCATCTCCCCTTCCTGGCCGAGACTTGTGCGCATTGTGGCATATATTTTACGATTCATCAGACACATGAAAAACCCCCAAGAAAAGTCAGACACTTTCGCCGTAACCTTTGACGAGTACAAGGCAGCCAGGAACCTATGTTTGCAGCAAGCTCAAGACGAATGGTATAAAGAACGAAAAGCGCTACGAAATGAAGGATGCGTACCAAAAGGCTCTAAGCTGTGTACCCTGACTCCGATTTTAGATGACAATGGGCTTCTACGTGTAGGAGGTCGCCTCAATAATTCAGAGTTATCATATTCAGCCAAGCATCCGCTCATCTTGCCGAGGAAGCATCGCATATCTCACTTAATTTTGGAACACGAGCATCAACATAATCTACACCCAGGAGTTTCGGCCCTCTTTGTCATCGTTCGTCAACGTTTCTGGATAATGGAAGCCAGAAATCTGATTCGTAAAGTTACTCACAACTGTATAAAATGCTTCAGACAGCGAGCACATACCAGCAACCAACTAATGGCCGCACTACCGGCAGTGAGAGTTCGGCAAGGATTTCCGTTCGAAAATACAGGCTGTGATTATGCTGGCCCAATCATGATGAAGACACATAAAGGAAGGACCGCTCGAAAGGAAAAGGGATACATACGTCTCTTCGTATGCATGGCAACCTCAGCTTTACACTTGGAGCTGGCAACAGACCTTAGCACTGATACATTTTTGGCTGCTCTTAGACGTTTCATTTCACGGCGAGGCAAATGTGTGACGATGTTCAGCGACAATGGACGAAATTTCGTGGGAGCCAAAAGAAGTCTTAACGAAATGGAACAATTAGTTCAATCCCAGCTGCACAATAACAAGATAGCAGAGGCGTTATCGATCGAAGGCATCAACTGGAAGTTTATACCGCCACATGCGCCTCACTGGGGAGGCAAATGGGAATCGGGTGTTCGCTCTGTGAAGCTTCATTTACACCGAGTAATCGGCCACGCCGTTCTTACATTCGAACAAATGCATACGTTGTTAACACAGGTGGAAGCGGTGATCAACTCAAGGCCTCTTTGTGCCACTTCCGATACAGACGTTGGATATCTTTCGCCCGCTCACATGCTGATCGGTCGTCCTTATACCACAGTGCCAGATGGGGATTTGGACCAAGTGCCGGCAAACCGATTGGATTACTGGCAGCAATCTCAGGCCATGTTGCAAGGCTTTTGGAAAAGGTGGCATCTTGAGTACCTTACGTCGTTGCAGCAAAGGCCAAAATGGTTAATGAAATCGGCAAACCGGAAGCCTGATGATCTCGTACTAGTAAAGGATTCTCATACTCCTCCGGCTTCTTGGATCCTGGCCCGCATTATCGAGACGATTCCTGGCCCAGACGGTCTAGTACGAGCCCTTAAGTTAAAGACAGCTACAGGAGAGATGACCCGTCCCATAACCAAGGTGGCTCCCCTGCCAGTTTCAGAAACATTGTTTCAGGGCCCGGCGGTATGTTGAGGAACAGTTGCTGAATTCTTAAACTTAAGTTTATTTGAATGTAAACGATCTTTGTATTTTATTATTTTTAACTTTAAGTTGCATGGTCACACCGTTTTGGCTGATGCAATTGGTAGCGTGTGGTGAAAACGAGAAAATGTATGTTGAGTTAGTTAATTGCTTATTGGCCAACCGAAACCATCACATGGAGTGATATAAAAGTTATTTATTATTATTAAACGAACCAGCAAAGTTAATTTATGTATCATCAATGACATTTGCAGTGGAGTCCACTGATTTTGTTTCGATTAACCCCATTGTGGGTATAACGGATATATCATCAAATTTACTTATACTATTATCGAACATATGTATGGGATTTTTGTTTTTATTTATTATAAGTATTCAAAAATATGAAATAAAGTTCATAAAGACAGGTTAAAAACTTGTTTTTTAGCAATTACTTTAATTTTTTTTCATAAAATGTCTGAATTTGATTTCTATTTGAAATATTAAAATAAGATTGTTATGGATTCATGCGTATTTTTTTTTATTTAAATTATTTGTGAAGAGAAAAAAAAAGTAAGAGAGAAATAAAATTTATCTCAACTGTGTCTTGCACAGCGAGCCAGAGACGTGGAAAAATTATAGAAAATGTGGTTGGCTCACAATTCAGGTATACATTTCATTTGTTTTATTATTAAAAAAAAAATCTCCAACCACAATGTTAGTAAAAGCCTATCGGGCAGTTAGTATGTCGCAAGTTGCACTTTCGTGCTTCAACTTGCTATTAAGGTTATTGTTACTATTATTAAATTAAAGGCAAGTTAAGGCTTGCGCATTTCTGCGGCCCCCTTGCGTTTCTTCGCTCTTTGGCGAAGTTCAGCTTTCAGTATGTCAATACGCTCTATGCAGCGTTGTCGGTCTTCCTCCGTCTTCAGAGTGGCCAGTAGGTCTACTTCCAGCCTCTTCTGCTGGAGTAGCTTTCTTACTTGGCCTCCTCTTTTTGTCTTCTTTGACTCTGTTGATTTGGTGTTGCGGGCCCGGTACTCAGCTATTGTGAGTGGGCGCGGTCCATCGTTGGGATACAACTCTAACGCTTCTTATAGCGTCGGCGCATCCCTTTGCTCGATGGGAGCAGATTCCGCAAAGGGAATATCTTCACTGTTCATTCGTGTTCCTTGTTGGTTGATTGGTTGATTTTCTTTTGGTTCGCTTGATTTATCAGATGGTTCCAACCACTGCTTCTGCTTTCTTCTGGGCATTTATTCCAATTGATTTAAAATAAAATTTTCATTTAAATAAATAAAATGTTCATGTTTTGTGTTGTGGTTAATATTTGCAGTTGTTGTTCTTCTGACATTAACGTTGATTGATGGTTTGATTTTTGCATTTGGTTTGCAGATTGCAGTTGTTGTTTTTGTTAGCAGATAGCGGGTCCTTATTATGTCACGGACGCCATGTTATATATATACCAAGACCGGGTTCCTTTGATAGAAACAGTATATCCAAGATGAACACGTCAGTGTCCATGCATAGTCGTTTTTAGAATGATTCTTTATTCCAAATTATTATTTTGCTTAAGCTAAGTTTACATATATAATCTTATGCTGCGACTTATGCGACAGCTACAAAAGAGAGGGAGAGTGTCAGTACATACATACATATTGTTGGAGCGCTTGCATCAAAGTGCTTGGTCAGCGTTCACACGCTGGCCTGGCTCTAGCTCATGTTACGCTTGTGCATACATTGCTTATGTGAATATATGTATGTGCATATACAAATGTACATACATATATGATCATGCTTAGCTGTAGATTTATGTGAATATGTTTATGTACATACATCAATGTATATACATAAACATATTCAAGTGCACAATTATATTTTAGTGCGTATATGTTTAATTGTTTATACTTGCAACAGAGTGGTACAAGTTGAGCTCATTGTACTGAATGATTATTTGTATGAATATACTACAGCTGTAAAAACCCTCATTTTTGTATATAGTACAATATACTATTACAAAATATTTGGGCGCGACGATTAGTTGGTTAACGCGAAGCCCTTTACACTAATTCAGCTGGCGCCCATGGGTATGCACACAAACAAAGGTGGAATCTGCAGTTGCAAGCTTTGCCGTTCTTTTTTCGCGTCATGTAGTTTGAATTCTCAACTACTTTTAGCGTTGAAGATATGGTATGGCCATTACAATTGTGGATTCTTTAGCGAAGTCTGCTGATGATAGAACTTGGTGGTTCTTGAAATAGCTATACAGACAACTTGCTCACCTTTTGTGCTGCCTAGAATTTAAAATCTTACAAATAAATCAGTAAGAGTGACCTGAAGCCCCGCTCAAACAAAGTTTTTTGATTAACATCAATAAGGTCGAAATCTAGACAAATACCAAAAACGGAAGTCCCGCCGTTTTACACTTGCTGTAAAAAACCCTCTATTTTGCATATAGTACAATATACTATTACAAAATATTTGGGCGCGACGATTAGTTGGTTAAGGCGAAGCCTTTTACACTAATTCAGCTGGCGCCCATGGGTATGCACACAAAAAAAGGTGGAATCTGCAGTTGCAAGCTTTGCCGTTCTTTTTTCGCTTCATGTAGTTTGAATTCTCAACCTTTTTTAGCGTTGAAGATATGGTATGGCCATTACAATTGTGGATTCTTTAGCGAAGTCTGGTGATGATAGAACTTGGTGGTTCTTGAAATAGCTATACAGACAACCTGCTCACCTTTTGTGCTGCCTAGAATTTAAAATCTTACAAATAAATCAGTAAGAGTGACCTGAAGCCCCGCTCAAACAAAGTTTTTTGATTAACATCAATAAGGTCGAAATCTAGACAAATACCAAAAACGGAAGGCCCGCCGTTTTACACTTGCTGTAAAAAACCCTCTTTTTTGCATATAGTACAACATACTATTACAAATTATTTGGGCGCGACGATTAGTTGGTTAAGGCGAAGCCCTTTACACTAATTCAGCTGGCGCCCATTGGTATGCACACAAAAAAAGGTGGAATCTGCAGTTGCAAGCTTTGCCGTTCTTTTTTCGCTTCATGTAGTTTGAATTCTCAACTACTTTTAGCGTTGAAGATATGGTATGGCCATTACAATTGTGGATTCTTTAGCGAAGTCTGCTGATGATAGAACTTGGTGGTTCTTGAAATAGCTATACAGACAACCTGCTCACCTTTTGTGCTGCCTAGAATTTAAAATCTTACAAATAAATAAGTAAGAGTGACCTGAAGCCCCGCTCAAACAAAGTTTTTTGATTAACATCAATAAGGTCGAAATCTAGACAAAAAATTAAATAAATAAAAAATAATTTTTGACTCCTCTATATTACCCGAGGCGGAGTTGAACCTATACCGTGTCGAAGGGTATCGAGGAAGTTAAATGAATTAAATTTCAAATAGAAAAATTTTTCGCTCCACTCAGCGGATTTGAACCAGGCACCGTTCGATAAGAAGCAGCGCCTCTGCCAGGTAGGCCACCGCGTACGTCACCAAGACCTAGGCTGTTGCGCTGCTATGCTGCTAGTCTGGTGGGAGGATCACCTCCCTGATCGAGAACCCCGGCTTAAAAGTTTTGAGGTGAAAGGTCGACTCCCAAGTGATAGCCCTGGAGAGCTTTCGAGACCGACTTGGCAGGTCCGCCAACAGCTGGTTATTACACCAATTGCTTGTTTACTTTTTTACTTACAGCATGGGTGGATGAAAAATTTGTTAAAAGGTGCGACTAGCACGCCACTTATGCAGATGCGGAGAAATAAGTTGGGTGATACAGAATAAAGGCACCCCGCGCCCCTCCGACCATCAAGGGACCGACGCAGCAGGTGGCCGGGAAAAAAATATGATTTAAGTTTTCCACTTGCGATGCAGACTGGGGGGCCGAGGGAACGTGAGTAACAATAGAAGTGAGACTGCTACACTAACAGATTATTAAATTGCAGGACTACGAGATTTACGATCACGGATAAGACGGAATTTACACAGAAAAAAGACTGGACGCGACGAATTGTACATCCCAATTTTTCACGCTTTTTTCTATTGTCTACATTGCTTATGTGAATATATGTATGTGCATATACAAATGTACATACATATATGATCATGCTTAGCTGTAGATTTATGTGGGGTTGGGTTGGTAACGCCGAATGGCCAGACCACCTCAAACAGCTGTTAAACGACGGTGTTGCAAGCGATCTATATGAGACAGTGTGGCAAGCGATCTATATGAGACGAGGTGGCAAGCGACACACAAAACGAAGAAGTATTAAAGACGAAAAAGAAGTAAAGAAGTTTATTAAAAGAAGTAAAGAAGTGTTAAAGACGAAAGACGTGTAAAAACCTAAAGACGAAACAATTACCATTCAATTCATTATTATAGTTACTAAAACCTAATTATAATCTAAAATAAAACCTATTATCATATAACTAAATATAAATCAAACGGGACTACTTATTTCTACGGATTCGAAACCTAGTCCCACAAAATTGGGCGCTCGTCCGCGATCGGTAAAAGGAGAATGATGAAAGGAGAATCCAGAAAAGTGAATTGTGAAAAGAAAACTGTGAAAACATTTCTAACTGTGAAAAGATTGTTAAAAAAAAGTATGAAGAAGTTAAAGGAAAAAGTGACTAAGTGACTTTCTATATGTAGCATACTCGGTATTGAGCACGAAGTAGAGAATTTGCAGTCACATATATTCCACGAACTTCGCAGTTTGTTTTGACGAATTTGCCGACCAAGAGGGTAACGAAAGTGCCGCTCACAGTAGTGTGTACAATGATGCAGAAGAAAACGTTGAACAGAAAGAGAAAAAGAATTCACAAAGATGTAAAAAAAATAGTGGAGACGAAAAACGTTACGGTGATATTTCTATGCGTTTTGGTATGAATTTTCGTGACATAGAGGACAAATTAGAACATTCGATGGAACAAATTCAATTGGAATTGAGGAATGGCTTTCAGAATTTTTGCAAAAAGTCGCTAAGAGGCAATGCCAAGCTGTTTGTTTTCAGTGAAAGAGGTATTAATTCTTGGTCAATACTCAAAAATGCACTGTTAAGCGAGTTTAGGCAGACCGTATAAAGCAAGGAATTACATAAACATCTGAGCGAAAGAAAGCGAAACAAAAGTGAAGTGCAAGAATATTTGTATAAAATGAAAGACATTGCATCGCGCGGTAGAATCGAAGATCAAGCTCTAATTCAATATATAATCGACGGGATAGACGAACGTGAAACTAATAAATCGGTTTTATACGGTGCAAATGACTTAAAGAATTTTAAATCAAAACTAAGAAGCTATGAAACAATGTGTGAAAAATCCAAAGCAGTCGACCGCAGTGTTTTTGTTAAAAAGATGCCAAGTAACGTAATATCCAAAAATAAAGAAGTCAGCTGTTATAGTTGTGGACAGAAAGGCCAAATAGCAAATGATTGCAGCAATAAAGAAAAAGGTCGAAAATGTTTTAAGTGTAAACAATTTGGGCATATTGCCAGTAATTGCAGTCAAGTTAAATAAAAAGATGAACAAAAAGTGAATGCGTAAATGTCAAAATAAAATTACGAGTAAAACAGTGTTAATAGAGAATATAAATTGTTCGGCTTTATTTGATACAGGCAGCAAATTCAATGTTATGCGCGAAGACTTATTCAAAGAACTAAGTGACCAAAAACTTTTGTCGTGTGGTGTAAGTCTTATTGGATTTGGCGGTGATCGTGATGAGAATATAATTAGACCAATTGGACATTTCGAAAAATCAATTAAAATCGATAATGATGACTATGTTCTTGACTTTTATGTTGTTCCGATGAAGTGTATGGATATTAAAATAATCATTGGAATCAATTGGCCGAATCAAGTAAGAAGTACACATCGTTTGTATCTCCGAATGGCCAATTTCAATTTAAGAAAGTACCTTTGGGGCTCTCCAATTCGCCTGGTGTGTTTCAACGGCACATTAACGCAATATTTCGACCCCTTACTCGTCTAGGAATTGCACTTCCCTACACAGACGACGTAATAATTCCAGCAAAAGATGAAAAAGAAGCTGTTTTAAATTTAAAAGAAGTCATTACTACCTGCAAAGATTATGGACTGGAACTCAATATTAAGAAGTGTCATTTTTTGAAATGACGAATCCAATTCTTAGGACATATTATTGAAAACCAGATGTTGTATCCAACAACCAAAAAGATTGAAGCTGTTTCTAAATTCAAAATTCCTCAGACACCTAAGCAATTGCAAAGTTTTTTGGGTTTAAGTGGGTATTTCAGAAAATTTATACCCAACTACGCAATCATTGCAAAGCCATTAACGGGCTTGTTGAAATCCAATAATAAATTCTATAATAAATTCTATCTAGGTGCAGCAGAAGAGCATGCTATCAATTTATTATAGAAGAAGTTGACCGAAAATCCAGTTTTAAAGATATATAACCAGAAGTACGAAACCGAAGTTCATACAGATGCTTCAATAGATGGATTTGATGCTGTCCTATTGCAAAAAATCAGATGAAGACGACGAATTACACCCTGTTTATTTTATGAGTAAGAAGACTACAGATGCACAGCGCAAGTATTCGAGTTATGAGCAGGAAGTTCTAGCAGTCATTGAGGCCTTGAACAAGTTTAGAGTTTATCTTTTAGGAATCAATTTTCGTTTGATAACCGACTGCAATGCTTTTACGAAGGCACTTGATAAGCGAAGTTTGGGTCTTATTTCTACAAGAGTATAATTTCAAGGTTGAACATCGTCCTGGAACACGTATGAAGCATGTAGACGCCCTGAGTAGATATCCAATATTAACAATAACTGAAGATAGTATGAGTATCGGACTGAAGCAAGGTCAAATGCAAGATGAACAACTTAAAGCTATTAAGCAAGTACTTACCGATAAAAACAGCCCTATGACAATTATTTTTTAAAGTCAGATATTTTCTACAAGCTTGTAAATGACGTCGAATTAATTGTAGTACCAAACAGTATGCAAAAACAAAAAATTAGCCGAGCACATGACAGAGGTCACTTCGCAATCAAAAAAACTAAGGAGTTGATTTGCAAGGATTATTATATACCAAACATCGAGGATAAAATCGAAAAATACATCAGCTGCTGTATACCGTGTATCATAAGTAATCGCAAAAGAGGTAAGCAGGAAGGTCTACCACATCCACTGCAAAAAGAAGACGTCCCGTTGCACATATATCATGTAGATTTTTTGGGTCCCCTTGACTCGACGCATAAGAATTATAAGCATATCCTATTCGTAATTGACTCATTCACTAAATTCTGTTGGCTTTATCCGACGAAGTCAACAACTGCAAACGAAGTTACAGCAAAGCTGTCTGCACAGAGTTAAATTTTCGGTAATCCTTCAACAATTATTTTGGATAGAGGTGCTGCTTTCACCGCAGATATCTTTATTCAGTATGGCCGAGATGAAAACATTAAATTGGTGAAAACAACAACTGGTCTACCCCGAGTAAACGGACAAGTTGAGAGGTGCAACTGTAATTTCAGTACTATCTAAGCTCAGCATCGACGATCCAACGAAATGGTACAAACACGTATCCAGAGTCCAACAAGCAATTAATTCCACATATGCTAGAAGTATTAATTCCACACCTTTCGAGCTGCTAATAGGAGTAAAGATGCGGACCAAAGACGACGATCAGCTAATAAAACTAATTAATGATGAAACCATATCAAATTGTTAAAGTAAAGCAAACCAATGCATACTATGTACTAAAGATGGGAAGTTCAGAAGGTCCGAAGAACACGTCAACGTGTGCTGAATATATGAAGCCATGGTCAACAAACTATGATGACGACGGCGCATTCGGGGCGAATGCTTAGTCAGGACGGCTGGATGTGGGGTTGGATTGGTAACGCCGAATGGCCAGACCACCTCAAACAGCTGTTAAACGACGGTGTGGCAAGCGCTCTATATGAGACGAGGTGGCAAGCGAATCACAAAAACGACGATGTGGCAATGCTGCTACGAGACGAGGAAGAAGAACTTTTTAAGACGAGCCAACGACGAGAACACGTGTATTAAAGAAGTATTAAAGACGAAAAAGAAGTATAGAAGTTTATTAAAAGAAGTAAAGAATTGTTAAAGACGAAAGACGAGTAAAAACCTAAAGACGAAACAGTTACCATTCAATTCATTATTGTAGTTACTAAAACCTAATTATAATCTAAAATAAAACCTATTATCATATAACTAAATATAAATCAAACGGGACTACTTATTTCTACGGAATCGGAACCTAGTCCCACATTTATGTGAATTTGTTTATGTATGTGAAAACTGAAAAGTAAAAAAATTTTGACTGTTTAGTTAATCATGGAATCCGGGAAGGTTGGTAATCGTTAGGATATTACTTTTCATAATCATGACCAAGCGATCCTTTTCAGCAATTGGCCATGCAGTTGCCGATCTCAGCTACCATAAATAAGCTAAAGACCGTGTTTAAGAATAAACATCGCGTTCATCTGAAATGGCTTCACCAAATCAGATTGAACAACGAAATACACAAAACATACAAGAAAAATAAGTCATAAAGATTCCTATGACAATTATTGCTTAATTCCAAAAACAAAAATAGCTGATACAAATTCATATTTCAAGTATGGCTCAAAAACCAAACAAAACATGCATCCACACTCTGTGGAAAACACTTAAGATTGTAACAGCGGCGCGGTATCAAGTAACCGACGCTGAGCATGAAATATAAACATTAGAGTAAGCATTTTTAAGAACAATTGTCGCCTCTTAGAGTCTAAGAATTCTTTGATGTACACAAGACGTTTGTTAATAAAATCAGTTCATATTTTGAATTCAACGAATGAAGATTGGGTTATTCTTCTCCTCCGGAATCCCTATTCATTTTGGTCCTTCGAGAAAAAAGGAACTCTGTAGTTTTCCCCCACCAGTGGTAAGAGACTCAGAGAATGAATCAGCTCCTTAAAGTCTGAATTCTTCTGATAAGATCAGCTAAAGGTAGCAAAATAAATTAACTCTTGTTTTCCCCACCAGTGGTAAGAGACAGAGTATAAAATAAAAGCAAAATATTATTGCTTAATAAATTAAAAGTGCGTGCGTTCGAATTTAAAGGCAGTTTGGCTAGCGGAGCAACTGTAGTAATTTCGGCGGCGGAGTGGTTTTGTGTGTGGCGTAATCGAAGCCCAATAAAAAAAAAAGTGCTTGCGACCGAATATATAAAGGCAGTTTTGGCTAGTCGAGCAACTGCAATAATTTCGGCGGCGTTAAAAAAAAAAAAAAGAACAATATAAAGTTCGTGTGTGGCGTATTCGAAGCCCTAATATCGAAAAAAAAAACATCCTCGCCTATATATACACTATAGGCGGTTACAAGTCGACTGGCAACAAGAAGCAGATTAACGAGGCAGTTGCAAGTCGGCAACAAGAAGCAGATGAACGGCGCATTTGCAAGGCAACAGGATAGTTGCAAAGAAGAGGCTACTGAAGAACAAGGAAATCTGGTGCACTGACCGGCACCGGCACCGCCTGAGCCCATAGGCCCTGGACATCAGCAGCTGACAACGAGCGTGAAAGGCAGGCCGTCTTTTACGCCTTCGAGGGAGCATCAGCGTGCCAAACGGCGACGACCAGCTGATGCGGGAAAAACAAAAAAAAACAGTTGCAGCAACCGAGATTGAAGTGAACCGATAGCGCTACAAAGAGCGCCCAACAAAAATTAATAATAAAACTGTGCGCTGCGTCGCATAATTTTTTTAATGCACTGCGATGCATATTTTTTTTCTATAAATTATAAAACAAACTATGTAAAATTGTGCGGCATTAAAGCTGTTCAATTAGAGTGTGGCCTGAAAACCACACGCAAAACTAGGCAGGGATATATGTAAAAAAAAAAAAAAGTAATATACATTCATTTATCCTATAAGACAAAAATGTTCACTAATAAGGCTGCAAAAGTGTTGGAGAAGCAGGCAGAGTTACATACCAGGTTAAGGCAGTTAGAACCACTAGATCCTAGAAGCATAACTGGCAAAGTTGTAGAGGAAGTAAAAGAGATAAGGAATCAATGGATACCTAATAACAAAAAATTGATCCAGTCTGCTCCAAATTTCGAGCATGATTATTTCAGAAATAAAATACATGAAGATGTTTTAACGATAGTTGCCAAAATTATAGCCATAGGAGAGTCAGAAAAACCAGGCACTAGTAAGTCGGTGTGCGTTGAAGCGGAGGCAAACATGTCAGAGATAGTTGATGATAGCATAGGAGAGTCGCCCGGGAATGCGACCTCCAGTAATGAAAACTCTAAGGTTAACCAGGAGATAATTATGGATAGAGTCCGACAGCTCCAGGAATATTTGGAGGTAGTAGAGTTGAAGTCAACAGGCAATGGGACATGGACATTATATATTAATAAAATTAACTATTTGTGGGAGAAAGTACAGGCATGTCAAGTAATAACAAGTGATGCAAAATAAAAAAAATATTATGGATGATTTACAATTTGATGTCCGAAATTCATTGTCAATGCTAGAAATGAAATTGAACAATAATGAAAATTGTAAGAGTGAGAATGTTACCGTGAGAGGCGAACTGCCGGTGTTACCAAAGATTCAGGTACCCACATTTTCTGGAGAGGCTAGAGAATGGGACCTGTTTGTAGAATTGTTTACAGAATTAATTGAAAAAAGAGAAGATTTAAGTCTTGCTCTTAAATTTAATTATTTAAAATCCGCGTTAAAGGGCGAAGCAAAGAGCATGGTAGCTCATTTATTGTCAGGTTCAGCTGACAATTATAGTGCCGCTTGGGAACTGTTAACCAAGCGGTATGAAAATAATCGGAGGGTATTTTCCGAACAGTTAAATCGGATCGTTGATTTACCGATGATCGACAATGAGTCCGCAAAAAGTATAAAGGGAGTGATTGACATAGTTAATGAGTCAGTGCACTTAATTAAAATTAAAACAAATTTGTCCGATGAAGTGGACATAATATTTGCACAAATACTACTTAGGAAATTTGACAGAGATACTCTACAATTATATGAGAGTCAAATTAGAAAATCAAGGCAGATACAATTGCTATCTGATGTCATGGAATACTTGGAGCAAAGATATTGTTCGCTAAGTGCCATGAGCAAAGAAGAGAAAAAACCGTTACAGAAAACGTCGGGTTCGGTGTTCCAAGACAATTGTCCGATTTGCAAAGTTGCAGGGCATAAGGCGTATAAGTGCTATAAATTTAAAGGTTTGACACCTATGGAAAGGTATGAAATGGCCAAAAAAGTACAGATTTGCAGAAGATGCTTGAACCATTCAAGCAATAACGTATGCACAAATGAAATGGTCTGTTCATTGTGTAGTAAGGGACACCATACCTTACTCCATTTTGAAGAAAAACAGGAGAGAGTTAATACTTGTGTAACGGCACAATCAACACTGTTGGCTACAGCTCTAATACAAGTAAAAAATGTAAATGGAGGATATAAGACTCTAAGAGCCCTTATTGATAGTGGTTCACAGAGTACCATTTTGTCTGAAAAGGCGGCTCAAATACTAAATTTACATAAAATTAAACAATATACAGAAATAAGTGGCGTGTCATCAATAAAATCCAAAAAATCAAAATATAAGGTAAAAATAGATGTGAGGACGCGGAATCCACGGGATAAACTTCTTAAGGTTGAGGCAATTGTATTGCCAAAGTTAATAAAAAGCTCTTCCATTAAAAAGGGTAAGCGTGGATATGTCAAAATGGCAATCCTACGTACTGGCTGATCCTATCTTTAATAAACCTGGTAAGGTTGATATAATAATGGGGGTAAACGTATACACCCAAATCATAAAAGAAGGAGTTACAAAGATTGATGGCCTACTAGGTCAAAATACTCAATTTGGTTGGATCGTCTCGGGATGCAACAAATCAAAAAGTAATAAATCTGTAGTCGCAACAACAATAGATGTCACAGGTTTAAAAAAGCGTTGGGAAAAGAAGAAGAATGGTAATAGTGAGGATAAATACAAGACATGTCAAAACAAACTCAACCACAAAACTCAAGATCCGCACTTGACTCCCCCGGCAGGACCTCACCTTAGAGGTAACATAAAAGCTGAGGTAAAAGAAATAATTTTTGAAAGTAAAAAAGAAATAAGTTTATGTCCCCCGGCAGGACCTCACTTTGGAGGTAAAGTAAAATGTGGGGAAGAAAAAGTATATATCCCAGAGCCAGTACAAAATGAAAATCTTCAGATGGCAAACGGTAAATTAAATAATGATCATTTAAAAAATAGTGTTATAATAAATTCAGGTAACAAATTGTCCGAGTCTATAGTACAAAAAAGGCAGATATTGCAAAATGTTCAAAAAGGGGCAACATTTAAACAGAATAAACGCTCAAAGGTCAGCTATCAGCGAAATGTCAAAACGGTGGAGCAAAAGCCGAGAGGTAGAAGTTGTTGGTCTCCAAAGTCTCCACCGTATAAAAAGGCTAGAAGTCAGCACAGTAATACACATCAGGAGTGGGTAGATATCCCGAAACAAAAATTGTTAAGCATCGGGCGATATTAGTAAACAAATTCGGTAAATCATACAAAATAATAGGAAGTCAGTTTATAAGAAGGATAACATTGATTTGCTAGGGTTAACTTCTCTCATGTAGCTCGTCATGCTTCTTTAACAAGAGTTATCTTACTAATGACAATATTAAAATTAATTTGTATAAGACAACTAACTATTTAAATCAAAAACCAAAACGTCACATTTGGCGGCCCTTTGGCAGAATGTTTAAGAATAAACATCGCGTTCATCTGAAATGGCTTCACCAAATCAGATTGAACAACGAAATACACAAAACATACAAGAAAAATAAGTCATAAAGATTCCTATGACAATTATTGCTTAATTCCAAAAACAAAAATAGCTGATACAAATTCATATTTCAAGTATGGCTCAAAAACCAAACAAAACATGCATCCACACTCTGTGGAAAACACTTAAGATTGTAACAGCGGCGCGGTATCAAGTAACCGACGCTGAGCATGAAATATAAACATTAGAGTAAGCATTTTTAAGAACAATTGTCGCCTCTTAGAGTCTAAGAATTCTTTGATGTACACAAGACGTTTGTTAATAAAATCAGTTCATATTTTGAATTCAACGAATGAAGATTGGGTTATTCTTCTCCTCCGGAATCCCTATTCAGACCGAGATCAAAAGTCTGCTCAAAATCCAGCCTGGAACATTGGAGATTTCTGGTTGAGATGTACCGTTGGCCGATTCAGATCTCATAGCAGATGCAACGGTAGCCAGCCGTCTGACAGTGCGCCATCCTGCGGATCAAGTAGTGAAATCCTAGATAACTGCAGGCCGCTGACGTTCAATCTCCAGAGGGGACACAAACGAAAAGGCCAAGGGCACGAAAAACCCGCGAATGTTAAACGGTAAGTGCGATGAGAGTGAAACGTGCGCCTGTCTGTGTAAACAAAAAAATGCACTTCACAGGAACTTTGCGCGGAACTCTGTGCAAATATCCACAGGAATTCAATTTGTTAGCACCTCATCCTACTGACATTGCGTCTAATAACCAAAGTCAAAAGGAGATGTATGGTTGGGAAGGAATTGTTTTTTGTTTTTGTTTTTTTCTAATATAGAAAAACTTTGCATTTGGGCCTTAAATAGTTTTGCCTTGTATGTCTCAAACTTGATAAATAAAATGTCGAAAATTAAAAGCATTAAACTATTCACTTTGCCTTGGACAAACTAAGAAATTCGAGTTCCCAAAGGCAGAATCTCTTCATGGGTTAGCCAGAATAGGGAAAACTCCTCAGGGTAACAGAACAGACAGGTCCAAAAAAAGAACGAAATGAACCTAACCGACCTACCCGGCGTCCTAATAATGGCAAAGAATCTTTCCAAAAACGGGTGAGGAAAATGGTTGGTCAGCTAGCTTCTTGGGTTAGGCGGACAATTCCTAGGCTCCTCTTGTGCTGCTGTTGCCTTTGTGTCGGCGGGGCCTGCAAGTGAAGTGTATGTGTGATTCATTTGGAAAATTTGGCAACTTTAGTTTAGTATTTGACATCCGGTCCATTTGGTCAATGGTGTGGGCCTGAGAGCAATCAGACACATGTTCACCGAGTTCTTGTTGTTGTTGCCAAAAAGTTGATTTCTCTTTTGACCCATTATGAAATTGCTCTGGCAAATTTTTTGCATAAACAAAATATAAAACAAACATAAAAAGGCTGACCTTTTGCCCATTCAGAGATACACATATGTAGATGTATGTATGTACATACAGTCGGAGACAAAAACTTTTAGGTCACGTCATAAACACAGAAGGAATCAAACCAAACCCAGACAAAGTCAAAGCCAAACCCCGAAAGAAATAAAATCATTTTTAGGCTTATGCGAATTCTTCCGTAAATTCATTCCAAATTTTTCACATATTGCTAGGCCTTTTACTCTTGGATTAAAGAAAGGAGCTAAGATTAACATTATTTCATCCTTTAAAAAATTAAAATGCCTCCACTGATGCTAGCTAATATAGCTTTAGATGCGTTCATCTCACAGGAACATAGACCTATTTCATATGCTAGTAGAACACTAAACGAACTTGAACTTAACTATTCAATTTGATTACAAAATACAATGCTTACCAGAAAATACTTACCTCTGAATTGCTACAATGCAACAATAAGTGCAACGAAAATAAAGTCAACGTTACTCACTATTTTCACAAAAAGAAGATAGGAATATCATTTGTAGAAATGACCAATCAGTTTGTTAAAGAAATTATTAGGGGTTACCTATTTACGCGCTTTACATTCAAAACGACACAGATTTTCAAATACTCCAATAAGCCTATCTTGAAATAATTAGTTCAGACAGCCAAACAAAAACATTAAGAACCACTTATAAATTAAGAGACATTCCTACTTATGCAGAATTTAAAGAAATTATTCTTAAAAACCATAATCACTACTTCATCCAGGTATCACAAAAACTCAAAACGAAGATAGGAATATCATTTGTAGAAATGACCAATCAGTTTGCTAAAGAAATTATTAGGGGTTACCTATTTACGCACTTTACATTCAAAACGACACAGATTTTCAAATACTCCAAGAAGCCTATCTTGAAAAAAACCATAATCACTACTTTATGCAGGTATCACTAAAACTCAAAACTGGTTAAAAGAAAAATACTATTATCCAGACTGTCAAAATCTAATTCAAAACTTCATTAATGAATGCCATATATGCAATACCAAATTAGCTTTTGAAACCACCCCAGAGATATTTAACGCTAGAGAAAAATACGTGATGGATTTCTATTTAATCGGCAATCAACAATTTTTATCTTGTATAGATTTTTATTCAAAGTAGGCGACTTTATTTGAAGTTAAAAGTCGAGATTGGCTTGAACCAAAAGAGGCAATCACAAAAATCTTTAACAATATTCTGTCCACATTCAGTGTTTATGCCCAAACGGGCAACACAAGGGTTAAGGGAGGCGGGAGCTTTCACCAAAAGAGGCAATCACAAAAATCTTCAACAATATTCTGTCCACATTCAGTGTTTATGCCCAAACGGGCAACACAAGGGTTAAGGGAGGCGGGAGCTTTCACCTCGCGCCGCTCTCCCGATGATGCCCATCGCTCTCCCCACAAAAGAACTCCACACACTTCGCTCCAAGCGGGGCTTGGTGCCCTACTCTTAATTAAGCTAGGTTTAGTGTCAAACTTAAAAGTGAATAAAACGCAACATTGAATTGAGAGTGCGGCATTACCCAATTTCTTTGAAGGAAGACATTTAAAGGAAAATTAATTTAGCTGCCTACTTAGGAAATTCAACTACGAAACCCTACGGAAACATTGGTCCTTCAAGCCGGATACCAAGATCCTCTCGAAACTTTTGCATCGGTGGAATTTCATACATATTTCAAGCTAAGTAATTTTTTCAAATTATTTGTATGTATATGAGTACATGTACATGCCTCCAGCATCCGTACCCATACTCACACACATAAAATTGTTTCCCTTGATTTTTCCTAATCAAAGTAAAATTACTTTCTTGCAATTTTCTTCCTCCTCAAAGGGGAGAATATTTTGGTCCCCAATTTTTTTCATACATATATGTGGGACTAGGTTCCGATTTCGTAGAAATAAGTAGTCCCGTTTGATTTATGTTTAGTTATATGATAATAGGTTTTATTTTAGATTGAATTTAAACCGGCTCGAGGTCAATCTTACAAAAGAAGATTATTTCAAAGGTAACACACAAAAGGGTGAGCAGGTTGTCTGTATAGCTATTTCAAGAACTACCAAGTTCTATCATCAGCAGACTTTGCTAAAGAACTCCAGAATTGCAATAGCCATACCATGTCTTCAACGCTAAAACTAGTTGGGAATTACATTGCCAACTAAATGAAGCGAAAAAAGCTGGCGAAGCCTACAATACCGAAGACCACCTTTTGTGCATTACCCTTAGGCGCTATGAAATATTAGTGTAAGAGCTTCGCCCTTAACAAACTAAATTCAAGACCTGTTTCTTTTTATACACGGTATATTGTACCATATAGAAAAAGGGGTTTTTTTTGGAATAAAATTCCAAAAAATAACGGCGTGCCTTCCGTTAGTGTTATCTGGTTAGAGATTGCGACCTATTGAAATTTAAATTGAATTTAAACCGGCTCGAGGTCAATCTTACAAAAGAAGATTATTTCAAAGGTAACACACAAAAGGGTGAGCAGGTTGTCTGTATAGCTATTTCAAGAACTACCAATTTCTATCATCAGCAGACTTTGCTAAAGAACTCCAGAATTGCAATAGCCATACCATGTCTTCAACGCTAAAACTAGTTGGGAATTACATTGCCAACTAAATGAAGCGAAAAAAGCTGGCGAAGCCTACAATACCGAAGACCACCTTTTGTGCATTACCCTTAGGCGCTATGAAATATTAGTGTAAGAGCTTCGCCCTTAACAAACTAAATTCAAGACCTGTTTCTTTTTATACACGGTATATTGTACCATATAGAAAAAGGGGTTTTTTTGGAATAAAATTCCAAAAATAACGGCGTGCCTTCCGTTAGTGTTATCTGGTTAGAGATTGCGACCTATTGAAATTTAAATTGAATTTAAACCGGCTCGAGGTCAATCTTACAAAAGAAGATTATTTCAAAGGTAACACACAAAAGGGTGAGCAGGTTGTCTGTATAGCTATTTCAAGAACTACCAAGTTCTATCATCAGCAGACTTTGCTAAAGAACTCCAGAATTGCAATAGCCATACCATGTCTTCAACGCTAAAACTAGTTGGGAATTACATTGCCAACTAAATGAAGCGAAAAAAGCTGGCGAAGCCTACAATACCGAAGACCACCTTTTGTGCATTACCCTTAGGCGCTATGAAATATTAGTGTAAGAGCTTCGCCCTTAACAAACTAAATTCAAGACCTGTTTCTTTTTATACACGGTATATTGTACCATATAGAAAAAGGGGTTTTTTTGGAATAAAATTCCAAAAATAACGGCGTGCCTTCCGTTAGTGTTATCTGGTTAGAGATTGCGACCTATTGAAATTTAAATTGAATTTAAACCGGCTCGAGGTCAATCTTACAAAAGAAGATTATTTCAAAGGTAACACACAAAAGGGTGAGCAGGTTGTCTGTATAGCTATTTCAAGAACTACCAATTTCTATCATCAGCAGACTTTGCTAAAGAACTCCAGAATTGCAATAGCCATACCATGTCTTCAACGCTAAAACTAGTTGGGAATTACATTGCCAACTAAATGAAGCGAAAAAGCTGGCGAAGCCTACAATACCGAAGACCACCTTTTGTGCATTACCCTTAGGCGCTATGAAATATTAGTGTAAGAGCTTCGCCCTTAACAAACTAAATTCAAGACCTGTTTCTTTTTATACACGGTATATTGTACCATATAGAAAAAGGGGTTTTTTTGGAATAAAATTCCAAAAATAACGGCGTGCCTTCCGTTAGTGTTATCTGGTTAGAGATTGCGACCTATTGAAATTTAAATTGAATTTAAACCGGCTCGAGGTCAATCTTACAAAAGAAGATTATTTCAAAGGTAACACACAAAAGGGTGAGCAGGTTGTCTGTATAGCTATTTCAAGAACTACCAAGTTCTATCATCAGCAGACTTTGCTAAAGAACTCCAGAATTGCAATAGCCATACCATGTCTTCAACGCTAAAACTAGTTGGGAATTACATTGCCAACTAAATGAAGCGAAAAAAGCTGGCGAAGCCTACAATACCGAAGACCACCTTTTGTGCATTACCCTTAGGCGCTATGAAATATTAGTGTAAGAGCTTCGCCCTTAACAAACTAAATTCAAGACCTGTTTCTTTTTATACACGGTATATTGTACCATATAGAAAAGGGGTTTTTTTGGAATAAAATTCCAAAAATAACGGCGTGCCTTCCGTTAGTGTTATCTGGTTAGAGATTGCGACCTATTGAAATTTAAATTGAATTTAAACCGGCTCGAGGTCAATCTTACAAAAGAAGATTATTTCAAAGGTAACACACAAAAGGGTGAGCAGGTTGTCTGTATAGCTATTTCAAGAACTACCAAGTTCTATCATCAGCAGACTTTGCTAAAGAACTCCAGAATTGCAATAGCCATACCATGTCTTCAACGCTAAAACTAGTTGGGAATTACATTGCCAACTAAATGAAGCGAAAAAGCTGGCGAAGCCTACAATACCGAAGACCAACTTTTGTGCATTACCCTTAGGCGCTATGAAATATTAGTGTAAGAGCTTCGCCCTTAACAAACTAAATTCAAGACCTGTTTCTTTTTATACACGGTATATTGTACCATATAGAAAAAGGGGTTTTTTTGGAATAAAATTCCAAAAATAACGGCGTGCCTTCCGTTAGTGTTATCTGGTTAGAGATTGCGACCTATTGAAATTTAAATTGAATTTAAACCGGCTCGAGGTCATTTTTTTGAATAAAAAAAACCCTTTTTCTATATGGTACAATATACCGTGTATAAAAAGAAACAGGTCTTGAATTTAGTTTGTTAAGGGCGAAGCTCTTACACTAATATTTCATAGCGCCTAAGGGTAATGCACAAAAGGTGGTCTTCGGTATTGTAGGCTTCGCCAGCTTTTCTTTTTCATTTAGTTGGCAATGTAATTCCCAACTAGTTTTAGCGTTGAAGACATGGTATGGCTATTGCAATTCTGGAGTTCTTTAGCAAAGTCTGCTGATGATAGAACTTGGTAGTTCTTGAAATAGCTATACAGACAACCTGCTCACCCTTTTTTGTGTGTTACCTTTGAAATAATCTTCTTTTGTAAGATTGACCTCGAGCCGGTTTAAATTCAATTTAAATTTCAATAGGTCGCAATCTCTAACCAGGTTTTATTTTAGATTATAATTAGGTTTTAGTAACTATAATAATGAATTGAATGGTAATTGTTTCGCCTTTAGGGTTTTACACGTCTTTCGTCTTTAACACTTCTTTACATCTTTTAATAAACTTCTTTACTTCTTTTTCGTCTTTAATACTTCTTTAATACACGTGTTCTCGTCGTTGGCTCGTCTTAAAAAGTTCTTCTTCCTCGTCTCGTAGCAGCATTGCCACATCGTCGTTTTTGTGATTCGCTTGCCACCTCGTCTCATATAGATCGCTTGCCACATCGTCTCATATAGATCGCTTGCCATGCCGTCATCTAACAGCTGTTTGAGGTGGTTTGGACATTCGGCGTTGCCAATCCAACCCCACATCCGGCCGTCCTGACTAAGCATTCGGCCCGAATACGCCGTTTTCATCATCATCATAGTCTGTTGACCATAGCTTCATATATTCAGCACACGTTGACGTGTTCTTCGGACCTTCTGAACTTCCCATCTTTAGTACATAGTATGCATTGTTTTGCTTTACTTTAACAATTTGGTATGGTTTCATCATTAATTATTTTTTTAGCTGATCGTCGTCTTTGGTCCGCATCTTTACTCCTATTAGCAGCTCGAAAGGTGTGGAATTAATACTTCTAGCATATGTGGAATTAATTGCTTGTTGGACTCTGGATACGTGTTTGTACCATTTAGTTGGATCGTCGATGCTGAGCTTAGATAGTACTGAAATTATAGTTGCAATCAACCTCTCAACTTGTCCGTTTACTCGGGGTAGACCAGTTGTCGTTTTCAACAATTTAATGTTTTCATCTAACTCTGTGCAGACAGCTTTGCTGTAACTTCGTTTGCAGTTGTTGACTTCGTCGGATAAAGCCAACAGAATTTAGTGAATGAGTCAATTACGGCTAGGATATGCTTATAATTCTTATGCGTCGAGTCAAGGGGACCCAAAAAATCTACATGATATGTGTGCAACGGGACGTCTTCTTTTGCAGTGGATGTAGCAGACCTTCCTGCTTACCTCTTTTGCGATTACCCATGATACACGGTATACAGCAGCTGATGTATTTTTCGATTTTATCCTCGATGTTTGGTATATAATAATCCTTGCAAATCAACTCCTTAGTTTTTTTGATTGCGAAGTGACCTCTGTCATGTGCTCAGCCAATTATTTGTTTCTGCATACTGTTTGGTACTACAATTAATTCGACGTCATTTACAAGCTTGTACAAAATATCTGACTTCAAAACATAGTTGTCATAGGGCTGCTTTTTATCGGTAAGTACTTTAAGTTGTTCATCTTGCATTTGAGCTTGCTTCAACCCGATACTCATACTATCTTCAGTTATTGTCAATATTGGATATCTACTCAGGGCGTCTACATGCTTCATACGTGTTCCAGGACGATGTTCAACTTTGAAATTATACTCTTGTAGAAATACGACCCAACGTGCAACTCTTGTGCACAAACTTTGCTTATCAAGTGTCTTCGTAAAAGCATTGCAGTCAGTTATCAAACGAAAATTGATTCCTAAAAAGTAAACTCTAAACTTGTTCAAGGCCTCGATGACTGCTAGAACTTCCAGCTCATAACTCGAATACTTGCGCTGTGCATCTGTAGTCTTCTTACTCATAAAATAAACAGGGTGTAATTCGTCGTCTTCATCTGATTTTTGCAATAGGACAGCACCAAATCCATCTATTGTAGCATCTGTATGAACTTCGGTTTCGTACTTCTGGTTATATATCTTTAAAACTGGATTTTCGGTCAACTTCTTCTATGATAAATTGATAGCATGCTCTTCTGCTGCACCTAGATAGAATTTATTATTGGATTTCAACAAGTCTGTTAATGGCTTTGCAATGATTGCGTAGTTGGGTATAAATTTTCTGAAATACCCACTAAAATCCAAAAAACTTTGCAATTGCTTAGGTGTCTGAGGAATTTTGAATTTAGAAACAGCTTCAATCTTTTCGGTTGTTGGATACAACATCTGGTTTTCAATAATATGTCCTAAGAATTGGATTCGTCTTTTCAAAAAATGACACTTCTTAATGTTGAGTTCCAGTCCATAATCTTTGCAGGTAGTAATGATTTCTTTTAAATTTAAAACAGCTTCTTTTTCATCTTTTCCTGGAATTATTACGTCGTAGGGAAGTGCAATTCCTCGGCTAGTAAGGGTCGAAATATTGCGTTAATGTGCCGTTGAAACACACCAGGCGAATTGAGAGCCCAAAAGGTACTTTCTTAAATTGAAATTGGCCATTCTGAGTGACAAACGATGTGTACTTCTTACTTGATTCGGCCACTGGTACGTGAAAAATCCGTTTTTCAGATCTATTGTACTGAATACCTTTGCATCTTGGAGTCTATCAAGTTGGTCTTCAATAAGAGGCAGGGGAAAACGATCTTTTACAATTACCTTATTGATGCGTCTAAAATCAATACAAAGTCTCGGTGAGCCGTCACGCTGTTTGACAAGGACTACAGGACTTGCAAACTCTGAATTAGATTCTTTAATTATATCGTTGTTTATCCACTCATCTATTTGTTCGTCGACTATTTTGGCTTCTTGAAAACGGTAGTCTGCGCGGACGCTATGTTCATTTCGATTTGGGTAGACTTTGTTTTAACAGGCTTATAGTTTTCAATTAATTCTCAAACTTCAATTTTAGCTTTTTCATCCGCAGCTTGATCTATATTTATTTCGTCATTATTCGCGATAGCTTCAATTTTCATTATATTCAATTCAAAAATCTCGATCTCATTCTCGACATAACGATTAAAAATTAATTCGGCAAGAAGGCAAATCTGTTCACCAATGATTATTTTAATATCCATACACTTCATCGGAACAACATAAAAGTCAAGAACATAGTCATCATTATCGATTTTAATTGATTTTTCGAAATGTCCAATTGGTCTAATTATATTCTCATCACGATCACCGCCAAATCCAATAAGACTTACACCACACGACAAAAGTTTTTGGTCACTTAGTTCTTTGAATAAGTCTTCGCGCATAACATTGAATTTGCTGCCTGTATCAAATAAAGCCGAACAATTTATATTCTCTATTAACACTGTTTTACTCCTAATTTTACTTTGACATTGTAGAGTATACGCATTCACCTATTGTTCATATTTATATTCAACTTGACTGCAATTAGTGGCAATATGCCCAAATTGGTTACACTTAAAACATTTTCGACCTTTTGTCTTTATTGCTGCAATCACTTGCTATATGGCCTTTATGTCCACAACTATAACAGCTGACTTCTTTATTTTTGGATATTACGTTACTTGGCATATTTTCGATACGGTCTGCCTGAACTCGCTTAATAGTGCATTTTTGAGTATTGACCAAGAATTAATACCTCTTTCACTGAAAACAAATAGCTTGGCATTGCCTCTTAGCGACTTTTTTGCAAAAACTAATTTCTGAAGGTCATTAAAGTCCGTCAAAAGAGTCTGATCTTCGAATTCTGAAAGCCATTCCTCAATTCCAATTGAATTTGTTCCATCGAATGTTGTAATTTGTCCTCTATGTCACGAAAATTCATACCAAAACGCATAGAAATGTCACCGTAACGTTTTTCGTCTCCACTGTTTTTTTTACATCTTTGTGAATTCTCTTTCTCTTTCTGTTCAACGTTTTCTTCTGCATCATTGTACACACTACTGTGAGCGGCACTTTCGTTACCCTCTTGGTCGTCGAATTCGTCGCTGCTTTCGTCGTTGCGCTCTTCGTTTTCACAAAACAAACTGCGAAGTTCGTGGAATATATGTGACTGCAAATTCTCTACGTCGTGCTCAATACCGAGTATGCTACATATAGAAACGAGATCACGTTCTGACAAGTTCTGTTCAACGTATATTTTCTTGCTTTCGTATTGCGCGTCATTCTCATCGAAGCTGAATCCAGAAAATTCTCTTTAACCGCTGCCGATTATTTCTGTCTCCCTCTCGCTAATATACAAATTTATGCAAAGCAGTAATGCTTGCTTTACTGGCACTAGCAATTTTAGCATTAATGAAATTTTTTAAACACGGCATTTTGGTTATGATGGGGAAAAAATTGGGTTATTTTTTACAGCATTTATATACTATTAGTCACTTTTTCCTTTCACTTCTTTATACTTTTTTTTTTTTTTATAACAATCTTTTCACAGTTAGCAATATTTTCACAGTTTTCTTTTCACAATTCACTTTTCAGCATTCTCTTTTCACTATTCTCTTTTTACCGATCGCGGACGAGCGCCCAATTTTGTGGGACTAGGTTTCGAATCCGTAGAAATAAGTAGTCCCGTTTGATTTATATTTAGTTATATGAGAATAGGTTTTATTTTAGATTATAATTAGGTTTTAGTAACTATAATAATGAATTGAATGGTAATTGTTTCGCCTTTAGGGTTTTACACGTCTTTCGTCTTTAACACTTCTTTACTTCTTTTTAATAAACTTCTTTACTTCTTTTTCGTCTTTAATACTTCTTTAATATACGTGTTCTCGTCGTTGGCTCGTCTTTAAAAGTTCTTCTTCCTCGTCTCGTAGCAGTATTGCCACAATCGTCTTCATATAGATCGCTTGCCACACCGTCTCATATAGATCGCTTGCCATGCCGTCGTCTAACAGCTGTTTGAGGTGGTTTGGCCATTCGGCGTTGCCAATCCAACCTCACATATATATAGTAATATATCCGCCGCTCCATCCACTCACACCACTCAATTTCCCACTCCAATCACCCACACAACTTGATCCCCCCTTTAGTCTAGAAAACAGCGGATGTTTACTGCAACCGAGACTAAACAAAAATCCTATAAACAAATGTCCCCAAAAAATCTTCCAAGCGTGAGAACGCTTAGTAAGCAAAAAATCAATAATCCAATCAAAATTCAGATCCCTTGTCACCAGATCAAAAGCTCCCAATACTAATATTAGAAGCTTTTTAACCGAACTTTAATCACATCTGTATGAATAATCATAAGTTAGTTCTTAAGACGCTTTGTTTCAATAAAGATCGTTTTTGAGTCTCACCAATCCATATTTTTTTTAATTAATAAAAGAATTGGATTTATAACTGGCGCAGTCGGTAGGATAAAACGAAATAATTTAGTGCGTGCAAAACTTTGTGTATAAGCGACCGTTACGGATATCGAATCGAAGGTTGCGTTATTACGCAAAACTTTTTGTATCATTAAATAAATTGTGCGAAACTTGTGCCAAGCCACCGCTACAGATATCAAATCAGGTTGGCCCGTGATCAAGACTTTTTGTGCTAAAAACAAGTAAAGGAGCTGTAAGCAACTAAAGCACAAAGCCCTCGAAAATTTTTTTCGTTTTATCCGCAAAAGAACCTTTTGTGCAGTCAAAAGCGCGACATCGAATCTTGAAGTTCTAAATATATTCTAATCCAAGATGACACTGGAACTATCAGCGAGATGCGGGCCGCCATCATCAGCGAATATAAGGTACAAACGCCTTATGAAGAGCTACTACGACGGCTATACCATACTTCCTTTGAAGGAAACCTTCGTAAGTTTATTGAAGATTTAGAACATAAGTCTTTTACCACAGAGAATCCCAAAACTAACAATCAAAGTAATTCAGGAAATTCGAATTACAAATCAAACCAAAACAATTCAGGTCAGAACTATTATAAGCAAAACCACCAATACAATAATTCAAATCATACCAATTCCCAAAATAACCAACAGCTTCGAGAAGAATTTCAACAAAATCTTAATCAGGGCAGACAAGAAAATCCCCTTAATTATCAGATTCAGAATCAACCTCAGAATCAAAACCCTGTGGTAAATCAACCCACTAAAAGGGAAAGAGAGAGTACCAGCGGTCAGAGTAAAATGGAATGGTCCGAAAATTTCCATCAATCAGCCTCGGATCAGATAGCTCAGACAGAACAGTTGGATCAAATAGATCAACCGAACACCTCCAATCAAATCCTTATGTCCAACTAAAAATCAAAAACATTCCTTTAAAGTGCGTTATAGATACAGGCTCTCCAATAAATATTATCAACGAAAATTATTTCAATTTTCCAGAAACATCAGAAAATTTAAATGTTCAAACAATAAAAGGAATAATTGAGCTTAACAAAAGCGTATCTTTTGCACCAAGCAAACTTTGCCCAAACCATAAAAAATTTTATTGCCATAAATTTTTATCAACATATGACATACTATTAGGAAGAAAATATCTCAAAGCATGTCAGGCCGTTATTAAATACGAAGAAAATAGTGTAACGTTATCAAACCACAAATTCTATTTCAAATACACCAATAAAGAAGAAAAAGAAGAATCAATACCTTATCCTCCCCCAGAGTTCGAATATGAAGCATTCGCACATGAAATAAATAACGGTATCGAGGAAAGAAACGAATTTAGACTTGATCATTTAAATTCAGAAGAAATAGAAATGTTAAAGAAAATATTGCATGAATTTAGCGATATCCAGTATAGGAAAGGTGAAATACAAGGTACAATAAAACACAACATCAGAACTAAACACGAAGACCCAATTTACAAACACCCAAACAAATACCCACAAAAAGTTCTTATCATGCCCGAGAGTTCAATGAATGCTGAACAACGCACTATATAGTAGATGCACAACAGCAAACCAAGCAGCCACGGAGAGTGAGCTTACTGACTCTCTCTCTTTCTCTCCCTCTCCTTGGCATAGGTCAGTTTCGAGCAGATTTTATTCAACAGACTACAAAATATCACATTATATATGTAAATATATAGAGAACTCAGGCAAAGGTCTTGAGGACCACATGACGATTAATGGGCAGCCAGCAAGAGAAGACTCGGTTAGCCCAGACGCACACATCCGATTCGGCCTCATTGTGATCGATGCACTTCTCCAGACCATGACGCACAGACTCCAGATCTTTGGAATTTTTTGGCAGTGAATTGACTTATGATGGCCTTCTCATTGAAACCTTTGTTTTCGGTGAACAGGCCAAGTTTCTCCACAAAACACTTTACATAGCAATTGGTCCGTCTATGGGCGGGAAATTCGTAATTCAAATATTTCTCGTAAATGTCATCGGGCACATAAAATTCCTCACGGCACTCCTCGAATGCTTTTTCGGCATCATCGTGTGTGCGTAATTGAAATTTGGCTGAAGTCTTTGACAAAACAGAGGAATTTGAGTGGTAGTTCGTTAGTTAGTTAGCTAGTTGCTTAGTTACCTGGGCCACGGCTACAACAGCAATCACAATGAACAGAAGTGTATAAGATTTCATGTCTCTTCCGACTCTTCGATTGGTTTCTTGCAGGGCTCGCGTGCGAATGTGTCGAGGTAGCCAGCCAGCTTTAAGATTTTTCATAATTTTTTTATAAAAGTCAGTTTGCTCTTAAAAAACCAAAAACCAGAGGGCCGGGGCTAACTTTGACCGCGTCAAAGTTTGTATACCCTTGCAACTTTTTTGGTAACTCTTTCCTTACCTATTAGCCATCAATGTGGAAGAACGTTTTATCTAAAAAGGCTTATGCATGCGAAAGAAAGGCCTTCAGTCATAGGAAATAAGGAAGATATTGATCATAGTCACTGTTTTTCACCGATCGTTCCTATGGGAGCTATATGATATAGTCACCCGATCTTTATCAAATTTGTCAAAGTCATTAACAGATATATTAAACTAACAAATGTTCAATTTGAAAGCAATCGCGTTAAAAGTAACGCAGTTATTTACAAAAGTCACTGTTTTCGACCGATCGTTCCTATGGGAGCTATATGATATAGTCGCCCGATCTTGATCAAATTTGGCACAGTAGTAAATAGGCGTAATACACTCTTAAATATTAAGTTTCACGATAAAAGAACAGAAAATAACGAAGTTATTGAGAAAAGTCACTGTTTGTGACTTTGGGGTTTGTATGGGTGCTATATGATATAGTGGTCCGATCCGGCTGAATCCGAGATATACAACCCCAAAAATTTCAGCTCTGTAGCTCTTACGAGGAGTTTGCGTTGATCCAGACGGACGGACGGACGGACGGACATGGCTATTTGAACTCGTCTCGATCAAGAATATATATACTTTGTATGGTAGGAGATGCTTCGTTCTATGCGTTGCACACTTCTGACCAAAATTAATATACCCTTTTTGCAAGGGTATAATTATTTCCTATGATTGTAGGTCTTTCCTTCGCAAGCATAAGCCTTTTTAGATAAAACGTTCTTCCACATTGAAGGCTAATAGGTAAGGATACAGTTACCAAAAAATTTGCAAGGGTATACAAACTTTGACGCGGTCGAAGTTAGCCCCGGCCCTCTGGTTTTCTTTTGCACTTTACTCTTAATCACCATATGTTATGCGCCCTAGCGGTAAAAAGGTAAAAGTGATAAAAGGAATACACTTACATTTTGGAAAGTCCACCGATGAAGGCCTTCAGCAGCTGGATCATGTGCCTGTTTTGATGTTTTTAAATATACTTTTTATGGTTTTGTTTTAACGAATTATACGAATTATATATGCTTAATACCGACACACAAACTCACAATAAAAAAATTGACTCTAAAATAGGTGTGCTGAAAAAGGGTATCTTTCTATCCGTTTTAGATTTGACAATTTTAATTGCAATAAAAATTTTCGTTTCTTCTGCAATTACAATTTTTTTCGTTTACAACCCCGACAACTAATATTAATTTTTTTTTTTTTTTGCTAACAATTTTTGTAACTGAGTATGTTTATTTCAAATTTTCTGTATGACCACTTTATAATTTTCTCTCCTTTTACACACAACTTTTCGCCTTGTGACAGCTAACAATTCAAACCGGCCAAACTATGACGTCACTGTTGACTTATGTTTAAAACCAGCGATTTAATTTTCTCCTTCTGTAGAGTTTGGTTGAATTGTCGTCTTGGCCATGTGGTGTTGGTGTTAAATTTTTCCTAGATCAAATAATGTGATTTTAGACGAATGTCAAAAAAAAATTCCTAGTCGACATACCTGTGAAATGAATATAATGTGGAGGCTGAATAACCTATGGTTATAGGGTTCACCACGAGGTCTTTAGGTTAGGCTTACGCCTCCTATGCCTCTAGGTCGATATTGGTATCCAAAAAATTTAATTATTCCAGCTGCCTTTTACTTTTTAGCTTGTTGCTGGGCTTAACCCGAGTGAATTTATTTATTTGGTGATTTTCACAAGAAAAATATTTTAACTGTTCACTTTATTATTCGGGGAACGAAAGCAATTCGTCGTTAAGCCAGAATAATGAAAAGAGGTGGAAGTGTGCTTGGAAGGTTCTTATATACCCTTTCCCTTCTATTCTCAAAGCCTTCCCTTTATGAAGTTAGCTGCGGTTACGCTGCAAAGCTTCTACAGAGATGCATTACGGTTATGAATTCGCCACATATTTTTGATCGCACTCGATAGTTTGCGATAAACTCAAATATGCGTCGGATAATTAGTATTTAAATTTACACGCAACCATTACACAAACGGATGTAGCAGTAGATAAACAGCAACAAAAACAACGCAAACACAAGGTCACTCAATGATGCCAAATGAAAACAAAATTTTTTAATTAAATTCTACAAAATCATTTTATTGATACAAAAGTTTACGCCAGCTCAGACAGCACATGTGTGTGTACGCGTTTGTGTGTGTGTGTGCTTGAAGTGTGTACGCGTTTGTGTGTGTGTGCGTGGAGTATAGTGTAAATTTTTAGATATTTGATTAGTTTACATAAAATGAAAATGAAAATTGCATGTTGTTTAGGCAAGCGTAAGAAAGCAAGCATGGGTCGATGATTTTTCTTTTTCTCTAACCCAATTTTCCACACCGCCCACATTTTATCTCACAATTGCTGCCTTCCTGCGGTCAGAGGCACGACCTTTAACCCTGATTATTCTCTTTTACCTGCAATATTTTTTTGATGTCTAAGTTGGGCGTGGCTTAGAGGCTGCACTTTTGTGCCCCATCTCTGATTGAGCATTGGAAATGCAATGTAACCACAGCTCTGCGGCTTTGCAATTAGATTATCGCACATGGACAGAGGGCAGAAGAAGTAGCTACTCGGTGGTGCAGTGATGTGGTTGTCGAGTGGCGAATATTTGTTCATTTTGATTGCGTTAAGAGAGAGAGAGAGGGAGAGGAGAGGGGCGGCATCCTTTTCCATTGTGCACGTGTATAATTATTTTTTGACTATTGCCATTTGATTTTAAATAAAATGCGTGGGGCAGTCCCCAACAAAAATAGTTAGTTGTATAAATGCAATTTACTTCGTTACGTTTTGCGGTTGCATTGAGGACCAGAGAGAAAGAGTGTAAGAGATGCAGTTAAAAAAGAATGGAGCCGAAAACAGGGAAGATAAGTCTTTGATGACGAGTTTCAGGTGCTTCAACTCTCGGCCGGTTCACTCGTTGGTAACGATGTAATTTCATATCCAAAAGTAACAAGCTGGCAAAACAAAAAAAAAAAGTAAGTGCAGTTGGCCCTGAGCTGTCAACGATACATCTGATACAGGTTTGTATACATATCTTTTACATCTGCCGAAAGTTGTCTGCAAAATTTATTGACAATTGTCAACTCATTGTCAGTTACAATGAGTTTTAAAAGTGAATGCCTCTTGGGTAAGATGACAAATTGTCTCATCTTAGTAAATGAGCATAAATCATAAATATTTATACATTGGCATTTGGTAATTGTTTAAACAGGCTTACCAATTTGTCTGTCTGTGTGTGTGTGTGGGTCTCATTTGGTAACAGCAGCTTAAAGGTCTCTAATCTAAATAGAAATTGTGCTGTGCCTGCTGCTGTTGCATTGTTTTGTTTAAATATTTGCTGAAAGAGTTGCAATATAAGTTTACTTATAATTTCCATTCCATTTGCAGCTGTGGCCCAACAGAGCTTCAAGTGTCCTGATGACTTTGGCTTCTATCAACATGAGACATCTTGCGATAAATACTGGAAATGTGACAATGGCGTTTCCGAGCTCAAGACATGCGGCAATGGTTTGGCTTTCGATGCCTCAGATTCCAAATTTTTAACTGAGAACTGTGACTATTTGCACAACGTTGATTGTGGCGATCGCACAATGCGTGAGTCCATCGAAAGGTATTCTAATGTATACTTATTTAATGAGATTATTGGTTATAGAACCACCGATTACCACACCACACTGTGCTCGTCTCGGCAAAGAAAAGTAAAATCACATGGAAATTGATTAAACTTTTCTTTCAATTGCAGAGGTTGCCAATGGTTTTACATGCCCAGCTGCTGGTGAACTGGCCAATGCTCGTTCCTTCTCACGTCATGCTCATCCCGAGGATTGCCGAAAATACTACATCTGTCTGGAGGGAGTTGCTCGCGAATATGTTTGCCCAATTGGCACAGTCTTCAAAATTGGTGATTCTGATGGCACAGGCAACTGTGAGGATCCCGAGGATGTTCCCGGATGGTAAGTGAATATTTACACTTGTATAATTATAATTTCTATACACACGTATGTATGTATGGGATGTTTTGTGAGAATTATGCTTTGGTTTGTTCTGTTTGCTTCCTCTCACTGTCATATCATGAAAAGACCCAGACAGATTCAAATATCGCCCAATCTATCATGCTATATCTCTTTTTCTTTTCTAATTTATTTTCGCATGTGTTTCTCCCCTTTGAGTCTTTGAGTCAATTCCATCTTGTTTCCCTTTTTATGTTTCTGTTTTTTTTTTTAACTCACAAAATTTTTTAAAATTCATCAAATTCAAAGAAACGTTAGACAGACAGAAAAAGAACATCGAGGAAAGATGAATTCTTTCACAACAACAAGAAAAAAAAAAATGAAGCATAAAAATTAGAGACTTGTAAATTTAAGTGCTCATTGTTTATAAGTTTATAATTTTATTTTATACTTAAGAAAAAAACAACAACAAAATATACATAAAAAACCAAAAAAATATATTTATGTGGCCGACATGTTCTACAGAGTCTGTAAATAATAAGCAAACATAAAACTTTCTGACGCCAGCCATATTTGCCACAAATGAAAAGTTGCCAGCCATTTTCGACCAGCATTTAGAGTCTTCCTTCGGTGGAATTGTCGTTGTCGTTGCCGACAATGTCGACGTCTTTTCAAATGCACAAGAACTTTGTTAATTATTCATTTGATTCTATAAACAAAAACGCGATACAAAAACTTTAAATGAATTTTCAAATTATCAACACAATTGCAGGCATAACCAGAACACACACACACATGCAAGCGGGAGTTAGCTGGAGAAGCTGGCTCCTATGTGCATGTGGCAATAGTTTGCTCATGGAGGGTTACCGGAGACGGTGTAAAGGGCTAGGCTAGTTTCTCTTAACTCATAAAATCTGGCAACTTTACTTTAGCCTTGCTTGACTTTAGCTATAGTTGTATGATTGTGTGACTTTTGTATGTGTGTGTGTTTTTTTTTTTTTTTTTTTTTTTTTAATTCGTTTATTTGGTAAAAAAGGAATTACAAATAGGTTAACAAAAAAGAAAACAGGTGGCAACCAAGAAAGATAGGTATAATCGAAAGAAGGAGAAGAAAGTGGGAGATTGAAGATATAGGAGACTGCGGGACCGCCTGGGGGTATTGCATCGCAGGGTGTGTGGGGGAGGGGGGATGTGGGCTTCTCAGACCCCGCCTGTATTGCGCTGCCTTTCGCGCGCGCGAAGCTTGCTGATCACCTGTTTCGCAAAGGTGCAAATAGCTGTCCAATTTCGTTGGTTTAACGTCATCAGTGGAACCAGATTCTGTGAAGATAATGGCTCACCACACAGCAGTTCGGCCGCCTGCCTTTCTGTCGCAAACATAGTGCATGCGAAGAGAGCATGATCAGGACTCTCCGACTCACCGTTCCTGCACCAAGTGCATTCCGCACTCGCCTGGTGACCAAATCTGAAGAGATATTCCCCAAAGCATCCATGACCGCTGAGTATCTGTGTCAGCTCGAAAGTAACCTCGCCATGCTTCCGTTGCAGCCACATTTTCAGATCGGGAATAAGCCTGAATGTCCACCTGCCCTTGATCGAGTTCGTCCAGCGAAGTTGCCAAGCGTCCCAGCTTTCCTGGACGTGCCGCAGCCTTGACAACCTTTAGCTCAGCAGGACTCGGCGCTGACTCCATCTTGGTGGCATAGATGCGTTGTGCTTCATGTGCTAGCAGGTCGATGGGCGTCATACCTGCTATAACAAGAGCTGCATCGTCTGATATTGTGCGGAAGCCGCAACAGACCCTCAGCGCCGCAAGACGGTATGTGGTCTCTAGGCGTCTCCTATATGTCTTGACCGTCATGGCATTAGCCCAGGCTGGTGCCCCATAGAGCATAGTGGACTTCATGACATTCATCAGGAGCAGGCGCCTACCCTGTTTTGGGCCTCTGCTGTTGAGCATGATGCGGCTAAGTGACCGTCCCAGCTCAGCTGCCCTGGCTCCAACAAGCTCCAGATGCTCCTTGAAGGACAGGCGCGTGTCCAGGTGTATACCGAGATACCTGATGGCCCGTGAAGAGGTAATCGTGGTGGCGTCCACGATGATGTTGGCAACCTCAACCGTTTTACGACTACTTATTAGCACAGCTTCCGTCTTTTGTACTGCAAGCTCGAGACCTGCAGAAGCTAGCCAGTCTTTAGCCATTCCGATGGAACGCGCAGTTATTTCCTCGGCTTGTGCCAGATATTTAGCCACCACTACTATGGCAACATCGTCAGCGAAGCCCACCAGTCGCGCGCCACTCGGAAGTTGGATGCGCAAGATTCCGTCGTACATTGCATTCCAAAGTAGAGGGCCAAGAACGGATCCTTGGGGTACGCCTCCTTTTACATCATAAGTATGCGTCCCTCCGTGTGATCTGTAGTACAGAACTCTGTTCCTGAAGTAGTCCTCCATTGTTCTTGTGAGATACTCCGGGACTCTAAAGTTTCGCAATGCTGCAAGAATGTTGTTCCAATTTGCTGTGTTAAAGGCATTTTTAACGTCCAGCGTGGTGACAAGGCAATACTGCTTTTGCCCTCCCTTCCATCGTTGCCCCTCTATAGCCTTGGCCGCAGTGTCGACGACGGATTTGATGGCATCAACAGTCGACATAGCCTTGCGGAATCCAAATTGCATAGGCGAGAGGTCGCCAGCCGCCTTGATTGCTGCCTCAATTCTGTTGCTGAGTAGCCTTTCAAAAATTTTGCCTGCCGCATCCAGAAGACAAATTGGCCTATATCCAGAGTGTATGTGTGTGTGTGTGTGTGTGTGTGTGTCTCGGTGTGTATGCATTTATAGTTCCCACACACTCTGAAATTTTTGCAAAAAGTTTTAAAACTAATTAAATAAAAATTATAAAACTATACAAACTCAAGACACAACTTGCTAGGGCTGCTAAAGGAAATTTTCAGCTTGGTCCTGTATGTATAGCGCTTTGTAGCCATTACACAGATTTTCTCTTTCTCTCCTCCTTTTTCTCCTTTTTCTCTTACATTCTGGCGCTTTTGAGATTTCAGTGAATAAGTAGAAGCATATAAAGTCGCTGGCTTGCATTCAATCGTTGAGCTTTTAATGCTACTCTTACACCTACAGACTTATCGCTGGTTGTCATCTTGTAATTTAATAGGTTTTAAGAACGTTTTCTCCTCTTGTCATGGTAGTAGTTATTGTGGCCAAGAATGGTTTACTTTCAAGAAGTAAGCCATGGCAATCTTCAATTAAAACTTCCTTTCAGTGGTCTGTCTAGAATTTCTCCATTTCTCTAGCTATTAACATTCCACCAAGTTCAACAGATTTGTGAAAGAAAAGAAATGTTGAGAATGCAATGGTTATAAAAGTGTTTTATAAACAAAAATGATTAAACTTAAACAAAGTTATTTAACTGTCCACCTCATTCACTTTGCCAACCGCATAATTGAACCAGATACAAACACAGAGACAGAGAAAGCGAAGCCAAAACAGAATGAATGGGACTCCTTGGTAACTGCAACTAGCCAACTTGTGTTGATGGATAATGGCTAGCTCCTTGCTTGGCAGTTCAAATCTTTTTAGCATTTTGACTCTAATTAATTTTAATGATGATATAAATGCTAGACAAGCACTCACAGACTCATAGATTACAACTACAGCAAACAGGTTTGAGCTGCTAAAAAAAGAAAAATAGGAAAAAAAAAGCTAACTCCAACATTTATGGCGCTGACTTCTCAACAAGCTGATGTCCACGTCCAAGTGCTTCTTCTATACAACAGGAGTCCTTGCCTGGGCTTGTTCTTTTCGCCTTTTCCATTTTTTGTTTTTTGGTCAATTTCATTTAATTTAATTTAATAGCCTTGCGCTTTTTGTCATTTGCCAGAGCCACAAGGCGCATTTTATACATATATACACACACACATAGTCATGGGCGAGCCGGTGACGCAGTGTAACCTCGCCGGGATGATGGTCGCAAACTCTAACGTGTGGCAGGCGGCCGCCGCCTTCGCCGCACACGTGATGAAGAAACTTAGGCAGTTGGAGAGGAAAAGTTCGGCGAATTAATGAAGCTCACGAAGCAATACCGACAAGTCGTCCCGCAGTAACCGTAATCCTTTTTTCATTATGCCCGACTTCGTATGTTTGTTCCCTTGTTATGTTATTTGTAATTATGTTAGCAATGTTTTAAATGAAATAAAAAAAAAAAAAAAAAAAAAACACACACATAGTATGTGCCACCCAGCTCGTTGCCATCCCCAGTGTCGTTCCCTATCATCTCCCTCCGTTATCATCCTGCTATTCTGCGCTTTAAGGGCAATTTGTTGTTCGCTGTGTCTGTCGGAGTCTCTGAATGTGTGAGCGTGTATATATATATGGGTGTGTTCTTGATAATGTTGTTATTGTGGGTAAGGGCAAGCAGAAGCCAACCAGCAAGCGGCATCTTTTAATCCTTGACGTCGTGTGGCTTTTCGCTTGCTATTCCATTTTATCTGGCACAGCCACAAATTCCTGTATGTGCATCACTTTCAATCCTCCTCTCTCTCTCGCTTGCAACATTCTGTGCCTGCCTTCATAACAAGGTTTTTCAACAATATTATTTTTAATTATGGTTTTAATAAATATTTCCTTTGTCAATTTCCAACAGGATCAGCGTACTTGAGAGGAAAGAAAAGGAGGGAAAGGACATGGCTTAATGAAAGAAAGCAAAACGCTTCTGCTACCTAATCAAATTTAAACTTGTTAACCACATTCTTCTGTTTGTTTTCTTGTCTTGTCCTATAACAAATAACAAACTGTAGCATGTTCACTTATCGAATGAACACTGTACCTAGTTTCATACATACATAATTCATAAATAATATCGAAAATATATTGTAGCACTTTGTCACAATATTTATGTATACACATTCAAGTACCATGCGTTTTTCCGTAATTAGACCATCCATGATTGCATGGTACTGGACAGTGCTGAGTCGGCATATCTAAACACGCGCAACGACTCAGTCACCAAGTGAACATGATACGTCCTCACTCTCCCGAACCATACATAATTATGTAAACATATATACATAAGCTTACCGCTCCTCTGCTAGCTTCACTGGCAGCGCAGTCACGCGGACTTTAGCTATACTGAACAATTGTTAAGATTTAAAAATTCATTCAATAAACAGAACACTAAGTGAAAACACCAGCAACTAAGCAAAAAATATAATTGTTGCATTTTTGTGAATTATGGGACTTAGTACATGGCGACCGTGACAAAGGTCAAGGAATAAGGCCTGGACAAGGGAAATCTACAATCGCTGGAGGGAAATGTGGAGTTCAACAAATGCAAAAACTGAGTGAGTAGAGAGTGAGTTATGTCAAGAGGGGGGAGTGCAAAACAAAATAAAGAAAAGAATAGCACACATAAAGTGGCTATTATATGCGAACAAAAATCCACCCCTGGGCAACAGCCCAAAAGCTTCAACAAGAACTTGACTTTTTAAAGTCAACGTTACTTAAAACAAAAAAGAACATAACTCACGCTCACTCAGTGCATTTTGAAATAACAGCAATAAAAACTAAAAAACTCCTCCTCCAACAAAAGAGCTACCAAAAAGGGAAAAAGAGTGTCCTGACGATTGCCCAGGACCATTGGACAGTGTACATTGCGAGTACACATGTATGCTGACCGGCACCGGTACCGCATGAGCCCATAGGCCCTGGACAACAGCAGCGGTGACAACGAGCGTGAAAGACAGGCCGCCTTTTACGCCTTCGAGGGAGCATCAGCGGGCTAACCAGCGACGACCAGCTGATGCTGCTCATCTGACGTCTGACATGCTGAGATCGATATAACTATAAAAACATATTAAATATTACATATTACATGTATTACACATACAAATAAGAAAATTTCAAATGTAAAAAAAAACCCATTGTTAAATTGTGCGGAATCTTATCTGCTCAATAGAAGTATAGCCCGTAAAGCTATGCGAACTAATAGGTAGAAATTTGTTAATTATACTTCATTAGTAGATCAAAAAAAAAAAAAAGAGTCACTCCAATTTTTATGCTTCAAAATAGTATCAGCAAATTTAATGAGGAATATACTACACCCGTAATGGGGTTAATAGAAACTAAAACAGTGGATTCCACTGCTAACGTAATTAACAAGATTGAATCACAAAATATTGATTTGAAATTCACGAATATATTGTTATTGATAATTGTTGTAATATTATGTGCATATGTTTTATACAAAGCATATTTATTACACAATTGTAACGAT